>NC_047518.2:23895242-24204366 GCF_902827115.2 Pseudochaenichthys georgianus
CCGTCAATGTATAGTGTTGGTCCACAGTGCAAATGTATTAGTTTAACAAAATCCGCATCTAACATTGTGGCATAGTGTGGTGCCGAGAGATGGGAGTCGGAGGGGGGTATCAAAGGTACAAGCTAGACTTTTATTTAGCATCTCAAAACACATGTAAACAGCTTCATGCCCGGGAAGCGAAGACCGGCGGAAACAGGAAGTCCGGCTCACTAAAATGTCCGTGCAGAACTATACCCTAACCCTAGATCCGTGGGTGAATAATGTCAATCACCACAATAGATACGTTATTTTCCCCTGTGCAATTCTCCATTTACTCAACAATAACACATAATTATCCTTGTGTTTATTTATTTGTTGATTAATAAACACAAGTTGGAGTCCGTCAGGACCGAGGGTTGGAGCAGCTCATTTGCTTTACAGAATATTACACCCGGAAGTAAGTATTCTCTCCGCTTCGCTTGACAAACCACGTGATAGTCCTCAAGCTCTGTGATTGGAGAGAGTGCAGAGCGTCGAACAGCACTTGAAATGGGATGGAACCACGGCAGACTGTCCAAAACTGTATTTGAACGGGTCCACCGCGTCCCCCCCTCCCCCACCCGTCCCCAGAACTACACATGCTGGCTATTGTGTTCTCTATCTATGGCACGTCTCTACTGGGAGTTGTAGTTTTAAAAGACGTTTTCATATTTCCCATAATAAGAAGTTGCCAGTATTAAACTGTGTACATCCCTGGAGGTTTAGGGGATAGGAAACACTCAAATTTAAAACATATAATTAATAAATGTGAAAGTGAAAATTGCTTGTGCCCATAATGGGCAGCATTAATATATACCCACACGCCAGCTAAGGTCAGAAGAGCTTTATTTAACAGCTGGTCTTATGTCTGTGACCCCTCCTGTTGTTCATTGATGAGCCTGAAACATGCACTTGTCAAGGTTCAGAGGCACATTGTGCAAATATGGCAGTAGCCATCGATCATCTTAAGATAAGATATACTTTATTGATCCCAAGTTGGAAACATTTGCGTTACATCAGCATGTGTATAGTTGTATATATGCAGTGCTGTTTATTTGTAAATCATTTAGTATAATCACACAAATTCTGTGTTTTATATTTAATAATTCTGTGTTCTTTATTTATTGATTGTTCAATACCCGACAAGGCCGGAGATGAATTTTGGACTTTGTCTTGGACGGGAGCAGTGACTTTCTGTGGTCTTTGTATGGACACTCACTAACTGTTTCCTTCTGCCTCCAGTCTTTATGCTAAGCTAATTAGCTGCAATCCTACTCTTACCCCGTATTTTGCGCATGAGTAGTATTGATTTTCTTTAGAAATATTTCCCAAAATGTTCTCTATTCTATAAACAAACTGTGGTGGAATTGGCAGAGGATTCATACAATTTTACTTTCTTCACCTTTCTTTAATAACACATTATTTGATTTGCAAGAGGATATTTATCTTTTCAGTTTGTTGACATCACCAAAGCAACCAAACTTATACATACTTGATAACGGTAATTATTACATCCAGACAGAAGGAAAATTCACCCTGCTCTGGATGAATAAACAGAATAATAATTTGTATTAAAGTGGTTCTGAGATATACCGTAAACATTACAGGGACATATCCTTGAAAAGGTTGTGTGTCCATAATCTCCTATTTGTTTTATGCGCAGCTCCTCCTTCCTCATACCTAACATCCACGAATGAGCTGATATGTGTGGAGACATTGTGAGCTTCAGATTGTGGCGGAATGACAGTATTAGCAGCTGTCGTTATCTTGAAGTTCAATAAAGAACTTACAAGTGGTTTTCCACGAGTTATCTAGGGAGAGGCAGCGGAGCACACCAGGGGACATCAAGGATGACAATGTTCGTCCCAGGTTTTCATTAAGATCTCTGCAGAAAAGCTACTCTTTGCATGAAATATAAGCTGCCTCCCTCTCACACTATCATGTTCTGAAGCGTGCACCTCCCACTGCTTTTAGATTAGCTTTGTATTCCCTCTTTCCCTGTTCAAGCAAGGCTTTCATATCATCCCACCTGGCATGTCGTTAACTCTTAACTCTTTCAGATGATAAATGTAATTCCAGTCTTTCTAATTCAGCAATTCTGCACAAGCTACGCCAAGTGAATACATAATATTCAGTATCGCAAAGTAGCACAAAAGAAGAGAAACTTGAGAGCAAAGGTTTGTGGAATACACTTCAATCAGGGTTTATCTCGACTCAGAACCTCCTCACTCGGTTCTGTTTCTGTGTTTCAAAAAGATTTTCGTTTCACAGAGATTTCAATGAATCTGTTATTTAACTGTCTGTAGAGTAAAGGTAGACCTCTTTATGAAACAAATCCACTGTTTTATCTACATGACTCATGTATCGGTACTTGTCTCTTCTTCCGAAGGATACCAAGAACAGGAACAACAAATCACATAACATACATTTGGACAAATTAAAGCGACAACAAATAAATCTTAAATAATTAATAATAATTGTAATAATAATAGATTACATTTGTATAGCGCCTTTCAAGAAACCCAACGCCGCTTGACATGTCATACAAACAAGAGGGGCAAATAATAAAGTAAATATTGAATAAGATGTCCAAAACATTTATTTTTCTGAATACATTTCCGCCAGAAATAGTATTTCTCATGATCTTGAAAAGACATCCAAAGGTCGTTCTGCATCCTTCGGACTCACTGGGTCACTCAATACTGATCTGTATTACATCGCAGTAATGGAAGACATCCATCTGCAGCATTTGAGTTTCTATTAAATGCCATTTTCAATTAAAAGTGTGCCACTGAACATTACGACTCCCTTTTCTCATTTATGCCCTCATCCTGCTGCCTTTTCATCACCTTAAGGCCGAGGATGACTCTCGTCTATTAAGACTTAACGCACTGACTATTAGGGGGCTTTTACATTAAAAGCTCCTGCTTACTGTGGTGAAGGAGGGACGGTTCGTTATGCTCTGTCATTTGTTCAACTGGGAAAAGTCCTCTGTCACCGATAATTAGACCTCAGAGAGCCGTATAAAGACCTGCAGAAGGGAGTGATTGAACAGATTGCCAGGACCCCTGAAAGTGTTTGTGTGACACCAGTGGGGTGTGTGTGTGCAGACAGACAGACTGGCAGGCGGAAGAGCGGGAAGAGAGGAAGCCATTATCCCACATGAATCTCCATTTTTCTACCGCCAGCCTTCTGTCCGTATTCCACTCCAATGAATATCCCACTGATAAAACAATTAGGCTGAGAGACAAAACACGGGTTTCAAATGCATTACTCATGCTTGGCAGTGACATATTTCCCATTGTTTCACTGCATATGTCATATAGACAACGTCTTTAATTCGGCGCACAGTTCACGTGAAGCATGTATATGATATTTAATTGAGACACTGAAGCTGATACTGTAACAACAACCCACATCACACTACTACAGAGGACAAAACGTCTACACTGAGAAATTGTAGAAGAATCTCTGTTGTCTCAGCATGATTGCCCAGGTCAATGGAGGCCTATCAGTCTTTCAGAGCCCCCCCATGACACAGGATGTGATGCGAGACCCTTGTTCCATGTGTGGCAGGTCTTATTTGTCTCAAAGAAAGTTATCAGAAATGGCTGAGCCAGTCAAATGTCCAGACTCATTTTCCATGTCAAGTGGAGATGTATATCAGAACTTGATTAAACTGATTTTGAACAAAAGTCTGTGGTCTGTAAATTATGTTATCTTTAAAAGCAAAAGAGATGTACTATCATCATATTTTTAAGAACTCAAACTGTAATTATGAAGTGCTTTTTGATCCAGACATGACACTTTCATGTAAAAAGCAATTATCTCACTGCATGACAGCCATACTGTATATTAACATATAAAGAGGAAAATGAAGACCTATGGGGATAACCAATGTGAGGCCATAGTTTGCGATCTTCATCACAACAGCATGGAAGTGCATGTAAACAGGCTGCTGTGAGAGCACAATGGGAAAAGATGGAAAGGGAAAGTAATTTCATCTTCTGTCCCTTCTACCAGGAGTGGCCCCTGGCACATTGATTCAGAGATGAAGGGGGGGCCTCAGTAGCAGCAGCATGATCCTAAACGCGATGACACAGGACTCTGAGGCTGATTCTTTGGACAGGTGCATGCTGGGTGATTTATGTGTGTGTCCTTTTGCGGGTCCCTAGGAGCAAATATTGACTGTTTATTTCTCCAAGCTCAAGACAACAGGGAGGCAGCAATTTCTTTATTTTTAGACCTTAGATAAATTGAACCCCAAGATGCAAGCGCACCTGAAAGGGAGCACTTTTTTTCTAACACGCCAACCCCCACCTCTTAAAATGGGGAGGCAACTTAATGGAGGACATTATTGATTTGTCCTCTCTCTTCTCAGACATCTATACACAACAGGGACATTTCCATTACATGGGAGCTTTCCGATTGCTTCTCCAATCAAATCCCCTCCAGGAGAGGCAACCTGACGTTGATCAATGATGGACACCCACCAATAACACTGTATTTTACAGCTCTATATAAACCCATGTAGCCTCATCTGCCGATATAGGTTTGAAATGACAACTTAAGGGACATTGAGGCATACATAAGGAGGGAGGTAGTGAATCCAACCAACCCAATTCATTATTTTTCTCCACAATATTTTTGACAAATAAGTGTACCTTACAGTGCGTTCTGTTTGACAGCAAGTCTGACCACATATCCTACATGCAGACAGATGTAAATTGGAACGTAATTGAAAATATCTCCTTGAAATACCCTTCACGGTTATATACACTAAAGAAGATGCTGAACGCACCATGTTCAATATGGAGGGTCCCGTTATTCCTCCCTTTAATTTGCCCTTTACTGGGAAATGGACTGCACAGGTTTTTCTCAGCAAACTCCGCTCCTGGGGAAAATTGTGTTTAGCGTTATCGGTGGGAGATACACGGGCTCAGTCAGCCAGAACAAACAATTATTGTACGGGGGCTGAGCCGAGGTGTCCGGGTGGAACCAGCCCACATGCTTATGTTCACCGAATCAAAAAGTAATATGATCAGGATTCTACGAAACTGATTAACAAGGAGCAGAGATAGCTGTTTATTATGTATTAATATGTCACCTCTATTCATTCTCTTTCACACCTGTGTGCCATCTTTTCTTTGTGCTCCAGCGTCTTTTACATTCTTGTAGGCATTCAGTGTCAGACATTCTATAAGTAAAGAGAAACAGAATAACTGAACACAGCAGTTTTTTTCTCCTCCGGCTCTGATATCAGAGACAAACTGTGAAAGGCTTTATAAAAGAGAAGCCAGACGGGCATTGTTCATTCAGTGGTCTGCCTATTTTGATTTAGCAAATGGCTGCATTATGTTATTTTGGTACACATCCTAAATCCATATACTTGCAAAGGAACGAAAAAGCATTTCACATTCTCCTTCTGTCATGAGGAGAATGCACCAAATGACACAGTAATATTAGTATATACTGTGTGTGTATATATATTTTTTTAATGCAGTTTCTTTGGTTGACACTTGTTAATCAACAGAGAAGCAACAGACTTAATTAGACTCTTGATCATTACTACTATTTGGTCTAATGGTGCAGTGTTCTGAAACTTGTGTTTTTCGTTGCTGTTTTTCGTGCTCATTAGAAAGCAGGGATTCATCTGGGAACTGTCACATGTCTTTTCTCAAGGCTTTACTGAGATAATGTGAGCCTCAATGTGTCTGCAGCAAAACATTGAAAAATAATCTTTTTGTATCAAATAACTTTTTCCCACTGAATTAATGTTCCACCAGGACAGTTATCAATACTTTGTGTGAATAGTTAAAACTGCAGGGGGGTGTATTTTTATTTAAAGGGACCCTATTGTGGTGTTTTTCCTTTCCTGTAGAGTGTTATATAGGTTTTTGCGCACGTCAATGGTCTGCAAAGGTTAATTTCCCTCCATTGGAAACCTTTACTTTCATAACATAGTGACATCACTATGTAACACTCGCGCTTCTATTGGCTTGTGCTCCAAAACATTTAACGTGATAGGCTAAGGGGCAGGACATCTCTAAGCGGTTGACCAATAACAACAGAGCCGGCCAGCTAACCAATCAGAGCAGACTGGGCTCTGGTTTCAGACAGAGGGAAGAGGGGCAGCAGCACAGTGAGAAAAATAAAGACCTTTTTGAACATTCAAGCATGGAAACATGTTACAACAGAAGCACAAACCACAAATATGAATATGAAATTCAGCACAACAGGGCATTTTATTTAACCATAATAATTGCATAATTTGTATCTATTATGATGAAATTCTGGCATACACAGCTGCTATTTGTTAATTGTTAAATAAACTGTTTTATTTTTTACAGTATACTACATCTTAAAATCATTTTTTTTTAATTTTACAGCCTTTAATGGACACTTTCTAAAACAACACTCTTCAAGCAACAAGTGTTGCTCGTTCACTCTATCCCCGTCACCTGCACTACTCAGGGCCTTTTACATTACACATGAAATGACATTATGTTGCTTTCCTGCTTTTATTTAGCATTTTTATTATTCTCTTTATTGTGTTCAAAGCACTCTGTAACTGTGGTTGAAAGTGCTCTATAAATAACATCTAATGTATTGCTTTCTTGAGAATTTCTATTTAGCGTTAACTTCATTTTCAGTGGCGGCGGGCCCATAGGGGCGCTAGGGGCCCCGCCCCACCTCTTCCCACATACAAAAAAAAATATTAAAAAAAATATTAAATTAAAAAAAATTAATTAATTAAAAAATATATATATATATTTTATATTTTTAATGAACAAGGTAAATATCATACAATTGGTATCAGTACAATTTATAATCTACAATAAAATCTCGTTTAAAATTGTGTTACGATGTCTAAAGTTACTGATAAGTCACATGTTTCCTGCCTGGCCTTGCCCGTGGCATTAGTTTATCATTACTGGGCGCCGTGCAAGGAGCCCCCGAGCCAAACAGCAGCAACCAGCACGTTGCAAAAGTCTCAATAGTAAACTGTGCCGCCGACAGTGTTGGAAAAGTTCACTTTCTACATGAACTAGTTCAGTTCACAGTTCACACATTTTAAAATGAACTAGTTCAGTTCATAGTTCATAATTCAAAATGTTGAACTAAAGTTCATGGTTTCAAAAATGAACTAATTTATAGTTTATAGTTATTTTTTCAATACGTTGCTGCGAGCTATTATTTGTCAAAATGATTGCCACAACCCATATAGAACCACAGACAGCAATCAGAATACTGGCATTTCCATAACGCTTTGATGCCGCCCATTCAGTCCACACTAGTAGCAGCTGCAGCTTTCATCTCTACAGTATATTTTCAAAAACATGAGGAAAACAGTGCTGCTGGAATGGTCTTTATTAAGTATAATAATCTAAATATACTTAAAGTACCAAAAGTGAAAGTAGTCATTGTGCAAACATATAACATATAAACATGTGCCGACATAACTCTGTACTAACACAACACGAGGTAGGAACCAGGCTGAGGTATGAAACTAAGGTTGTACCTCAAAGTTCAATATTCAAAGTGCAAAACATTTAAACATTAATTATCTTTTCATTAAGTCAGTCGCATTCTTTGTTTTCCTGACTTGTTCGCCCAAAGAACAAAAAGTTCTATAACTTGGGTCATAACTTGGGTGCAATATTAGGTTTATGAAAGCTGGCCTTTCCACTTTACTCAAAGGCTGCAGGTCTCCAGTGATGTACTGCAAAACCAGGTTGTCTAGCTGCGGCTGGGAGACAGTGAAAACAGGGCATTTGGGTGGTAGAGGATCTGTTTTGGCTCTCTTTTTTATTCGCCACTCGCACATACCTTGAAAGGCTAGTCGTGTGCTTATTCTCAATGTGCCGTTTAAGGTTTGCTGTAGACGTCGTCGATGTACGGACTTGCTTTTTCAAACCGGGCGGACACAGTTTACAGGCAAACGTTAGATTTTTTCCGTCTGAGTCAGTACTGACTTTAACGTAAAACTCTTTTAAATGCTCATACGCCGACGCCGTAGAGTCTGACTCTGAGCGAGTGCTGCTGCAGCTGCTCTCGGCTTCGTCCATACTAATTCATTCATTCATTCAATGCTCGCCGGTTCCGCGGTTCCACATTGTTTGTTGTGAGGAGTCTGATGACGTATATTTTAGTGCGACAGCCAGGGGTGACAGGCGCGTACCGTCACAGGCAGCTTGCTGTTGCCAGATTGGGTGGTTTTCCGCATTATTTTGAAGCCTGTTTACGGTGTGTTTTAACTGGGTTTTCGGCTGAAAGGAATATGAAATCTGGCACACTTTTGAACGCCGTTATAATACAGTGCTGAGAATGAACGCACTTTTGAACGCCGTTATACAGCGCTGAGAATGAACGCGTTCTCAATTACGTTCATCTAGCGGAAATACAGTACGTTCAGTTCACGTTCGCCCAAAATATGAACGCGTTCATGAACGACCGTTCATTGAACGCGTTCAGGTACATCACTGGCCGCCGAAACATAATTTCAGCCAATCAGCGCCGTCAAATATTTTGGTCACGAGGGCGCTCACGTTGGGGCCCACGTTGGGGCCCACGTTGCTTACGTGCGTTGACGTGAGTTGTTTTTTAGACTCGTGAGTGACCAAGGTGATGAAAATGGCTTCGTGTGCAGGTGGAGTCGCCGGACCTCGGTCCCCGCCCAATTCCGTTGCAGAGCTAATCTCCAATCCTTTCGAAAGGAGAAGTTTGGGAGATAAACTGTTGCTTAAAGACCTTGGACCGGACCAACCCGATTTGTATATATCGCAGCAAGCTCGTGATAAAGACAAAATGTATCAACGAGGCTTCTCACGTAGCTGGTACACCAGAAAGGCATGGCTAGCTGGATGCAAACAGGTAAATGCTGTCTTTTGTTTCCCATGCTTGCTCTTCATACAGCCGGGGACAGATACGATCTGTTCAGAAACTAGACAAAAGTTAAACAAGTACAAACCACAGACTGTCTGTGTCATGGAGAATACAGTCGCTGGTTTATTTATGTCTGTATAGGCCGTTGTTGTGAGTGTGGACGGTCGGAGCATATATAACGTTAGCTTAGCCAAGCTCCATTCAGAAAACAAGCATTCTAAAAGGTTTATCGCCTGCCGTCTGTCTGCAGACTTGTCAAAGCATTAATTCATGGTTTTTACTAACCGGTATCAGTATGTTGTTACGTCGGCATAATTTAGAAACGTGTATTACAATTTAATCACGGTAAAATATGTTCATTTTGTTGTAGTTGTAGCTCCCGAGCGCGTCTTGTTTGAATGATGCGAGTAAACACAGCTGGCAGCTGCGGTGAAACTCGAGCGACTAGAGCGATGCGATAGGAGCGCTTAGAGCGAAGTGAATATTCGCATCGCGTCCGGTCTGAACGCAGCATTAAAGCGAGCTCCACGCTGCACTGGAAACACGCCATTACATCACCCGAAGTCCTAATTTTATGCTACGTTCACACCGGACGCGATGCGAATATTCGCTTCGCTCTAAACGCTCCTATCGCTCTAGTCGCTCGAGTTTCACCGCGGCTGCCAGCTGTGTTTACTCGCATCATTCAAACAAGACGCGCTGGCTCGGGAGCTACAACTACAACAAAATGAACATATTTTACCGTGATTAAATTGTAATACACGTTTCTAAATGATGCCGACGTAACAACATACTGATACCGGTTAGTAAAAACCATGAATTAATGCTTTAACAAGTTTGCAGACAGACGGCAGGCGGAAAACCTTTTAAAATGCTTGTTTTCTGAATGGAGATTGGGTCGACCAGGCTAAGCTAATGTTGTATATGCTCACTCCACACTCAGATCGCAGGGAGATTCCCAGTCGATCACGAGATGTGTCTAAAAATAGAACAACAATATTCTGTTTTATCGAAAATGTCCTATAGCATAATCTTCCTGTGCCAGAATAATGTACTTAAACGCATCAAAGCTTTGTGATTGGCCGGCGTGACCCCATGTGTCGGGGCGTGGCTGGTGGGAAGTGCGCTGACGTTGTCCGTGTCAACAGGAGTGACAGTCCGCACACACACAAGACCGCAATTATGGCAGAAGCAAAAAAGCCCAAAATATATAATTTTCACTCCGAGTGGGATGATGATTATTTTTGTATCTATTCCAATTGAAAGTCCATCTGTCTCATCTGCAAGGCGAGTGTGGCTTTATCGAAGAAGGGTAATTTAGGAGCGGCATTTCACAACAGTGCACAAACGCTACGAGACGGAATTCCCTCCTAATTCTGCCCTACGCTCCCAAAAGGGGAGGGGCCTGAAAGGACAGTGTTGTGTCCCGTCAATTATGTTAAGTTTTGTCATGTTAGTTTAGTTTATGTTCCACTTCCTGTTTTATGTTGTACTCACCTTGTCTCATTCCAGGTCCCTTTACTTCCTGCTCTGGTTCCTTTTCCCGCCATCATCAGTGTCTGCCCCGCCCCTGATTGTTTCCACCTGTGCCCACTTACCTCATGTATATATTGTCCTGTCTCCCCTTGTTAGTTGTCGGTTCGTCTTGTTCATTGCTCCAAGAAGTAAGATCTAAGCCATTGTTTAATGAAAGCCAGTGTTTTGCTTTTTACCCTCCACGAGAGCGCTTTACGTTTGTCAGTTTGTTCATTCCTCTAAAAGAGTGATTTTGTTTATTTTCAAGTAAAGACTATTTTTTCTTCAAAACCTTTTTGTCTCTGGGTCGTGCATTTGAGTCCTCCAAGCTATTGAGTCAAGGTTCCTAACAGACAGCTAAATGCACAGCAGTCCATTTTCACACCAGGCCCAACAACAACAGCAAGGCTGCTACCAGAGCATCTTGTGTCAGTCACGTTCTTGCGAAACACATGAAGTCTTTCAAAGACGGCGAAGTTGTGAAATAAGCATTCCTGGAGGCTGCCGACGCGCTTTTGGGGGACAGTAAAAATAACAAGCATTTCAACCGGTTTTTGATATAATAAAAACTCAAGTTAGATACCGTTATTAATCAGCTGTAAGTTTGAGTTTGTTTGAACTTATTCATTATAATTATTGTACACAATGGTATAAGAATGCAAACTTAAATTGATTATAGTTTATTATCAATTCAGGTTAAGAAACTAGTGTTGCTTGCATCCTATTTTAAAGGCATTTCTTTTTATAATCTACTAAAATGCAACAAAAAAAGGGTTTGATTTTATTAATTTTGTCTTTTTTATTGCACTTTGTCTGCAGATTCCTGTGTAGCTTCAGATCTGAGTTGTCTTATTAGTAACCCTAATTTATACTTTTGGAGCAACACTATTTTTATATAATGGCAAAGAAAGGGTTCAGAGTCTTTTTTTTTCTCTTGTGTCATATGTGGCAGCACTGTTCAATGTTTCTTGAAAATATAACCCACTGTAGTATGTGACGTGTGAATAAACTCCAACTCTGTATCAACAACACTGTTGTGTAACTTCAGTTAAATACTTGTATGTGTGTAGATTAGAAAGAGGTAAGATAAAGGATCTGCAGTATTTTATGAAGTATTGATCGTACAAAGGTCAGTTTTATACAAGTAGAAGTGTGTATTTACCTGGTAGTAGGCTGTCAGTAATGGCTACGCCTCTCTACTTGGACTGGTAGATCTTGGCAGACTGGCAACTTTAAAAGTAGCTCTCGGTTCAAAAAAGGTTGGGCACCCCTGGCCTACAGACATAAATAAACCAGCGACTGTATTCGCCATGACACAGACAGTCTGTGGTTTGTTCTTGTTTAACCTTTGTACAGTTTCTGAACAGATATGAGGAGCTGTGATCTCTGTGTGCTAACTGCTAACAGCTAATGGCTGATGTGTTCTGGTTGAAGGCAGTGACGGCAGGCTGAGATCCTCACCGCTGATTGGCTTCCGCGAGAACGCGTCATTTGACGCCCGAGTTGAAAAAATTGAACTCTCGCGTTTGACCCGGCCCCCTTCAATCGCCTCAATCGCGTGATTCGCGCCGCATCCACCGCTTCATGCACGTCGTCGGAGCGAATTCGCGTCTGATCGTGTCTCTGCATTGACTTTACATGTAATCGCGCCGCTCCCAAACGTCGCATCGCGTCCGGTGTGAACATAGCATAAGGGGTCATTTCTCCCAAAAAAAAATGTTTTACTCACTATTTCAACAACCCCACCAAAAATATTTTCCACCAGCCGCCACTGTTCATTTTCATGCCAATGAAAAAAACAACTGTTTGGAAAGCATTCTGTCTGTTTTCGAGTAAAGATGCGTATTTGAAAGAGGAGGATGCTGACTTAACAGATAAACACAGCCAACCGCTGTGGAGGGATCACTCACAGAAATACACATCAGTGACGGATACCATCTGGCCTACAGAGAGCAGTGCACAGACTCAACATCCTACAGTGTTTACCTGTTTCCTGCTCTCCTCTGTTACTCCTCTCATCACACACGAACCTGCATGTTTACAGATACAGTAATACATCTGCTGTACACACATTTTAGGAGAGGAATTAAGAAATGCACAAAAACACATACACACACACACCATCGCAAATAAGCAGCTCAGTGCTCTTCTAGTGATTATTAAAAATCGGTTGATCCAAGGACAAGATCTTTATTTTACCTGGATTTCTGACCATAAAGATACATTTGAGGGATTCTAAAATATTCTCACATTACTTCAGATTAGTGTAAGTGGTAATGTCTTTTGTAAAGCAACCAATTTGTAAAAAGTAAATCTTTCAGTAAAGCACAAAAGCTCTTAAAAAAAGGGACCAACATGAATTGCTGCTTAAACGAATGAATTAAAATCAATTAATTACTGTTTAAATGACACAAAGCTAGAGTTCTTCTCAGTAAATCAAGTTATTTTCAGGTTAATTCTAGTAATACTCAAAGGAAGGTTTTTAAATCTACACTTAAGACTCACTTATTCTCTCTGGCATTCTAGTCAGAGCGGAGTACGACAACTGACATTTCCGTGTGTGATTTTTATTTTTGCTGTTGTAATTTATTGTCTTCTGTTTGCTATTGTAGCAAAGTGTTTTTATTGCATGTACAGCACTTTGGCTCGACCAAAAATCGTTTTAAAAATGTGCTATATATATAAAACTTGATTTGATTTGAAGGTTGTTTGGCATTGTAATAGCTGGGCTTTTGTAATAGGCCTGTGCCAGTTATTACCCCTCAAGTAGAACCAAATTGAATATTTGACCAACCTTGACAAAGTTTGTTGTCCTATACTGCACTCTGTTATCTAAACCAGGGGTTCCCAAGTGCCAAAGATTGCAGGGGGGGCGCCAGGCCTCAGATTATTTGAGGCCAAATATCATTTTTAGACTTTTTTACATAAACACACGGCAAAATCTGGCTTACTTTGAGCATGTGTTGTAAACAGTTTCATCCCTTTGTGAATTGTTTTCACTTGCGCCGTCCTTTAATTTCTTCATACAGTGGGAATCCAAATTAATTAATTCTGAGTCCAATAACCATCAAAGTCACTCCAATAGTGCTCCTTAATTACGCTTTCATCCTCCTTTAACAAAATACTTCACATTCATCCAGTTGGTGACAGTAGTTGTAGCATTTTTGAGACTTTTAAACTTTAATTACCGCTGTTGCGCTCTCCCCCCCTTGTGTGTGTGTGTGGAGGGGGGCGAAACTTCCAACAGGAGTCATTTGGGGGGGCTCTTGGGAAAAGAGGTTGGGAACTACTGATCTACCCCCTACAAGCAAAACCCATTACAAGGACATGTGTTGACTCAGTCGCTGTTCTAGAAAACTGTGAGGACAGTTTCCTTTCCATCACAGTAAATAACAGAGCTAGGTTATTTACTGTGCAAGACAGTGTTGTCCTGCAGAATTAGGAGATATAACACACACACAAGTACCTATTTTTTCCATCTCAGGAACATTGCCAAGCTCAGGGGGGTTCTATCCAACGCAGAAATGGAGATGGCTATCCATGCCTTTATTTCATCCCGGCTTGATTACTGTAATGCTCTGTTCTCCTGCCTCAACAAAACATCAATACACCGGTTACAACAGGTCCAAAACGCTGCAGCCAGATTACTGACTCGGTCCAAAAAAACATGCCACATCACTCCGATCCTTTCTGCCCTGCACTGGCTCCCTGTCCATCTCAGAACCCAATTCAAAGTACTGGTCTTCACATATAGAGCTGTCCATGGCCAAGCCCCAGCCTACATCAATGACCTTATCCACCCGCACATCACAACCCGGGCCCTGAGGTCCTCTGAGCAAGGCCTCCTAAGGGTGCCCCGAACCAGGCTAAAGACTAAGGGTGACCGTGCCTTTGAGGCGGTGGCCCCAAGGCTTTGGAACAAACTCCCCCAAATAATAAAAACCTCGGCCTCAATAGAGATTTTTAAGGGGCGGTTAAAGACCCACCTCTTCCGAGAGGCCTTTGGGTCGTCGGAGGAGGTGAGTTAGTGGCTGTCTTCTTTTTTTTTTCTTTTTTTTATTATTGGTGTTTTGTCGTATGTTTTATCCTATGTATTACCTGCTGCCGTTTTATGCCTTTTATTCTACATTTTATAGTTGTATTGTGAATTGTGTCCTGTGTACTGTACTGTAAAGCACTTTGTACATCCGTGTTGAGAAGGGTGCTATATAAATAAAGTTTTACTTACTTACTTACTTACCTTAGCAAGATGGAAAACGAGCAGCACAGGTGAATTCCTGTATTCATGGTCAAACCCTTGTTTTTATCAAAATAAAATGTTTTGTGTGAGGCAGATTGTCCCCTGGTGTCTTCCTGTGAGCCAAAGAGAGCAGATAATCCTAATGACTCCCAAACTTCAAAGCAGATTCCTCTGAATAAAAAATTATACTACATCATAAATTTACAAAATCGAGGAATTGCATGGGCATGAGTTTCAGCTGCAGATGTTAAAGATGATGGCAAATGCAACGCCACAGACAGAGCAGCACAGACACAGAGCGAGAGAGAGATGGGGTAGGAGAAACATAAACACGATAAACACTAATTAGCTACTCTAATTGAAGTGCACTCTTAAAGTAATTGCGAGGCAGAGGAAGCAGTATTTACATTCATAAATAATTCTGACAGCTCAGGGAGCCTCTGAAGGAGGAAAGTCCCTCTTCTTTCCTTTGGGTCCGTGAAGGCCTCCTCCTATACTGTATATATCTGTCAGTCATCGACAATATCAACAATTAGAGTTTACTGCTAATGGTTTTGTCTGTAGGCCTTAAATCAAGCTGCCCTGAAAAACAAAAGTCCTGGCAGTAGACACTTCTTGGAACATGGATCAATGTTGTCTCAATGCATCATTGTTTAAGATCATATTCTTGTCAAGCAATCTCTTCATCATGCAGTTATATTTTTTACAATTCTTTGGTCACGGTAAAACCATCTTCTACTTTGAGCTGCTTCCAACGGTGTCTTATTACTTTTTCATAAGATAAAGCTCTGTTGCCACAGTTCAGTGACCCAGCAGACAAATGTCTTCAACGCATGTTTCTGTCTTCTTCTAATGGGCCCATTCATTTACACAGTATAATCATCACCAACAACCCCAAAGAGTAAGAGGCGAGGTTAATAATTTATTTGACTGTTTTGTCCACTTTAGGGTAATTGGCTTTACATTGGATGTTACGACAATGTAACATCAGAAATGCTGTGATGAAAGAGTAAGACATTCATGTCTGGTTTGGACCACTGCACATAACAATGGGCATACCATTGAAATTGTGATTTTAAATCTCAAAACCGCTACAGTATCTGTCAGGCAGAAACTTGGGACAGGTAATTTGACTGAAAACCTTAAAACTGAACTAACTGACTGGTAGGGTTAACTTTGATTTAAACATTTGTAGAATACTAAGAGCTTTATTGAGTAGGTGTAACTGTATTAAGGGTTAAACTCATAACTTTATAACTTAGGGTTTAATGTAATTGACTTAAAAGACAATAACGAGTCAGGAGGAAGCCAGTCTAGATTTCCTTTTGAGGGCCACCAGCTGCAGAGAGTTAACTAATTAAAGGGACGTGGCTATGGAAGCAAACAAGAGACAGAAGTATTTGAATTTTATCAGACACTGAATTTATAGCATTGAAAATAATTACTTTTTGAAAATCATGTATCTGAATTTGTTTTGCTCCGAATTTACCTATGTGAAATAAAAATGTAAAAATTCAAGTTAAAAAAATTCGAATGTTCAAATTCAGATCCCAAAAATTCAAGTGAAAAAAATTCGATGTCAAATATTTCGGTGTTTAAAATTCGATGTATACAATTCAACGTCAAAAATTGAGATGCAGCATCATCCGGGCTACTCAGACAGGATAAGCAATCGAGTCCGAATGCAATCAAACCGACTTCTGGCCTATCAGAGCCAAGCGGCAAACCCCGGGACAGTGCGGTGAAGCCCAATGCTGCAAACTGTAGGCGATGGATGCAGATGGGAGCAATTCCCGTAGACCCTATGTTAAAATGTCCAACTTAACATCAGAAAAGGAATATGTTTCTAGCCTGGATCCACAAAAACATATTCTGTATATAGTTAGATTCCTCCTTCATGACAACGGGACTGCTGCTCCTAGCTCCTCTCTGCTAGCTCCGTTAGCTCTGTGATGCTACAGCGGCTCAGCTCTTGAGGAGAACACTACTTGAACTCGGCCTGTTTGTTGTGTTGGTTCCTGGTGGACTATTCGTCATGCAAATATAGGATTTATCTGCGGTTAAAACAGACCGTCCATGAATGCAGTTTCTTCGGTAAGTCAACCCTGCGTACTTTATGTTATGTTACTGGTGTTTTTATTAAGCTAACGTTAATGAATGTTTAGAGTTGGGTTAGCATTTGAGCAATCGTAGCTCCATCTGTGCTAACGATGCTATGCGTAGCATCCAAGAGTGTATAACATTAAGTGGGATGCTACTGTATACCAAAAGGCTTCTGTGCGAGGTTGCTAAAATAAGGTCATCCTTGTACGTTAGATAGTTAGTTTGCTAGTTAGGTTACTGTATGCATTGTTAAGGTTCATTTAAATTCGCTATGCTCTACTATAGCATAAAATAGACTAGCTAACGTCAACGTATTGTTGAAGAGAGGCTTAGTGTATATTAAATCAACCTCACAATGAATGTGTGTATCTTTAAAATATGAACGTCACATTTCAAGATAATAAAGCTCCCTTAGATATTGTAATATGGTTTGTTGAACTGGAGTTATTTATTGCAGCTAACCGCCTATCCGACGAACGACCCACACATTGTTGTTTTTAATATTATTACCAATGCCTCTTTTAATTGTATTATCCTCACACTTGAGAAACAGCCTCATCGTGGCTGTAGAACAGAACATGTAACTTAATGCCTGCATTTAAGGACGATGAATAGCGTAGTCAATGCTTTAGTGACAAGGAAATGATTTGTTTAAATATTAGATACAGTATGACTTTATCTGTGACTTTAGTCGAAATGAAGCTTATCCATTGCATTTGTTAAATAGGTTTGTGTCTTACCCTTACGTGTGTGATACATATGAATAAAGCATTTGAAAACAAATTAATTTGACTGACTCATGAAAACCTCATCCAAAGTAACAGTAAAATAAAAAGGACCTACACAATAATACTCAATCAAACTGATACAGTATGAGGACTGTGATATCCAGCAATTTCTTAAGTAGAACAATAAGATTATGACCTGTTTTTAAAAGAAGATAAAAAGTTGTTTGCATGTAAAGAAGTATCTAAGTCACGCATGTAACTTTACATCTGTTTGTTCAAAGTGTCCTTAAGGTGATCCAGACAGGCTGGACCAGAGGAGGAGAGACAGATCTGGACTCCTAACAGCAGAGAACTTCAGCACGGATTCCAAGGTACACCTTTTTCATACTTTACAAAGAATGCATAAAGTAATGACTCTAATACACTGATAGACATGCCATTAAACATGACTGAATACTAGACCACCTACACATCAGTGATGTTGAGAGCACTTTCTTAGAAAAGGTTACATTTACATTTTACCAAGCAACATAACTTTTTTGTTCAACTTTCACATTTCAATGTATTTAAGGCAAATAATATTGAACATAGTGAGAACTGCGACCCTTTGTCTCTGCATACTGACTGTACAAAACATGTTAAAAGTGATTATTTCAGTGAGACAACCGAACAGAGCAAGCTTCTACAGTTGCACTAAGTTTTGATAACAGTTAAATATTATTTTAATAATACATTTATTTCAATGTTGATGAATTTAGAACGGTTTATTCATAACCTGATTATCTTTGTAGTACACTGTACACTGTTCAAAACACATTCAAATAAAAAAAAAAAATCATTATATTTATAGCCCCTGAACAAACAAACACACCTCTTTCTTAAATAACACACTTGCTCTGCAATAATATGTTTTTTGATATTTCTGTTAGGAAAGGACACGCCTGAGAGACAGGACTGCTTCACCATGTTCTCTTTCTCTGAGGGTCCAGAAGAACATCCAAGAGGGAAAGGAGAAGCTGATGTGATGAGATATAAGAGCAGTACAGGACATTCACTAAGAGACACTTATATTGTAACACAAAGACCTGCACACTGACTAGTTTTGTAGTCTAACAGGAACTTCATTTGTGTTGTTTTGTGTTTTACGTTGCACCTCAGAGACAGTGTGATTATTGTCAGGCCTATAAAGTTTGGCAAAAAAAAAAAGTCAGCTGATCAAATGCATTTGCCTCACTTTATGAGCTTCACAATACTTGTGCCTTGTACCGCAGAGTTTGCAACGTCATAAATAAATGGTGCCAATCTTCAGTCAGATGTGAATGTGTAATCTAACATTTTCAGTAAGAATAACGGACACAAGGAATGCAAATACAATTTATTGAAATGTGTTATCAAGCATGAACCATCACCATTTTTTTTAAATAAAAACTAAATAATATACACAAGTTACACTAAATGTTAATCTGTTAATTGATTAAGTAAACACATTTTGTCAATTAAAGTGACAGGCTAGGCCTGTGCAGGTGGTAACAGCTATGCCCAGCATGGGCTAAGTTCTGTAGGTGCAGCTGGTGCAGGTCCTCCTCCCTCAGGCCTGGTCCTCCTTCATTAGGCCTGGTCCTCCTCCCTCAGCCCTCTCCGGCCAAACCAACAGACGGGACGTTCATAAAGCTGAGGTTTCCCCCAAAGTCTCTAATCATCCATCCTGTGAATATGAGAGGGGAACAAATAGTGTAATAGATGCTTTGGACAATAAGAAATATAAAGTTAACTGTTGAGTTGCTCAGTTTTTTAGATTGAAAGGGTTTAATAATACAAACAAAAGGAGAGGCACCGTAAAATAAAGATTGGTCTTTCAATAAATTGTGTTTTTGTCTTTTGAATTATTTGTCTAAAGTCAAGTAGCTAGAACTGTTACTTATAGTTTGAATGATACAGTCTGGTTATAATGTTTGGAGGAGGCATCACAGGTAAGAGCACCATTTGTTGTGTTCCATCCACAACAAATGCCCACAGATTGATGTGTGTATTTATTTATTTACTATTTCTTGAATCATTACTGTCAGTCCAAAACAAGACATTTTGTTTTAGTAACATTTAAAAAACATCGCTTTTCCACTACACTATCTTGAATACTTTAGTTTTTACGTCACTACATTTATCTAACAGCTTTAACATTGTAAAGGTGTCACTTCGGACTCTGGGTAATTATGACAGCATGTCCTACTATTTTGAGAGTTTGAACAAACCAGACCTTCATCTATTAATGTAGAAAATAGTCAGCACATTAAACCATTATGAAAGTAATCATTAGTTAGCTCATTGTTCAAAATGAGCTCCAACTACACACAGTTTAGTCAACTCTTGCATCGGTAATAACAATAAATCAAATGATATAATATAATAGTATAACTTGTGTCTACTTTAAATACTTTAACAACACTTTCCTAATTATACTAGCATACTTTTACTAAAGTAACATTAACATGTTTAAATGCAGGGATTTTGTAAGAGAGTATTTGTATAGTGTAGCATGGTCCACTTGACTTATCTAACCGAAGTGATCGATACGTTACTTTGCATACCGTCACCCCCCCCACCACCACACACACACACACACACACACACACACACACACACACACACACACACACACACACACACACACACACACACACACACACACACACACACACACACACACACACACACACACACACACACACACACACACACACACACACACACACACACACACACACACACACACACACACACACACACACACACACACACACACACACACACGGTAACGGTAACGTTGTGATTCACTTCAATTAATGATAACTACGGAGCTTGCTAACAGCAAGGCACAAGGCTACTTCACTTCATTTAGCTAGCTAATGTAAGATACAAATGCTGTCGAGCCCTCACTGCTTGTAAAATAAAGAGCACAAACTGACTACTTACCCAAGCCCCAGGCTGTTCTCTGTAATTTTTCTCCCGGGTTGTTGTGATCACATGACTGACAAAGCCGTGCTCTGATAAGCCAGAAGTCGGTTTGATTGCATTAGGGCTCGATTGCTTATCCTGTCTGAGTAGCCCGGATGATGCTGCATCGCAATTTTGGACATCGAATTTTATACACGGAATGTTTTGACGTCGAAAATGTTTCACTTGAATTTTTACATTTTTATTTCACATAGGTAAATTCGGAGCAAAAACATTCAGATACATGATTTTCAAAGTAATTATTTTCAATGCTATAAATTCGGTGTCTAATACAATTCAAATACTTCTGTCTCTTGTTTGCTTCCATAAATGGCCCCACAGCTGTGAGAACTCAGCAATCAGGTGTCCATTTTAGGTAGCACTTTCCTGGAGCGTCAGCTTCAGCTTCAGCGTCAGACAGGCTAAGACTGGCAAAGACATTAGAGTCCTGCGGGAGTCAAAGACTGGCAAATACATTAGAGTCCTGCGGGAGTCACGAGGGTGGCAAAGAGGAGGCAAATCCTACTTTGATTGAGCTAAGTGTCGCTGGTGTTTTATTTTATTTGGTTGTTTAGCCCCTCATGCTATAATCATGTGTGTTTTCTCCATTCCTGTTTATGTGTCTTCTCGCAATTATCACTGGCCCGTGTATCTCGTAATCGATATAACCGGCCTGCTCTCGTCTATCCCACGTGCTCCACTGACATCCAACATCTAGTTACAGGCGGCCTGTGGAACTGCCAGTCAGCTGTTCCTAAGGCTGACTTCATCTCTGGCTACGCTTCCCTGCAGTCTCTGGATTTCCTTGCTCTCACTGAGACGTGGATTACTCCATCCAACACATCCACCCCAGCAGCTCTCTCCACAGCATATTCCTTCTCCCAATCTCCCATACACCCAGACCCACTGGCAGAGGAGGTGGCACTGGTCTCCTGCTCTCTCCCAAATGGAGCTTTTCCCTCTTCAAGCTACCTAACTTCACTCCTTCCACATTTGAATTTCATGCCGTCACAGTAACCCATCCTATACAATTAACCATTGTTGTTCTCTACCGTCCACCAGGCACCTTGGGGGACTTCTTGGAGGAATTAGATCATCTCCTCTCACACATCCCTGAAACTGGTCCTCCCGCTGTACTTCTTGGAGACTTCAACCTCCAGACGGGGAAGATAGACAAACTAACATCTCTGTTAACCGCCTTTGCTTTCTCACTGTCTCCTTCCCCACCAACTCATAAAGCTGGCAATGTCCTTGATCTCATATTATAAAGGAACTGCGCTACTTCTAACCTCTCTGTAAACCCGCTCCACACATCGATCACTTCTTCATTTCATTCGCTCTACCACTTTCCAAACATAACAAACTAATCTCTTCTCATCCTGCACCTGTCCGCCGTAACCTTCGTTCCCTCTCCCCCTCTACCTTTGCCTCATCGGTGCTCTCAGCCCTCCCTTCCTCTGACTCGTTCCAATTGCTGCCTCCAAACTCTGCTGCAGAAACTCTCCTCTCTACTCTCTCATCCTCTCTGGACTCTCTCTGTCCTCTCACATCTCGGCAGGCTCGTCAGTCCCCTCCTGCTCCCTGGCTAAATGATGCACTGCGTGCTAATAGAACCGTCCTTAGGGCAGCAGAGCGGAAACGGTGGAAATCCAAACACCGTGACGACCTCCTAACCTATCAGGCTCTCCTCTCCTCTTTCTCTGCTTCGATCTCTCAGGCAAAAAGCACTTTCTTTCAAAATAACATCCAATCTTCCTATTCCAATCCCAAAAAACTATTTTCCATCTTCTCCTCCCTCCTGGACCCCCCCAAAGCCCCTTCCCCCTCCTTCATTCTGTCAAGCGACTTTGTTAACCACTTTGAAAAAAAGGTTGATGATATTCGCTCTTCTTTTTCTGACACCCCTCTACTCACTGCTGGGTCACCAGACCCTCCTTTCACCCACACACTGACCTCCTTTTCCCCTCTCTTTCCAAGTGAGGTTCTTACCCTCATTACCTCTGCCCGCCCTACCACCTGTCCTCTGGACCCTATCCCTTCAAACCTCCTTCAGACTATCGCTCCTGATATTCTACCGTTTCTCACCCATTTCATCAACACTTCTCTAACTTCTGGTCACTTTCCAAACAGTCTCAAGGAGGCAAGAGTAAACCCTCTCCTAAAGAAACCCACTCTCAACCCGTCAGATGTTATAAACTACAGGCCTGTCTCTCTCCTCCCGTTCCTGTCTAAAACACTTGAACGCGCTGTCTTTAGACAACTCTCCTGCTATCTCCATCAGAACAACCTTCTGGATCCGCACCAGTCTGGTTTCAAGGCAGGTCACTCCACAGAAACTGCCCTCCTTGCTGTCACTGAGCAAGTGGTACTGCTTTGTATGAATGGGTGTGAATGGGTGAATGACATGTAGTATGTAAAGCGCTTTGAGGGGTCGTAAAGACTGGATAAAGCGCTATATAAGTACAGTTCATTTACCATTTACCATTTACTGAGGAACTGCACACTGCTAAAACAGCCTCCCTCTCCTCTGTCATCATCCTTTTGGACCTGTCTGCTGCATTCGACACGGTGAACCATCAGATCCTCCTTCGCACTCTCCAAGAACTTGGAGTTTCAGGCTATGCACTTTCCCTCCTCACCTCATACCTCAAAGACCGCACCTACAGGGTTACTTGGAGAGGGTCAGAGTCCGACGCTTGTTAATTAACTACAGGGGTCCCTCAGGGCTCTGTTCTTGGTCCCCTCCTCTTCTCCTTGTACACAAACTCGCTCGGATCAGTCATTAGCCCGCATGGTTTTTCATACCACTGCTACAGTACTGTACGCTGACGACACCCAATTAATTCTGTCCTTTCCCCGCTCAGAGACCCAGGTCGTCGCACGCATCTCTGCTTGTCTAGCTGACATCTCTCAGTGGATGTCTGATCATCACCAACAAGACAACAACCTTGACAAGACTGAACTGCTTTTCCTTCCGGGAAAAGATTGTCCCACTCTTGACCTAACAATCAACTATTGTTTCCCCGACTCAGACTGCAAGGAATCTGGGTGTGACCCTAGATAACAACCTGTCCTTCACTGCAAACATCGCTGCTCCAACCCGCTGCTGCAGATACACGCTTTACAACATCAGGAGGATGCGTCCCAAGCTGACCCAGAAAGCGACGCAGGTTCTGGTCCAGGCTCTCGTCATCTCACGCCTAGACTACTGCAACTCCCTCCTGGCTGGTCTACCTGCATGTGCCATCCGACCTCTGCAGCTCATCCAGAATGCAGCTGCTCGCCTGGTCTTCAACCTTCCTAAATTCTCTCACACCACGCCGCTCCTCCGCTCCCTCCACTGGCTTCCGGTAACTGCTAGAATCCACTTCAAGACAATGGTACTTGCGTACCATGCTGCGAATGGATCTGGCCCTTCCTACATCCAGGACATGGTTAAACCGTACACCCCAGCACGTGCACTCCGCTCTGCATCAACCAAACGGCTCGCTGCACCATCGCTGCGAAGGGGACCCAAGTTCCCATCAGCAAAAACACGTGGGTTTGCTATCCTGGCTCCAAAATGGTGGAATGAGCTCCCCATTGACATCAGGACAGCAGATAGCTTACACACCTTCCGGCGCAGACTGAAAACTCATCTCTTTCGACTCCACTTCGAGCGATAGAACTATTAACAAAGCACTTATATACGAATAAAGGGCTGGCTTATCTAAAGCCAGTTGAGTAGCACTTGAAATGTTTTTGCTCTATGAAGCCTGATGTACTTATATGATTCTGTTTTCTGTTTGTATTTTGTTGGTCGAACGCACTTATTGTCAGCTAAATGCAATGTAATGTAATGTAATGACTTTAGATATGTAAGGTCCAGCATGGGTGGAAATTATTGCTGTTAAATGAGGAAAGCATCAATCAAATGGCAGCACAGAGTCTTTGTCTCACACATCTTCCTGTCAGTTAGTCAGACCCTGTGGACCTGAAAGAGCTCTTGGCGCAAAGGAATATCATTTTATGTGCCACACACAGCGGAAAGTGGATATTGTTATTTATGGAGGTGATAGTGGCAGAGGGAACTTAGATTCATAGCCAATGGCTACCACATATATCGAATAAATATTCCTTGTATCGCAGTGACCTTTTCGAGAATTGATTATTATTTAATCACAAAGTGAACTAAGCTGCAGTTTTTGAGAAGGTGAACTGCTTTCAATGCATTTCCTTACTTTTATATGAAATAGCAGACACATTTATTTTACATGTTGAACAGATTTAAGTTATGAACAACATTAGGATCCATGCTAGAAGCTCTGTGAGGCTATACTTTTGCACATTAGTGCCTTTAGCTTAATGCTAATGTTAGCATTCCACATGCCTATAATAACAATGCATGCTAAAAGACTGGTGTTAAGCAGGTAGCTTAGATAATGTACTTACTAATTTCACCTTGAAAGTTTGACAGGCTTACACATTTTGGCTTCATCTCATCTCTGAATGTTTATGACAACCAATCCTTGTTTAATGCTTGTGCATGGGAAACACTTTGTTTGCAAGTTTATGTCATGCTAATACTTGCTAATTAGCACAAAACACCAAGTACAGCTGAGGCTGAAGGGAATGATTTTGAATTTGAGATATTGATGGTGTTAGATGAATGTTAAGGTGCTGTATACGTTATAACACTTCATCCACAAGGTCAACATGAGTAGCTGTACTTGATGTCTATTCCACATTAGGGAAGTTTAGTCCGGACCAAAACGGTAGACTAACATCAACATGCATGTAGACATCTTTAAAACGATAGTTACGGCTGTAACTACGGTTCTATGAGTCCCGGATGACCGCCAGAGGCGGTGCTTTAGCACTGGATATGTCCATCGCGCGCATGCGCAGCTCGAGTACCAATAACAACAAAGTCACCTGTGACCCACGTGACACCGGCTATATCAGCCGGTATTGTCAGAGGATCTGTTCCCCGAATCTTCTCGCGAGCACACAAGAATTCTGAGTGACAGGGAACTCTGGCGGTCATCCGGGACTCATAGACCGTAGTTACAGCCGTAACTATCGTTCTATTTCGTCCCTACTGACCGCCAGAGGCGGTGCTTTAGCACTGGATGACTTATACCAACAATGTCATGAAGAATCCAAGCCCTTGCTCACCACTGGAAGCAGCGGAGCTCGGCAAAAGGACCACGCCCAAAGAATGAGGAGTGGCGACATTGACCTGATGACAACTGGAGAATGTGCCAGAAGACGCCCACGACGCCGCGGCGCAGATGGTCTCCAGGGGCACCCCTCTCAGGGCAGCCCAATATGTTGAGATGCTCCTTGTAGAGTGGCATCTCAGCCTGATGGCAGGGGGCGGCCACTGGCCCCGTAAGCCTGTGAGATGGTATCGACAACCCAGTGGGGCAGCCACTGGTTAGAGGGCCTAACCTCCTTTAGTGCCGCCAGGGCAAACTCAAGAGTTGCTCCTCCTGCCGTATACAGGCAGTAGCCTTGATATACGCCCTTTGGGCACCCCCAGAGCACAGCAACTTCGATGTGCCGTACTCCTGAATGTCAAAGCGTGCCAGCTGGGCAGGCTGATTGAAGTGAGTTTGTGGAAGGACCCCGGCGGGAATGCCACATTTGCCCAAAGGGCAACGCCTGAGAGTCTCACCTCGGGCATGTATTGTTTATGGAGAGGACATGCAACTCCCCGACTCACTTCCCTGAGGCTATGGCAAGCAGAAATGCTGCCTTCGTGGGCAGCCACCTAAGCCCCACCTGGGCCAGGGGCTCGAAGGGAGGAGATGATAGGGCATCCGGCAGCAAGGGCAGGTCCCAAGCCGGAGCCCTCGGGGTGCAAGGGGGACGCTGCCGTAAAGCCCCTCTCATAAAGAGGGACACCGACCTGTGGTCTCCTGGCGGGATGGGATGGCGCCCATGGGCACGCCTACCAGGAGATAGGCCCTGCCCCTCCAGCGTGACGGAGAGTGGAGCAATGCTGCGACACCCTGACTTCCCTGTGCCTGTGCCACTTGGCGTCCAAGTGAAGGCTGTTCAGCCACATCTGCATGGGGCGCAACGACAGCGGGCCTAAGGGCCCAGCGGCCGAGGCAGCTGCCAGTCTGCCCAAGGGCCGGAGGAACTGAATATAAGGCACCCTCTTGCTTGGCCCACGTGGAAGTAGGCATCCCTCGGTTGGGAACCACTCCACCTGTGCGTATGCAGTAGTCAGCATATAGAATGGCAGCACCTTCAGTAATCTGTTGATTCCTCTGAGATCCAAGATCGGGCGAAATCCGCCGACTTTCTTGCTTACGAGAAAGTATGCCGAGTAGAACCCCCTGGCTAAGCAGAGGGTCTTACTGGGTTGATTGCGTCCTTGGACAAAAGGACGGACAACTCTTGGCCTAGAGGTAGGGCCCCTGCCGGATCGCTGACGACTGTCAATTAGACCCAGCCGAAGGCTAGGGGCCAGAGCTGCGGTCCGTACCCCTGCGTTAAGGTGAAAACCACCCAAGGGACGGAAGTACAGACTGCCCAGAAACTGAGCTGCTGCTGGGAAAGCAGCCGCTACTCGCCGAACAGAAAGAGGGATGTAATTACACCCACGTTACCAGCAGAGGGAGCGGGAGAGAGAGCACTGCCTTCACCTGGCTGGATTAATAAACACGGCAGTTCAGCGTCTACCAGGAGCGGGGGCGAGAACCCTGCCGGCTGAGTTAGAGACGAATGCCAGATGCAGCATAACCGGGAGCGGGTGCGGGAACACAGCCTTCACCCGCTACCTGCTTAACGGAAAAAACAGGGCAGTTCCGCGTCTACCAGGAGCGGGGGCGAGAACACTACCTTCACTGGTTGAGTTAGAGACGAATGCCAGATGCAGCATAACCGGGAGCGGGTGCGGGAACACAGCCTTCACCAGCTACCTGCTTAACAGAAAGAGTAGTAGTAACTATGGCCAGTACTTACACAGCATAGAGCCGTAGTTACGGTATTGCCTATGGCCAGTATGTGCACGGCTTGGAACCGTAGTTACAGTAGTAACTATGGCCAGTACTTACGGCTTAACCCCGTAGTTACAGTATTAACTATGGCCAGTACTTACACAGCTTGGAACCGTAGTTACAGTAGTAATTATGGCCAGTACTTATGGCTTAGAACCTTAGTTACAATAGTAACTGTGGCCGGTGCCTAAAAGCCCACTAGACAATATAATATTGGGAGGATGAAATCCTCCTTAATGGCCATACATGCAGAGCACACGGCACACACAGTGAAGATTGTTCTCTGCATATCGTCCTAGTGCTAGGAGTCTAGTACTAGGAGCAGTAGATACAACGATATAGCGCTACTACAACCATACCATGCGTTTACCGGGAGCAGCAGCGAGAGCACTGCCCTCACCGGCTGAGTTAAATAATGAAGCTTAACCGTACATGCAAGGTGTTAGCCAAGCGGCTGCTGCTAACAATCAAGCAACCAAGTCAGAACACAATGTTAAGACCAGATAATTAGCTTCTAAGAAAGAGAACAGTCTACATAGAACCGTGCCTGGTTACAGTAGTAACCGCACATGCCGAGCACACAGCACCCGCCGTGAAGATGTTCTCTGCATATCATCCTAGTGCTAGGAGTCTAGTACTAGGAGCAGTAATACAACGATCTAGCGCTACTGCAATCAAACCCTATGCTACAGGGAGCGGGAGCACTGCCCTGAGTTAATAGTTAAGCTCAACAGCAAGGTGTTAGCCAAGCGGCTGCTGCTAACAATCAAGCGACCAAGTCAGAACACACATGTTAAGACCAGATAATAGCTTCTAAGAAATAGAAAGTACTTACCTTACTTTCTGCATCTAAACGAAAAACGGGTTAAAAGTATGACCCTCTGGGCTTCCATACTAAATTGAATGAGGGACGCAGCCAAAGCTGGGACTCAAATGCTAATAATAGCTCGGGCACAACGCCACAAGCAGAACTTTCAAAAGAGCATAAGGGCAACTTTATGGGAGAGGAAGCGGGAACACTGTCGTCACCAGAAAGTCTAAGCCACAAACAATAAGACGGTAATCAGGACAACTTGGCTGGGAGAGGGTGTGGAAACACAGCCATCACCAGCAACAAGCTGACACCAACCTGTCTGTCGAGGCTCTGCACAGCCGGCCGCAGCTCCTGGAGGACGCGTCTAACGACCCGTAGCTCCGACTGTCAGTCGCGAAGCTCCCCGCGGCCAGCTGCTTGCAGAGAAATCTCTCAGATCAAACGTTCAAACCTGAACGCTGTAGGCTACAAAAACGTAGCCACGGTACCCTCGCGCAGCGAGAAGATGAACAGAACAGATCCTCTGACAATACCGGCTGATATAGCCGGTGTCACGTGGGTCACAGGTGACTTTGTTGTTATTGGTACTCGAGCTGCGCATGCACGCGATGGACATATCCAGTGCTAAAGCACCGCCTCTGGCGGTCAGTAGGGACGAAATAGAACCCAGAAGAAAGCAATTCAAAGGGAAACTAGAGACAAGGACTTATCCAAAGCACTGTAGACATTTTCCCTTTTCTCTGTATTGTCTCCATGTTGGCCCTTGACTAGAAACGTGGTCTTTTCAATTTCTTGAGAGGCTTTCGATATCTTGACAAACATATTAATTAACTAGAAGTCGAAAAATCAATTGAACTGATTTACAAACTCTGACTGTCTGCTTCCCTCAGTTAATTTGTGTTTGACTACTCCCTCATATGTATGACAAATTAAATTGTCTAATTTGAATTGTTCTAACAGCACAATGTCTCCTCAGTGTGATTGTCTATCACATATCTATGATGTTGTCATTACCAGCCAGCAAGAACTAGAGGGGGCGGATGTTTTTTTTTATCAACAAAATGTATGCATCTCTCAAACAGAGAAAAAGCACATCACACATGGGGCCCTTCTCACTTCTCTTATTTTTTATTTCCTCGCTCCTCGGTCTCGGTATCACCGGAAGTTGATTTGTCTGCGCCATCTTGAGTAGCGTCCCAATGGCCTTATTTCTGCCAGAGGAGCGAGGAGCGATAATGGAGGAGCGATAATGGAGGAGCTATAATCGAGGAACCACCAGACCATCCTTCGATGAAATCCTCAGACACTCGCCCCGCCCCCTTACTGTGTATCGCTCACTGATTGGACGATGCAGCACATGCACTGATCTGATGCATGAGAGCAGTTTCCCAGCGGAGTGAAGAAAATACATGAACCTCACGGGAGTCCCTCCTCAGTTTATACTGTGTTTTGTTTCAATTAATGTATCATTTAGTTACAAATATGTGATATATCTGAACAACAAAGTGGTCAAAAATCATTTTATTAATTTTTTGGAAACATTTTCATGATCGCTTTTTTCGTTTTACATTTTCATTTATTGTCATTTCCATTCAGTCAATCATTTAGTGCTATTTAAAATGTTAATGTGCTACATATCCAAACAAAGTGTGCAATCCAATGAATGTTAATCTAACTGGGTTTTGATAGATAATATATCTCTTTTTCTTCTCTGAATTATTTTATTTCTATTGTGCACTCTAATCAATAATAATCTAACTATTGTTCGTTTATACATTTTAAGAATGGCGTTTATCTTTTTTGAGAGTGAGTTCTTATTTGATTTAATGTATTTGGGTCTACAACAGATGATACAAATGTTTGTGTCAGTAAATGTGTACTAACAGAGGCGGGGGTGTTTGTGAACACAACGGGGACAGAGCTGCTGTCAGACGATCAGCTGTGCGGCGTCATCACAAACTTGCTCGTTCTATCGCTTCCCGTCTGATGAAAGGACCAGGAGTCGTTGGACCAAACATATCAGGTAATATACATGTTTTGCATGGAACATAGTCAAGTTAGCTACATAGCTAGTAGCAAGCACGCTAGTTAGCATTACATTACTTAGCCTTGTCATTTGTATTAGCCTTAACATGAAGTAAACCAAAATGTTAAACAGTAAGAGTCATGATGGTAAGTATTTTGTGAAACATTTGAAGAGTAGCCTATCGCCCCCTCCACCAGGTGCTAAGGGGGTGGGAGGTAGGCTCAACGGCACATTAGCATCGGCAATCTTTTCTACTTAATGCTATCTGCACAAATGGTTAACATTGAACATTAAAAGATCAGGCAGTTCAGGGAGAGTCGAAGGAAGGAAGGCAGGCAGCTTTGCATGACATTCTTCTGGACGTGTTTCATTGTGATGACAGTGAGGGTGAGTCAATCTGTTTGTTGGAAAGACAGTAGTTGAGTGATTACTGAGAGAACATTATTAAAAGAGATAATTATTCAAAGTGTTGTTACTGACCTTTTTCTCTTTTATTTTCTTTACCTCACCTGTAACTGCTGAGACCCTGAGGAACATGCACACTGACCTGCTCTGGCAACCTGATTTCCACTGTACGTAATAGTATTTGGTTATGGTATATTATTTATATACATCAAAGGCACAATGCACCCCCCAGAGACACACATGTATTGAGTGTGATATTTTGCATAGGTCATGTGAAATCATCTTTACATACTAGAAAACTGTAGGAGCGGCAACTTGTTTTGAAATTGAATTTTTAATATCCGATAATAAAGTTGATCTGTTTTCTTTATTCTTCTCTCTTCCCAGCTCCATCCATCACCATTCTCTGTTCCTGCAGGTCCTGCTTGCTAATCAATGCTCATATTTTTTTACACAATTACAAATAAAGTCAATGTATTGTATGACATGAAGTTGTGCTTCATTCTGAGTCAATAATAAATTCATTCTGCCTTCAACTGCACAATGATTGTGGACTGCACCGACATCCATGTAGCTGCCCCCCAGTAAGATGAACCAAGCAAAGTTGACATACTCAACATACAGCTGTGCTCTTAAGTTTACATGAAGAATTTGTGAAATATTGGTAATAACAGGTTTAAATGATTATTAGTAATTAATCATATAATTTTCTCATTGTAGACGAGCAGATGAGAAAAGCAGAATATGCAGCTGCCATTTTCCACATGGAAAAGAGAAAGGGCCAAGTGTATGGACAAAAGAGAAAGGGAGCTTAGCTGTTTTCAAACTGGTTCATGTATCACTTAGTTTACTGAACCGTGATGAATGAAAGAAATTAGTGAGGTAGTGGTTTACTGAAGTTACAAAGACATTAATATATGAGTAACAGGTCAGTGTAAACACAAGCTTCTGTCAATTATGGATCATTCAAACTATATAAAATATGTAATAAAGTTCTAAAACAAGTATATTATCGGTATATTCCTTGATAGCTTTTGGAGAAGGTTGTTTTTAAGTTTACTAAAATCTATCGTTTCAACTGTTTCACTTTATAAAAAAAGGAACAGGTGAGTAGAGCATCATTGAGTGATGACAATTTTTTCATTATTTTAGTCAACCCTAAACAAATTGATTGTACCTTTTAATAATGACCTTACATGGTCGCCAAAGTTAAATTAACTTCAGAAAATCAAATCTGTTCTGAGAAAAAACTAATAAATGTTTAAAGATAGGAACTTGCCATCCCACTGAAAATCAGTCCGTAGAGATTTAAAGGCGTAGTTGTAGTTCAGTCCAACGTTTCATTTGGATTCATTTGACAACAGTCAACTATTTTCATAAAGAATATATATATTTTTCAAAGTCAACTTTATTGTCAATCTTACTCAGTTTGTGTTTATAGACAGAGAGATCAAAAAGACGTTTCCAACAATCCCAAATACAAAAAATGTAATTATACAATTTACAGATATGTATACAAATATATATATATATATCCTATATACACCATCATGTATAATGATGGTGTATGATGTAGTAGAAGGAAGTGTGGTAGATAACAAGTAAATATAGAGTTACATACAGATCCATGTTACAGCAAAAGATGGAATAACTAAGAAGCACGCAGTATAATAATAATTACATGCAACAATTAAATAACGGCTCAGCATCTTCACCACAATCCCAATCTGCTGTGTCCTGTTTTCCTCCCCTCTGCATAACACCCCATCACACATACGAAACACAACGCAGAGTCCCAGGGTGTTAAGAGTATGTTTATTTAAATGTCCTCCTCTCTACTGGCCAACACAGGGAGCATATGCTGGGTGTAGAAGTTCTCCAGGAGGAGGAGATTTCCATGCCATGCAGGGTCTTTGGGGATGGGGATGATGATCGCCTCCTTCGTGGTCCACACAACAAAGTAGCAGAGACTCCGGTCTGTGATGTACAGCTGCCCTTGGACCTGGTGCCAGTATGGGTGATGTATGACCCACCCTCCTCATGGAGACAGAAGGATGGTAACTGGACTGCCTCCGCGATGGTCATGTTCCTCTGGCTGTGTGGACACTTCACCTCCAGCAGGGCAGATGGCTGCACAAGTCCATCGGGTGATGCTCCCAAAACACCGACTCACTCACAAAGAGACCAGACTCGAACACTGTCACCCGATAGGCCTGCACAAAAGCCTTCACCCCTTCGGCCTCGTTTACAACCCCCCAGTTGACAGCCATGACTCCGTCCAAGTTGTAATTTGTGTTGTATTGGTTGTGATTGTACATTGTATTTTTCTAAATGTGTATGAATACATTTTTGAAAAACATTTGATCAACAAAAAAAAGGATTTGGTCAGGATCTAGACTCAGTGTGTAGTTTATTAATTAATCAATGCCCTCTACATTAGGAAAACACATACCAGTGTACCAGAGGGAGTCACACACAGCTGTGCCTAGATAACCAAACAAATTGACAAGATAACCAAAACCCTTGAATCTACACACAGCAAATAAACTCAAATGACACAACGAGATGTAAAAGGAGATCACACATACAGTATAGTCGATATAAAACTGTCCGCTTCAATCTGAAGAGCAACTAAAACAAAACACGGGAGTGTATCTTGTTCTTGTGAACACTAATGTTATCGACAGCATACACAGAGACCACGAAGTTCTTAAGGAGAAAACTAGTTGCTAAAACAAAAACACGTTAGTGTACCTTGTTAGCTAATGTTAGCTAGCTGACATTAACGTTACACATTGCACTCATATTACTCACCGAAACCTTGTAAAGCCGGTCCCGCTGCTCTTACAGAACCGACTAACTCCCCTTTCGTGTATGTACAGCTCTCAACATGCCCAGACTTGTAGTGATTTTCACCTCGTTTTATACTTTTCGCCTCATTCTGAAAGAAACAGGTGAAATTTGCTAACGTGACGGCCATCTTTGTGATGGTGACGCGTATTGTGCGGGACCAGAGACCTGTAGTTTCACACACATAAATGTGTAACTTCACAGTTTTACGACACATTTTTATTTTTTTGACTTGCAAAATGTTCGTTTAAATTGACAAACATCATATGTGTCATTCGTGGCACAATTCAAACGGGATCAAAAGATAACTTTTCTCTCTCCATTGACTTCAATGTATAATGTTCCGCTTCCGGGGTCCCATGGAGGCTCCCGGAAGGGGAGGGACTTCGCCTCTCTATTGCTCTTAAAACTAATTTCCCTGCTTCTCGTGGTTTCCTTGCGTCTCTCCATGCTTCCCTGGTGGGAGGGACTAGTCACAGGGAAACAACGCAAGTGAGGGACGCAAGGAATCCATTTAACCGAAGTGAGAAGGACCCATTGTGTGTCCCGCTGAGGAACTACATAAGAGTCTGCGAGCTGCCATTACACATGGCTGGCAATGCTTTCACTGAGAATTGTAAAACAAAAGCTTTTGAATTTATAGATTTGTTCACATCCCATCAGTCATCCAAAGGATACGAGCTTTGGATGACCCTGCTAAAATATTAAATAAAAAGGCTGACACATTTTGAGTACAACGTGGCTTTAACTCCAAACTATAAAGTACATTAATCGATGAACTGATGAGCTTTTTTTCATTATTCACACTAAGTCATTGTAGCTTTTTCACCAAACCTGAGTTAATATTAAGTCTTCAAATGGTTTCCAAATAGCTCCTGTAGAACAAATACCAGACAAATTATGTTAAAGCAATGTAAGGAGTTGAGATAACGATTCAGTATTCTTCCGATGTCTGAGGAGGAAATGAATCTTACTTAGTGACAACTTAAAATTTAAAGCAGCACTTTGGTGAGTAGAAGGAGCGAAGAGGGAGCGAGAAGAGAATTAACCTGCAGTCAGGTTAACACTGACAGATTGTGACCTGCACGCACATCATTTCTATATACCGAGGCTTAGTTAAGCACAAAGGGGAGAGGGAGCCATTCTCAGCCGACTAACAGTGATTTGGGTGCTCGTACTAAAAGTTTTATGAAGCATGTATTTCATTTTCTAATCTATTTGAAATATTACCCCTTTGGATCTCTGTGAATATGTGCACTGTGTGCTGGTGTTTGTTGTTTTAGCACATTAAATACAGCAGCAGTTTAAGACTCAGAGGATTTTTGGATCTAAAAGTGTCTTTCTTTTTTACACTTAAGGAAAGCTTTTGGTTTCAGTTTATTTCAACAGGATAGTATAATCAATGCACAGTTGACCATTGTAAAATGTCTTCAGTGTTCATTGAAAGGAGTTTATTTACCCCGAGCCATTCTCTCAAGAAAAAGATCGTAACACAGAATGAAGCAGTTAATGTTCAAAGTCTGTATTAATTAGATTCTGTTCTGCTTTTTCAACATTTTCTCATTTTGTTTTCTAATAACTTATGGTCCAGCCATTAGATACAATTCTTCTCACTTGGTTAAAATATATGGTGAACCATTAGAGACCCAAATAGACACATTGTTGTCTTTAATAGGGGGCAGCAGGGGATTCTTTTGATTAGGATATCAGGTCATCGGTGCGTGCCACATCGAAGAGGTTTCATATTATCTGAGAGCTGGGAACCTGCATAATCATGGAGCTCAGCACTGTCAAGTATTTATTGTAATAAGTCACTTATGAACATTGTGTTTGTAGACGCCGATTCAAATTTGAAAGATTCACGTGTATAAGGATTTAGAACATAATGATGGAAGTATACGATGGCCACCATTATGTTTAATAAGTTGTTGCAGTACTTATCTCATGATACTATCTGTTTTACAGGTTTGGTTCCAAAATGACCATTTTGTACCACTTGATAATTAATAAAATACGTCAAAAGTCCCTTCAAAATACAAAATAAAGCGCCTTACTATGGAGAGTTAATTTGCCTTCTTTGTGACAAGCTAGCATCATATGCCAATCAATTTCTTAGGTTATCAGGTTTGTATAATATCATATATTTACTCTGACCCCTAAACCTCACAAAACCTTAGCCATAGCGTCCTAATACTGATTTATATGACAACAGTGATTTGTAATGTGTGTGGGAGAACAAGATAAGGGCCTCTTGGACTTATTGAAATATGGAACTGACTTTCTTAATGTATGTTCACATTAACGTTAACATAAGATAAGATAGGACTTTATTTATCCCGAAGGAAATTCTTGTGTGAGATTAATAAAGATACAATAAACACAGCAGCATAATAATAAAATAAATAATTATAATAATAAAACTGTACACTACACTTCCATCCTGTGAATATAAACTTCTTATACCATTCACTTCTTTTGATGGAACAATTCCTGCATGCCTCTCACATGTTGCGTGATCTCACATGTGTGTTTCAGCAGATGTGAATGCATTATTAAATCATTATTCTAGTGTATGCCATCATATACACACAGTCTATACCTACTGTATGTATATATGATGGCATATGTTCTAAGGTTTTACCTTAAAGGGCGTTTGCTCATATTTTCATTCCCAAGGAATATGTCTTTCAAACTAACAGGATGCTAATCAATGCAAACAAAGGAGCAAACAAAATAATAATGTGAACACAGTATGTTCTGTCAGCATGAAGGCGCGAACAAGGCATATTTATAGATCTCAACATCTGACATCTTAAACATATTGAATAGTTGCAATAATACAGGATGAATCCCACAGTAATAGAACCACTTTTTCATTTTAACATTGCAATTTATGTCTCAATCTGAAGATTTGCAAGTGAATGTTTCTCTCGGATGAGAAAAGAAAATACTGCTTTAATCAGTTTACGACAATGATGACACAGCAACTCTTTGTGTTAAATTGAAAAAATATAAACTTTTCAAATGTTATTTTCAATATTTTGCCAATCATTCCGTAGTTATGTTAACTGTGACGTTTAGATACTACTGGGACCCCAAAGCAGAGACTGACAAAAATAAAGTTTCAAAAAGTTTAATAGACAAGGTAATCCAAGGCAGGTACTGACGACAGGGAGCTTGGCTGGCCGTAGTAAACAAAAACAAAGCTGCGGGAAAACGTTTCCGACCAAAACTCAAAAAGAACTCCTTAACCAACTACAACAGACTCCAGGCTGCAGAAAGGCACTCCGGACCACGGGACAGCATGAAAAATACTCTGGCAGAGAAGTGAGGTGAGGGCCAGGCTCTTAAAGAGCAGGTAATCAAGTGAGTGGGGACAGGTGTGCCTCATCTGCAGCCAGGAGTAACCAGCCACGCCCCCCTGTCACACACCAGCCCTGCAGAGACAGAAAGACAGAGTAGTGAGGGGTAAAAGGAGCACACAACAAGTTAAACACAAAAACAACAAAAGCCCCATGCAAAACATAACATTAACATTTAATTCACCAGCCTCGTTTCTAATTTATGGGAGGGAAGCAACTCTCTTTTCAGCTTTTCAGGAAAAACAACATAAGAGATTAGTCAGATTTTAAATCACTTATTGAAAATGGAAAACTAGGCTAGAACATATAGTCACCACCAAAACCGTTCATTTCCATCCACCATTAGATGTTTTAGAGCTATGTTTATAGCGGCCAAAATCCTAAAAATATAAGAAAGAAATATAACGCAAAGTAAAGTGCCGCTGTGGCACCCGTCAGCGAATCTTACGCATGGGTAAAAATCAAGGTCCGAGCAAAAGTCGTTTCAGTGCAATTTATTATCAACACATCAAGCATTTTCTCTTCCTTCTTACCCGATGGTAAAAAACCATAAGCCTACTGGGTGCGCCGCTCACTACCACCTGTATCCCATATTTATAATGAGCAGGCCTCCCCTCCCCCGGCGCCCGAAGGCTGCTTTTACAAAAACAGAGGCATAGTACAACTTATTTGATCAACTTAAATAATAATTAAAAGGAAGATTTACTATAAACAAAACAGAACAATAAAATAAATGGATAACTATTAAATAATATAAGCTCCTAGATATGGCTTCATCAATGTTTCTGCGCTCAACTTGACATATGCTGTTCTGTATTTCAGTTAGCTAAGACACAGGGATTTACTTTATTAATGGAATGCAAATGCAGTGTTGAGATTTGGCGTGTAGTTGGTCAGCCCACTTGAAAAATACAATGAGATGAGCACTGAGAAAATTGGGGAATGGAGATAATTAAACTGTCTTTATGTAGCTTAGCGCAAGTTCAACCAGGAAGACCAATATCCTCTGGTGTTACACGTCACTTCAATACTCTCTCCTCTCTCATTAAGTGATCAGGGGCATTACTCCCCGGCTAGCCAATCATCGCACCCGCTAACCCCTTTAAATCTGCTCTTCCCTCTCCGTCTCTCTAGGTCGTCCTCAGACGAGCCCTCCATCGTCGCTTCCAGTCATCCCGGTTCTCCATACATCTGGCCAGTTCATTGGTACTTTGTGCTCCTGCGTCGTTCTTGAGTACGTCCACGTATGTTTGTGCGGGACGTCCTCGTGACCGATGCCCGTGTGTTGGTTCCCACAGCACCAATTTGCCGGCTGGCAGCTCTTGATGCCTTTGGCAATGTCCTGCTAGTCTCATTCTCCTGGCTGCAATTTTCTCGCTCACCCTTGGTATTCCCTCGTACAGGATGTTGTTGGTTAATGTACACTCTTGCTGATGTTAAATACTGCTCGCAACATTCTGGTGTAGCATCCGTCTAGAGACTTTTGCAGGGTTGGCTTCAGGGTCCAGCATTCACTGCCATAGAGGAGACCAGACTCTACCGTTGCATAGAAGAAGCTGAGTTTGATTTGACGGGGGAGGTTGGAGTTCCATACACTGGTCATGCCATTCAGGGCCCTCCATGCAAGTGCCTTCCTCACCTTAAGATCTTGCTCGGTTGAGTTGACCCATGAGCCCAGGTACTTGAAGTCCTTGACTTCTTTAAGCACAGTGCCTTATGTTGTTGTCAGAGGTGGATGTTCCTATAAGATGTTATAGGTAATAACCTCAGTTTTCTTGGCGTTTAGCCTTAGGCCAACCTTGGCACACTCTGACTCCACTTTGTTCAGGAGTTCCTGTGCTTGCTCCACGCTGTCGGAGAGCAGGCTGATGTCGTCCGCATAGTCCAGGTCTGTCAGGACTACTGTGGGGTGTCGTCTCGACCTCCTTGGTGTTAGAGTGAAGCCGAGATCCTGCTCTCGTCCACTGATGGCCTTCCTGAGCGCGTAATCCAGGACCATGATGAAGAGGAAGGGGGCCAGGGTGTCCCCTTGCATTACCCCAGCCAGGATGTCAAACTCCTCGCTGTTGCCATCTGGGGTCACCACCCTGGCCCTTGTTCCTGCGTACATGGTCTCTATTGCCCGGAGTAGATTGGGAGGGACACCGTAGGCCTCAAGGATCTTCACCATTGTGCTTCTGTGGATCGAGTCAAATGCCTTTTTGAAGTCGATAAAACACAGTACAGCAGTCAGGTTATCCCTTTTCACATCCTCGATCATTCTCCTTAGTACCAAGATCTGGGCTGCGGTGGTTCTCCCCTCTCGAAAGCCATTCTGGTTCTCCCTCAGGTGAGGGTCGATGGCGTGCCGTATCCTGTTCAGTATCATCCGGTTGTAAACCTTTGCGGTGATACATGTCAGGCTGATGCCTCGGTAGTTGTCTGGCTTTGAGAGGTCTCCAGCTTTAGGCACCGGGATGATGTTGGAGAGAGACCATATATCAGGCTGCATGTTGTGCAGTAGAGCGAGGTTGCAAAAGTCTAGGATGAGGTCATCGAGATCACAGTACTTTAGGACCTCCGGGGGTATGCCATCCGGCCCAGCACTTTTGCCCTCTCTCACTGTGGACTTCGCCCTGGCAAGCTCACTGGCTGTGAAGGGACCATCGTCGATGGGCAGGTTCTGGAGGAAAGCTGGTATACTTTCCTCAGCTCTATCCGCTATTGTGCCCAGCAGGCTTTGGAAGTGGTTGAACCAGGTCGTCACCCTCTCCTCGGGGCTGTGTCCCTCAACCTGTCCCTCCTTAGTCCTCTTCCGCCCAGTCATCTCATTGATGACCCTCCAGGCCTCCCCATATTGCCTTTCACCTTGCGCTGCCTGCACTCTTCGCACACTCTCCATCAGTTCCTCCCCTTTGATGGTGTCATAGGCAAGGAAGAGAAACGGTTTGGCTTCGTTCAGTACCCCACGTCTCTCCAAGGTTGGTTCACGCTCAAAGTTGAGGCGTGCTTCCTCCACCCTACCCCGTGCTGCTACGACCTCCGGATGTCTGGACCGTAGGGAGGTTCTGGCTCTGTCCAGCATGGGCACACATAGCCTGGTCGCCTCCTCGTTTGCAACAACGAATCTCCTGTATTTGCTGCTGGGCTCCGCTCCCTTATCCAGCTGCCGAAAGTGCTTCCTAACCTCCTCCGTATACCTGGTTTGAAGGCCAGGGTCGGTTATGAATGCCTTCCAGTCATGCCGGATCTTGGAGCTTGGCTTGGGGACCCTGAGGCTCAGTCACACCCTCATGGAGACCACGCGGTGATCAGAGCCCACAGAGCTGAACGTGCTGTACGGTTTAGCATTCAGGATGGAGTTCCTCCACTTTTGCCTCACAAGTATGTAGTCCAACTGACGTAGCATACCTGTGGCTCGATCTTGGAAGGTCCATCTCTTGCCTGTTCTTTTCCGGAACATGGTGTTCACTTCCAGTAGCTCGTGTTCCATGAGAAGGGCCATGAGGTATATGCCATTGCGGTTGGTAGAGTCGTGGTACGGGTAGGGTGCGTCCTCTGGTCCAAGCCTTGCGTTGAAGTCACCCAGGATTGCCAGGAAGTTGTGCGCTGGGACATCTCGGACTGCTGTTGCAAGGTCCTCATAGAACTTCTCCACCTCCTCAGATGGTGCCACGTTGGTGGGTGAGTACACGACTATGACTGTCGTTTCTGGGTTGCCTGAGAACTCTGCAATAAGGATCCTATCGGTGTGATGATAAACCTGACGAAGAGCCTTACGCGCCCGAGGGCCCAGCATTAGCCCTACACCTCCTGTTGCAGCCTGGGCCTCGATTCGCCACACAGATGCAGTGATGAACGTGCATCTCTCCCAGGGTTTCCCACACATAGACTATACTTGGGCGGGCCGCCCAGGTATATTAACGGCCGCCCAAGTATATTTCGCGACCCATTTAGTTTTTGTTTTTTTTAATAATTTTTTTTTTATAATTTTTTTTTTTTATTCGTCCTTGACCACGACGCCATCTGCGATCGATTAACTTGTGGACAATGATCCCTCTCTCCCTTGCACTGATCTCACCTCCTTCTGGCCTGTTAAGTGGCCTGCCTCACACAGGGTGACTGGCTGTCCACATGATGTGGCCTGCCAACATGGCCACTGTCATACAGATCATAAATCAAAGCCCTTGATTGTATTGGTCTCTGTGTGTCATTCAAGCTCGGGATAAGCTCAGCTCAGGTGAGGTAAAGGACTCTCTGAGTGTTTCGATAGTTAACTTAGTCTAAGTTCTCAGTGGGTCTCAAACGGTGTGGTCACCATTTATGTAAACACATATTTCCATTTGAGAGGGTAGTGATTGGTCTAATGCAGAGGTGCCCAGTACGTCGACCGCGGGCGACCGGTCGCCCACGGGGCAATGCTGGTAGACCGCGAATCATTCATTAAAATAAAAAAAATCAAGCTCCGTTAAAATAGACAAAACAGGTTTTGATCCCTCCTCCCTTGTCCTCCCTGCCACTTAATTCAGGAGTTTACTTGATTGACTGGAAAGCGATAGGTCGCATTCTGTTAATCCAGAATGCAAAGCGATATAACATCAGTCAAGTGCCGGGTCGTGATGGGAATTCCGGCTCTTCTTGGTGAGCCGGATCATTTGGCTCGGCTCACCAAGAAGAGCCAGCTCTTTCGGCTCCCAAAGGGCTCTTCAGTTTACCACATATTATACCTTTTATAATTAAAGGAGACCTATCATGCTATATTTAAATGATATAGTGTATGACCATACCTATATAAGGTATATTTATACATTTTATTTTTCAAAATACCAAACAGATCATTGTTTCGCTCATTTTCGCTTTATTCCAAGCCCGTCTTTGAAAATTCTGAGCAGCAGCTGACCACGCCCCCCTGCAGAAGAGCAGGCATGAGCCGGCGAGAGTCACGTTACCATGCTTGCTGTGATTACGAGTGTCGAATAAACATGTCATCTCAGAGCAATGCATGTGTTCAAGCATACTATCAATTTGATCCAGAAACTGACCCTGAAGCAGCGGAGGTTTTGGTGGAGGTGCAAAAATCTCGGTTGCAGCAGGACGTTTCTGAATGGTTAGCTGACAAGCTGTTGTCCCTATTTATTTTACTCTGTTACGATGCTTGCTCCTTATTCCGTTCATATTTTGGCTAATTAGCAAGAATGCAATGTGTACAGTTTGTAACGCAAAAACAGCGATATATATATTTATAAAGGGAGACATTCATATTTTCAGCATACAATGGCCTCATTGCGTTTAATAGTTTACAGTCCTTTTCTTCCAACATCCTGCAACAACCGTTGGAAAGTTGAATAACTTAGGATGATAAAAAGTATAACTCCAACAACACCTCAGTTGTCAGCAATGTGTGTAGTTTCATGTGTTGTTAAAAGCTCAGTTATTGACTTCGTTGTGCAAATTGCGCCACGACGTCATTGTACTATTATATACTACACAGCAATGGCATAACACACCCATGTGTACGACAAAAAGGTCCACACACACAACCTTATGCTTTTGAAATCAGAATATTCTTTACCCATCCAAACATGAATAATCACGACACATTTTGATATCAACTTGGAACTTTATTGTCAAAATCAACGGTTAAAAAAACCCATACAAAAAACTAAATGTAACCTACTTGTATTTTGTATAAATGACACTAAATATTTTTACAGAAGCTTTGTGAGCTGGTGCTGGGGCTTCCTTGGACGCAGGATCAGAGTGGTGATTCCGGCCTGCGTTGTCCTCAGGATACGCAGGGAGTTTCCTGATCCGTGAAATGTCGATGTTGGGTTCAGACAGCAGCCAAATTGAACCGTGTAGCATACCCGGCGATGACCTCCTCCCTGTCAGGTCGCTCATAATGGTGCAGGGTCCACAAAGACTTGGTCGAAGATGAGGTCCATCAAGTTGGCCACGTAGGGCTGTGCAATGGTAAAAAAAGCACAACAAAAAATGTGGTTTAGATTAGTATATGCATGTAAAAAACTGAAACTTCTTAGCAAAGCTCTCTATTTAGCAAAGCTCTTTGCTTAGCCTTTTCCAATCTGAGTTAGTTTTGAACCGTAACGTGCATGCTGTGTCTCTGACTCAATGCAGGTGATGTGTTGGAGAGGGGCTGAGCTCAGTAGACTGACGGTAATGAGTGCTAGCCACTAATTAGCCTGTTGCTAGAGGTAAGGCCTTGTCAACAACAACAGACCGACGGGGCTTTAGCTCAGTTTTACTCGTGGTGTGTGTCCCCCCTCGCATACATACACAGTGTTGTATCCTAACACCCCCCCATTTATATTCATGTGCGCAAACAAGTAAACACACAAAAGCTTTTACATATAACGCTGCAAAACACGGCATGTCTCATTAGCGTAGCGTAGCTTAGCTTACAGATCGATGATATCTGATCGTTCTTACAGACTACAATCACAAAAGCGTTTACATATAACGCTGGAAAAAACGGCACTTGCCTACAGAAGATTACGTTTGTTATTATAACTTACTCAATATGATTGTAGAGGATACAAAATACTAATAAATAGGAGAATAAATACTTGTGTTATCGCCTAGGGCGTGGCTTTACAGCCTTCACACAGATCGCCATTACGGCAGTATGTCTGAACATGTTAGCAAATGCCTGATAATTCAAATGACAAAGCAAAGACTGCGGAGCGTACAAAATAAAATGCTACAAAAATATATAAACACCTAACCGATTACTATTTGGGTTTGAGGCGACATTGATGCGGCGAAGCTACATGCTACATGCTACAAGCTAGAGATAGCTTTATCAGGAAAAACACCGCTAAATAAAAACTTACAGCTTCAGCGGATGCATGTCAATTTAAATCAATCTCCCGTCGTTCACTTAAAAGAGCCGGCTCTTTGAGAGAGAGAGAGAGAGAGAGAGAGAGAGAGAGAGAGAGAGAGAGAGAGAGAGAGAGAGAGAGAGAGAGAGAGAGAGAGAGAGAGAGAGAGAGAGAGAGAGAGAGAATAACATGCCTATATTGGACCTATGTATATTTCATTATAACTTTGAGAGACTGTTCATAGGACCCATTTGAGTCTGGTGTCTAAGTTGACTGTTCTACTCGTTTATTGTATTCCTTGTACTTATATTTGTGTTTTATGTTTAAGATTTCAGGACATGGAGAGTGGTTTCTTAGCCTGCTTGTTATGTGTTTCTTAACAGAGAGAGAGAGAAATAGAGAGAGGTTAACATGCCATTTTAGTTTTATGTATTCATGTATTTGTTTCTGTTCAAGAACCCAAATAGAGTTGTTGTAGTTATCCCATGTATACATAACACGTGTTATTCAGCTCCTTGCAATTTGGGATTTTATTTTTGGTTGGTAGACCTCGGTGAGCTGGTCATTTCAAAAGTAGCCCACCGGCCCAAAAAGTGTGGGCACCCCTGGTCTAATGGATAGTGAGGTGGGCTGAAGATCGGAAGGCTGTGAGTTCAAATCCCGCCAGGAACACCACCACCAGTGTGCCCTTGAGTAAGGCACTTAGCCCTTAGTTACTTCAGGGAGAATGTCCCTGTAATCGGTCATTATAAGTCGCTTTGGATAAAAGCGTCAGCTAAATGAAATGTAATGTGATTAGTAAAATACGCATGAATAAATAAATAAAAAGTTAACTGGGTGAAAAAAGGTAAGATACACTTTTAAAACTAGTCTTTGCTGCTGCCTCAAAGAGGAGGAGAGGAGGGAGACAGGAGAGGCTGATTCAGGAGCACAGACACACTCACAACTATAAATGAACCAAAAATAAATTAATAAACAAGTTTCAGTGTTTTTTTCATATTGGAAATGGTATGGTATTGGTTATGGCCACGATTTTATGATTATTGAAATGTATACAGTTCTGTTTAATATAGGTGTTTCCATAGATCTAGTCTCTTTATTTTCCCCTCAAAGTGCACCAGATTGATGCATTTAACTCCAAAATAAAAAATAAAATCTTACCGGGGGGGGCATGCCCCTGGACCCCCATAGAGGATTTGAGGTCGACCCCCAATAAAAATCACATGGATAGGTTCCTAAATACATTTATTTTTTAAATAGTAACCCATTTCCATATGTTCATGTGTGGGTAGTAGATTTAAACTATAGGGCTATCATTATGGGCCCTGCCTGTACCTGTTCGCTCTGCCATCGCGTGAAGGGTCTGCTAACAAGCGACCAACAGAAAGGTTAATGTTGTTGCACATCACCTCAGCCCCCCCCCCCCCCGCTACCACCACCCCACCCAAGTATATTTCAGATATGTGGGAAACAGATCTGTGGGAAACACTGGCAGTTAATGGACCAGCACCAGAGGTGTTCCCATACACACAGGCGTTGGAGCTGTTCTTCATGAAATCCAAGAAGGATGAAGTGCTCTGACAAACAGTGCCATCTTTGCGCAAAATGTTTATACAGGAATGAAAAGTCAATAAATAAACATGTTATTAAAACTTTTTTTTTTTTCGGGCACCCCAGTCTTGGTTTGAGTTCAGAGCTATTTGCCCATAGCTGGGACAGTGGTTGGCAGGCGCCAGGGCGTATCCACACACCGGTGGGCCTTGCCTCTGGGGCCCACTGTTGCTCCGAGATCCCCTACAGTTTAGCCTGGGACTTCACGGTACCCAGTTACCGTGTGTGGCCACGAGGAGGCACTGCAGGAGTCTTGGCGGTGGAGCGGCTTTGTACCAGCAGAAGGAGTCTTACACACTCGGCTCCTCTCTTCACCCTCCGCGAGGAGGGCTAGCCGGCGGCAGTAGCTGAAAGCAGAGTAGCAAGCAGAAGCAGCAGCAACATGCACTAACTAAGCACTACTACCACAGATCTACTGCACTACGCATCACACAGCCCTGCATGCAAGCACACACACGTCAGTTGTCATTTCAGGTGTCAACGCGCAAGCAGCAGCAGGGCTTCATCCCAGCTCCAGGCATTATTCATCAGCTCCGCAGTCTTGCGGATTAAGCTACAGGCGGCATTCCCGAGTTGGCTAGCGGTTCCAGCCGGCCGCCCCACAAACCCGGACGAAAAGACAAGGAAATCGGGCTCCACGGAAGTTCCTCCGGCTTAATGGAAATGAGCTACTTCACGCAAACAATTGATGCACACCTTCAGTATCCCGAGAGGGTATCACTGGTATCAGGGCTGCTCAAATGCGGCGCTTCACGCGGAACGGGTCCTCATCGCATGCGAAGCTTCAACCACAACCCCTCCTGCAGGCAGGCAGGGCTTAAGGTACATCCCATTGAAGCTACTTCCTCCTGCGCCTCACATCTAAAACAGGCGTCAGGGTAGCGCTGGCAAAAGGCAGTTGCAACAAATTCACGAGATGTTTCGTTATATTGTTATGACATTTGGGTCATACAGAGTGAGATCGCTACCCCTTTAAGAGAGGGGTGTGGTGCGTGCATGTGGGTATGGTAGAGCGAGCGAGCGGGATACATGTTTTCTAGAAATAAACGAGGCAGCAGAAAAAGGAAGGTCTGTGATCTTGCGAATCTATCTTGCGAAACAGAAGAGCTAAACAAATGCAACGACCTCCCAAGAAGAGCTCGCCTCTCTCCAGTCTTTCCGATAAAATGGGTTATTGAACCCGAAGCGTGTTGCTTCTGCTGGGAGACGACAGAGAGTCATCCCCCCCGTTTCCTCGACTACGGTCTGGGAGCCGACAGGAAGTTCAACACTATGCATTGCTACCTTTAGTTCAGGGTTAAGGTGAGTTCCAGGCAGTGTTGGGTGTAATGTGTTACAGTATGGAGTTTCAGTAACGTATTACTTGCGTACGAAGAACGTAATGCATTACTAATGCAGTTCGGGTAATTAGTACCCATTACAATGCTCAGTAACTAACGCAGTTTCAAGCTTCAACACAGTGTTACCTGGAATGAATGGTGTTTCGTAGGGCTTCTTCTCCTCAATGACCAAGTCGCTGCACATTATCCTGTTTATGACACAACCAGATACTAAATAAATTAGGAATTCACTCCCAATATTAATTTAATGATTATTGACTGAATGATCGTATTTTTTCTCTTTTTCTTCTCCACTAAGAAATATTCCGTTTCTCGGTGCACCAACTGCTGGATCTGCGACTACAACATCTCCTCTGCAGTAAGGGTGCAACAACTAATCGATCAAAATCGATTACCAAATTAGTTGCCAACTAATTCAGTCGTCGATTCATTGGTGACGTCCTCACCTGTGTTTTACGTGCCGTTAAGCTCCAACGTTATTGGTCTTTTTATCGGTACTGGAGACATTTAAAAAATATATGTCATGTATTATTGCTACAAAAACATTATTTCGCAGTCTTAGTGTCGCCAACTCGTTTCTAATATGCAAAAGACAAACAAATGCGTCTATGATGTATTTTCGATCAGACGAGATCTCTCTCCCCCGTGTGTGCGAGGGGGCGGGGCAGTTTACACACACGCTCTGCTACATGCAGCGGAGCACACTGCGGAGGTGGCGGAGAGAACGCGCTCCGAGGTGTGGTTAAACTTTACCTGTCTCGATGTGGACAATGCTCGTTGCCAAAAGTGCAATAAGAGTTTAGCATGTAAGGGCGGTAACACGAGCAATTGTCTAAACATTTAGCAAAAGTGCACCACATTCAGACGGAGGAATGCACCGTGTCCTGTCTTCTCACAGAAAAGACAGTTTGTGGCGTCTGCTGTTTCATTTGTCTCTGTAGTCAATATGTTTGATACGGGACTTCTGTTCGTTAAAATCTTGCCTTTTTCGCTTTCTCTTGATTTTAGAGCATGGAGAGATGTTATTGGGTTGCGAGCTATTTTGGCTTCACGTGTGAGAAATGTAACAAACTGGCTGAAGGTTGGGAACGTGTGATTTTGTTCTTCCATTTCTGTGACCTTTCTGTTCCAACTTGAGGTCAACCAGTCTGGAAGTTTAGCAAGCATCTTTTGGTTTTCGTTGCAGTCGTTAAGTACCTCAAGTCCTTTGATCTGTGACATGGCAGCCTCACAGCTGCGAAGGAAGTCAGAGAGCTCTTGAAGTTCTACGCTGTCTTTGGAACTTATCTTGGGCCATGCATCAAGCTTATCTCTGAAGGCCTTAGCAATGAGGAAAGGATTACCGTACCTCTCTTCTAGGATGGTCCACACGGCATGATAGGCTGACTCTGTGCCTAGCAGGAAGTAGCTCTCTATGGCCTTCTTGGCGGGTCCACCCACATACTTTCTTAGATAGTATATATTTTCTTCAGCTGGGATGTTTTTCCTGTCAACGAGTGTATGAAAGGAGACCTTCCAGTCATTGAACCTCAGTGGATCACCACTGAACGTTGTAGGTTCAGGCACAGGTAGACGACTTGCACTGATGGACTCTGCAAGAGCTCTGACAAGAGCTGAAGTACTGTCTTCTTGTTTTTGTTGTGTCGCAGCTTGAGGTGGTGAGTGGTTTTGCAGTTCACTGCTTTTATGCTTGAGTTCTTCTTTCACAACCAGAGGAACATGTTGATGGAGCAGCTCGCTAATTTCTTCGTCTGAGCATGCATTCTGTTCATATAATGTACTTGATGCCTCGCCTTTGCAGCTTTTAGCTTCTTTACTGTTTCTAATCGCTCTAGTTGTCTGCGCTTGGCTTGTAACTCTCTTTGCCTCTCAGCATTTTCTGCCTCCTGTTTGGCTCTTAACTGAGCAGCTTCAGCCTCCAGTATTTCAAGTTCTTCGATCTGTTGTTCCTGTTCTAACATTACTTCTAAAGTCGCTTCATTTGCAGCAATTTCAGCAGCGGCTTCTTGTCTTTTGATAGAAGAGAGGAATGAACTTCTTGATGTGGCTCTCGAGTTGCTACGAGAATGAGTCGAGAACCTGGTGACATGAGAGCCATTACTTCTCTTAACAGAGGCAACAGATTTGCATACAGACTCTGTCTAGTTTTTACCAATTTCTTCTTCTTCATGACTTTTGTCCTTTCTTGTGTCCATTCGTTCTCTTGCAGTCTCAATGATTGTCTTTGTAACTGCTTCACAGGTGTCTTCTCTGCGACGTGTGTCATGGTCGGGAATGTCAATGAGCCTCAACTCTTCATAAGCAATATTTACATCATTGGAGGTCTTGCTTACCTTAGTGATGTATTCATGCAGCAGGTCATTAGAGCATTGACCACTTAGCGCTTGTTTGGCTTCCTTTGTGATATCTTTCCACCTTTTGTAGCTCACACTGAAACGGTGTACAAGTCTGGTTACTTGCTCATCGTGCAGTTCTTGGCCCTTTTCCGTTAACTTCCGGACTCTTTGGCTCCTTTGTGGCTCTTGTGTGGAAAGGCTATCCATTTTTAGATCTTCAGTGGCCTGTGGTTGCTCGTTTTATACTACACTCACTTCATCACTCTTAGTGTAAGACTCAACATCTGACATTTTACTTGATTACTGTGGAAAATTGATGTAAGGTATTGTACAGAAGAAGTGAGGCAGCATATTTTTGGTATATTCATTTTAATGTCACCCTATATAGGAGGTGTATTGCATCATGCTATCCCTAATATATGTGTGGGTTTATACATTCCTGTGTGTTAATATTTGAAGGAACAAAAAGTACATTTTTCCTCTTAAATATAGAGAGGTTTTTTATAGATTCCTGAAACAATGTTCCCTTTTTCTTAAAAGTAGATTAGCGCAATAGTCTTTTTCTTGACTTTTACCCGTTTATCAAAAGGGTGTTTTTAGGCTATTTTTGAAGAGGGAAGATGCAGAATTACTTGTGAGTTCTGTTTTGAGAGAAAAGATTACCCCTTTGAGTGTTTTTCTTGGTTAAACCATTGATAGGCTTTGCAAATTGCGAGGGACATTTTCCCCAGATATAATGATGCGCATCCTGCAGGCCTTCCCAACACCTGTGGCTTTCATAGAGGGAAAACATATGGACTATTGTGTGATAAGCTACATAATAAGAATGTGTTTTGCTTCAAACTAAAAACTGTTTGGTACTCTGCTGGCCCGCGCTGATTCCCTGTGAGACAGCATTTTTTGGTATCTCCCAAATGAAACTCCACCCCTTCCTGTTGGTGTTGGTATGAAGGAAGTATTTAGCTTGTTGTTCTCTCTCTCTCCACGTGCTGCTCAGACCGGAGGGTATTGTAGCGCGTGAATCAGGGCAGGAGTAGGCCTACTCTTTTACATTACGGATATGATATGATATGGCTTTATATGGTATAGTAATGTATTATATTGTATTGCATTATTACCTTTTATGATTAAAACAGATTTTTGTTTAACCCTCGTCCTGGTTGTTTTGAGTGTTCCTTCTTTTAAAGCAAGCTCATAGGAACGGCGCGGAGAAGTGCTATCTACTTAAGTTTGTTTTAAACTCTTTAAAGCTCAGTAGTTAGCCAATTTAGATGTTAGCTTTGAGTTATCTTAAGCTTATACACAGCTATTGAGCCTTATTTAAATGAAAATCACAAGTGATAATGATATAGGCAAACAACAAAACTTGGTACATTTCTTCAACACTTATCACTTGAAAGATATTGTCCTTTAAGGGTGCGTTCACACCTGCCTTGTATAGTCCGGTTGAATCGAACCCTGGTGCGTTTGGCCGCTTGGTGCGGTTCATTTGGGTCGGTGTGAACGCAGTCCGAGGCCTCTTAAGTGAACTAAACAACCGGATTCTGGTCCGCTAAAATAGGTGGTCTCGGAAAGCTTTCTTGCGAACTCTGGAGCGGTTCATTGCTGGTGTGAACGCAATCCGCACCAAAACATAGCGTAGTATTTGCGCGTCATTTCTTGTTGTGGAGGAGAGGATTGCAAATGGTGGAAAAATGAGCGGCAGGGGACAAGCGTGGAGCTATGAGGAACAGAGATGCCTTCTGGATATCTTGGCAGAGGAGAACATTTCTCAAATGTTGGAGAAGGTTCATAAAAACGCGGAGGTGTTCAAAATCTTTAGCGGCAGACTGAAGCAACTCGGATTTAACCGGAGTGTTGAACAGTGTCGTATAAAGGTGAAGAAACTACGACAACAATACATAAAAGTGCGCGACGCAGAAGAGCGGCAGCTCCCCAAGTATCAAAGAGACATTTATTTGGTATGAGGATCTCGACAGTATCTTGAACACAAGACCCATAGTGAGCCCCGTAGATGTGGCCGAGTCCTATGAGGAGGAAGAGGTGGATAAGTCGCCTGATGAGGGGAGCCTGAGCTCCACTGCCGATGCCGGGGCTGCTAAGGCGGATACTAGCTGCAGTTACTCCGCGGATGCCGAGGACTCTGATAACAATGGTACGTTCACTGTAAACTTATTTATGCTGCCGGTGTACATGCCTTGTTATCTGTCCTTTTGACTTGGGGGATGAGCTATAAAACCACTGCAACCACTATAAACCACTATAAAAAAACACATATTAATAAGCAAGCAACCTATAAAGCTGCTTATGAAATAATTACTAGAAAAGTGTGTGAAGTGTAATAATGAAATCCTATGAACATTACCTACATCAGCCATATGCCCAACTCCTCAACTAACGAATCCTCTGAACTAATGATCCTAATATCTCACTGTTAACAGTTGGAGCTGGAGACAACCCCAATGACAGTGGACAGCCCTCTGAGCAGAGCACAGACCAGGATCAGAGTCAGCAGCCAGGAAAAAGATGGGCTATTCCTGGTGCTAATTCCAGAAGAAAAAAAATCAAAGCCTGGACAGGACAGTACAGTTCTCAGTGTAATGGCTGAGCAAATGAGAGAGGTGAATGCACTGATGGAAGCTGAGCAGAGTCACCAGAGGCAGGAGTCAGCTAATTTTGAGACGTTTTTACGGGCACAACAGGAAGCTGAAGAACGGAGATTCAAGGCCATGCAGGAGCAAAATCAGGAGAACAACAGAATGTTCATGCAGCTTATTGGCAATGTCATAAGTACCATGTCATGTCCAACATCACAACCACATATGCCCAACTGGATGCAAGGTCACACAGCATACTCCATGCCCCTGATGCCCACACAACATGCAATGGCCCCGATGCCCACACAACATGCTATTCCCCCAAATGTGATGCCCCACAACTCATCCATGCTCATTCCTCCTTTCATACATAACCCACTCTTAAGGCCCTCTCCACCATCCATACCTGCTCCATCAGCAATGCCTACTGCCACTTCTACCCACTCATCTCCACCTGTCAACCAAGAGCCTGACTGCCAACACATCATACCTCTGACTATAACCGTTGTAGAAGGAAATGATGTTCCAAAAATGTCCTTTAACTGAGTAGAAAGAAACGCAACTCGTCCTAGTTTGCAACTATTGTTAGGTGGCTAAATGTTGTGCCAAGTTGAAAAGCTGCTGCTTAAAAAAATGTGTTATTGAAATATTCTGCCTGTTTGAACTGTTACCTCTAAGCACTGAAACTGTGACTGCACCTTTTTACTTTGTTGAATTGAGAAGTATTTGTTATTGAATGATTATGCATTGTTCTACCTCAATATGTGGTGCCTTTTTTTTGTATAAATATATATTTGATATCTTGTGTCAAAGATTGGCTACATATCTTACTACCTGTTTGTAGTATTTTTTGCAGTATAGCAGTTGTTTTTATACTGTAGCAAAGTCTGACATTTTTGCACTTGGCCCCAAATATTTCTTGCATTTGGAGCAAAATGTTTGTGCACTTCCAAATAAAAATTGTATTTTATATACAGTACATTAATTTTGTGTGGAGTTTACAGTATGTTAAAAAAAAGTATGGTCAATAACTCAAAGTACTTTCTTTTATTGTAATGAAAGTGTCACATTAATGAACTCAATGGAGAATCATTACAGAACATGCAGTATCTTTCACATTGTATATTATGCTTAAACATAATTTAAAACAAGTAACAAACATAGAACAATAACAAAGTTATACTGTAAGTGCAATTTTGAACAAAATAAACCAAATCTCTTCACTCCTGCTTTCCTGACCTGTCCTCCTCTGACCTCCCCTCCTCACTTCCCTCCTCCTCCTTACTTTCTTTCTCCTCTCATCTCGACACCTCTTTTTATCTAACCTCCTCTTGTTTCTAAATTCTGGCAAAATAGGCACACATAGCATTTCTAATGTCTCGGCCAGCATGGGCCTGATTCTGCTGTGCTGCTGCAGCATCCTCAGCTCCATCCTGACCAGCCTCCCCAACCCTTCCAAAAACTCCTCTTGCTCATCAATGTATTCATCGTGTAGTTCACAAAAGTTGTGAAGTACACAACAGGCCATTATTGTTCTGCTGACAAAAGTGACGTGTGTGTCATTTCTTTTGAGCAGGCACCTCCACCTACCCTTGAGTTTTCCAAATGCTCTCTCAACTGTCATCCTCTCCTGACTAAGCCGGTAGTAGAACTGGACTTGTTCAACAGTAACGCCTCTTCCCTCAGGATAGGGCTTCATGAGCCATGGGAGAAGAGGGTAAGCGGAATCCCCCAGGATAACAAGAGGCACATCCACCCCCTCGAATGTTTCAGTCCACTCAGGCAACAGGGTTCCAGCTTGAGCACGGCGGTAGAGTGAGGAGTTGGCAAATACTCTTGCGTCATGGACTTTACCCGAGAAACCTATGTTTATGTCCCAAAACATCATGCGATGATCCACCACACCTTGCAGAGTGAAAGCCTTTGCGGTTATAATAGTCGGCAGGGGTGTCACTCGGAGCCAGGATCCCAATATGAGTACCATCAATAGCTCCAACAACTTGTGGGAAGTGCCATTTGTCCCGGAAGGATTGCATGATGGCTCTCAGCTGTGCTGCAGTTGGAACTTTAATTAACATCTTACCCATGGTGTTATTAATGGCCGTTGTTACCTCTTGGGTGATGAAACAGGCTGTTGATCTTCCTATCCCAAAAAGATGGGAGAGGGACCTGAACTCCAGGTTAGTGGCCAGCCTCCACAAACAAATGGCAACCCGCAGCTCCAACACGGTTGGCGGTAGCGGGTGTTTTTCCTTATTAGACTTGGCCGCAGGAGGTCACATAAGTGCAAGAAAGTGGCCCTTTTCATGCGGAAGTTCTTCTGCCATTGCCTGTCAGTCCAGGTCTCAATTGCATCATGCCACCAGTGAGAGCTTCGGTACTGAACCCACAGGCACCTGTGGGAGGGGAGAAAGACAGAACTTTTATTAATTATTTGTATAGCACCTTTCTTACAATAAAAGCAGAAAAAGGTTATAAAATGACACGCAATTATCACAGTTCAACTTTCAAGTGATTGTTCAATGAAGTGCTTTCAATATAAAATAATAAATATATACAGTTACATGTGTAAACATAACTATTCCATCTAGCTATTTTATTAGCATCTTTTTATATTGTGTGCATACAGAAGCCTATAGGGTTATGCTTCCATTCTTTCTCAAATTATTTATTAATTGACGGATATATGAACAACTATAAACATAACCTATTCTATATTTGCTTTTGTGACTGCTTACCTCACTGGTCCCATGTGTGCAGCAAAAACGCCGTGGTACAGTGTCATCAGTGACACCTGTCGTCGGTGAAACATCCTCCTACCCGGGATATTAAGTGACCATTTCCCCGGCAGGATTAAGCTGAGTTGGAAATCTACTCTGTGGAAGACCAGGCCAGCCACTGTCCTATAGTGTTTCTTGTGTATTTTCTTGTTCATTTTCTTCATGTGCAGTGTATGGCAGTATAATCATTTTATTATTTGTGTCGTAGGTTGCGCTCCTCTGCGGCGTAGGCCTGGGCCCGGGTGGAACGCTGCCTGCCTTCAGTTTAGGGACTGCACGGTGTGACACTTTCTTTTCTGTATGCTAAATATCTCACTGTTATTATTTTATAGAGATTGTGGTTTAAATATTGCATGCTTATGTTGTTTTGGTGTGTGGCTTTTCTTGTTTTTGTCCCTCACGATTAGCAGGCACTGCAACCCAGCGGACCGGGCCTGCCCAACTGAGGAGGGTAACTTATATATGTATTGAATTATATTTGCCATTTTTATACTTTACATGAATCGATATTTTAAACGGTTTCTTTTGTTATGTTTTTGGAATTCAATGTCTGTCATTATAGGCATGGGTTATAACGTTTTTTAACGCACGTTGTCTCAGTATGTATTGATATGCGTCGCCCGCTACATTCTGTTGATATGCTCTCCATATGAACAGCAGCATGAAAACAATCTGCGGATGCTCCATGTTGGCGGCTCCGGTGGAAATTGCTGCGATTTTCCGTGTTTACATGTGGTTTTTACCCGCTTCATGTCTGACCAATGGTTGAACAGCATTTCCGTGCACATGACTTGTGTTTGAGTTTATAGTCCCTTTGAGTTTTTGCCGGTGTGAAAACCGAACCTTCTGAAAAATGAATTGTTCTCTCTTAGTAAGATCCCATTTTCAATAAAATTGCAGTCTTACCTTGACATGAAGATGAAGTCCATTTGCCTATCCTTCTGGACAAAAATCTCTTTTACTTTTTTGTAAAAGTCCTCCTTATCTTCTTGTAGTTTCAAAAGTCTATCATAAATCTAATCAATAGATTTATGATTCGAAAATTATAAAAGTAGGGTAGACATGTGGATATTAACCGGCTGAACAAAACGTGCATTTATCTAACAGGTTTGTTTCCCACAGATCTTATTTTGAGCTACTTTCTAAAATCCTATGGAGAAATGTCATTGCTTTTAGGTCGAGGGAAGCCATGCGCAGTTTACTTCCGGGTTTTAGGACGCCTCACTGCAGCTCTCTCGTCTCCTCTTCACACACCACACTTTTCGCGGCACACGTACTTACAGCCAATCAGCTCTGAATTATGTGAGATGATGTATGGTGGGGATGGCAGCTCTATGCCCCTCTGGTCATTATTTTTTTGCCACACACATTAAATAGGACAATACTCTGAGCATGCCCGGTGTAGTTTTTACAGTCACCATTGACTTAAACAGGGAGAGGGAGGGGCAGGATCAGGTTTTGTCCCACATGGCTCTAAACAGCTCAATAGGCACACACTGTAGACACTAATTAGAAGAACACAGACTAAAACAGCAATGTACAGACGAATCAGATGATTAAACATGATCTTAAAATATCTTTTATATATTTTTGAATTTTTTTTTTGCATTTTTTTGTAATCATTATTTTTAATACTTTCTGCTGACACTAGGTGGGGCTGTGCCTGCCCCTAATGACCAGTCGCCACTGGATATGTAGCACATTAACATTTTAATAGCACTTAATGACTGACTGATTGGAAATGACAAATGAAAATGTAAAACGAAAAAAGTGATCATGAAAATGGTTCCAATAAATGAAGAAAATGATTTTTGACCACTTTGTTGTTCAGATATATCACATATTTGTAACTAAATGAAACATTAATTGAAACAAAACACGGTATAAACTGACTCCCGTGAGGTTAATGTATTTTCATGTATTTTCTTCACTCCGCTGGGAAACTGCTCTCATGTCAAGAACATAGACTGTATATATAGGTCAAGAAGCATCAGATCAGTGCATGCACTGCCTCGTCCAATCAGTGAGCGATACACAGTAAGGGGGCGGGGCGAGTGTCTGAGGATTTCATCGAAGGATGGTCTGGTGGTTCCTCGGTTATAGCTCCTCCATTATCGGTCCTCGGTCCTCCGGCAAAAATAAGGCCATTGGGACGATACTCAAGATGGCGCAGACAAATCAACTTCGGGTGAGACAGAGACCGAGGAGCGAGGAAATGAAAAATAAGCAGCTAGCCCCTGGTCTAGCTGCGGCCGCGGACAGTACACGACACTACACGACACTACACAACACGCCCACCTGACACGACACTACGGTGGCTGAGAAGGGTCTAGCTGCGGCCGCGAAAGTTGTACTTCCAAATATAGTCAGACGAGAGCACGCCCAACACGTGAGACGCTGACGCAAGGATATTTAAGGAGACATGGAGGTTTACAGACAACAGACAACAAACAATATGGCGCACCGAGTACAGGTAATTAACGTATTGTGATTTTTAGTTTTTAGTATTGATGGCGAGATGAAGCCTTATGAAGCTTTGAAGCTTTCGAGCCAATTGGTTCGCAAAAGGGTTCATCTCATGAGGCTTCATCATGGGCTTCATTTGAACACAAACCCCCTGTTGGTCAAAGTGTGTAAAACTAGGGTTACGTATTGTAACCCAGCTTCTATGAGTATAGGCGCAGCCCTCTAAGGCTATCACTATTGGGTAAACCCCACTGCACGTGTGTAGCACTGACAGACTTATTCCACGCCCACCTACGACGTGGGCCCCACCTCCGGGCTCACTTCCGTATAAATAGGAAGTAGGCCCTACAATCCGCTCCCACAGCTTTTCTTCAGCTATTCGCGGCACCAGTGGGGCCCGAACCTTACCAAATAGGCCTGCAATTTGGAAAATCCCCGATATTCCTCAATCTGGCAGACTATTCAGTACTGAGTGTGTCAGAGAGGAATGGGAGACATCCCTCAAATAAAATCGAATAAACGAACAGGGTGAAGACCAAGATGCAGCAGTGCAAATGTCTTCCACTGTCATTCCTCCGAACAATGCCGTAGAAGTTGATATTCCTCTGGTGCTGTGCGCTTTAATCAATCAATCAATCAATCAATCAATGTTTATTTATATAGCCCAATATCACAAATGTTACATTTGTCTCAGTGGTCTTCACAGTGTGTACAGAATATCAGTATGACAATACGACACCCACACTTTAATGTTTTCCGGTGGATCCAACGCAGAGGAAACATACGCCTGTGACACCGCCTCACCCAGCCAGTGTGACAGGCGCTGTGCAGATAGAGGCTGCCCTAATGAGCGCTCTCTAAAATGCACAAACAGACGCTGGGATTTGCGTAACGCAGCCGTGCGTGTAACATAGCATGCCAGCGCGCGCACGGGACAGAGGAGATGAGATGTGGCTTCCTCCTCTGATGTGTGAGGCGGAGGAAAGAAGCTCTCCAAAGTTATCACTCTCGATCTGAACGAGTTTGTGATCACCTTCGGCATAAACGCCGGGTTCGGGCGTAACACAGCTGAGCTACCATCTCCTTTGATCTGGAGACATGAAGGAGCCACAGAGAGAGAGCAGACAAATCACTCACCCTTTTAGCTGACGTCAGAGCCAGGAGCAGCGCTACCTTGGCTGACAGAAACTTCAGGGGAACTTGATCCAGCGGTTCAAAGGGGGCTTTACTCAGTGCGCACAGCACTACAGCCAAATCCCATTGAGGCGCTAACGCGCGTGATACCGGTCTGAGTCTCTGTACTCCTCGTAGGAAACGTTTTGTCAGCGGGTGACTAAACACCCTGCTGACCCCAAACCCTACATGGCATGACGAGATGGCAGCCGCATACGTTTTTATCGTGCTATGGGCCAATTTCCTGTCCAGCAACAGCTGGAGAAATGACAGCACGAGAGGCAGGGGACACGCCACGGGGTCCACGCCTTTTCCTACACACCACCGTTGGAACGCCGTCCATTTGGTTGTGTATAACGCCCTGGTGGACGCGGCTCTGGACCCCTGAATAGTCCTCACAACATCTTGAGAGAGGCCGAGCCCCTCTAAGTGTTCCCGTTCAGGGGCCATGCCCACAAACGTTGGCCTAATACTGGGTGACCGCTGATTGCTCCCTCCACCTGGGAGAGAGCATCCCTCCGCCACGGAATTTCCCACGGTCTCCCTGACAGCATCCGCTGCATGCAGGGAAACCAGGACGCTCCCGTGCGTTCCGGGGCTATTAAAACCGCTACCAGTCGCTCCTCCTGCACTCGGTCCAGGAACCGAGGGATCAGAGGGACTGGTGGGAAAGCGTATAGTAACACCCTGGGCCAAGGTCTGTGTGCGAACGCGTCCGCCCCCAGAGGGGGGTGATCCTGCCTTCTCAGGGAGAACCAGAGAGCACACTGCGCGTTCCCGCGAGCAGCGAACAGATCCACCTCTGCTGTCCCGAACCTGCTCCACACTTGGGAGACCAGCTCGGGGTGGAGGCTCCAGTCCCCTTGTCGAGGACCTCCTCTGGACATGAGATCTGCCCCTCTGTTCAGCTCGCCGGGAATATACACTGCTCTGATCGAGAGCATGTGTGTGCGCGCCCAGCACAACAGCCGCCTGGCTGTGTCCAGCCGCCTGGCTGTGTCCAGCAGCTGCGCTGATCGTACACCTCCCTGACGATTTATGTAGGCTGCCGCCGTTTTGTTGTCTGTCCGAATCATCACATGATGATTCCACAGCAACGGGGCAAAGTGCTGAATTACTCTCCATACGGCGAGTAATTCCAGCGCATTTATATGAAGGGACATGTGCGGCGGCCACTGTCCCCCCACTGCCTGCGACATGCATGTTCCTCCCCACCCTGAGAGCGATGCGTCTGTAAACACCGAGGTGTGTGACGTCACTCTGCCGAGGGGAACCCCCACCGACAGGATGTGGGGATTTTTCCAGTAGGTCAGATCTAACCCTACGGATGGAGGAACGCACACCATGCGTCTCCTCTGACGCACGGGGTCGATGCGCAGGCGAATGAACCACCTCTGAAGTCTCCTCATGTAAAGGAGACCCAGGGGGATCACCACGTGACCAGCTGACATCATGCCCAACAGCTGCATCACGGAAAGGGCTGTCACCACCCTGCCGGGTGTGACGCGCCTGAGGAGAGCTGTCAGATTCTCCACTCTCCGCTGTGAGAGTCGTGCTCTCATGCGGGCTGAGTTGAATTCCATCCCCAAATACATGATGATCTGGGATGGAAGAGGACAGCTCTTTTCCCAATTGATTATGAAACCCAGGCTTGACAGGTGAGATACGAGTTGTACCGTCTGTAAAGCAGCTTCCTCTCTGGAGCGAGCCAGCAACAGCAGGTCGTCCAGATAAAATAACACTCTCATCCCTCCTCTGCGTAGCGGCTCCAGCGCCGTCTCCACACACTTTGAAAAAGTGCGTGGAGCCAGGGAATATCCGAACGGCAGTCGATTGAACTGGTACGATATTCCCTGGAATGAAAAACGCAGGAATTTCCTGTGTTTTGGGATGATGGTTATATGGAAGTAAGCATCCTTCAGGTCTGTAGAGGTGCACCAATCTCCCTGGTGAACACACTCCATTACCTGTTTGATTGTCAGCATGTGAAACGGTCTTTTCCGTATCACTCTGTTGAATGCTGACAGATCTAGGATGGGTCTCATCCCCCCGGCCTTTTTCGGGATAAGAAAATAACGGGAGTAAAACCCCCGATTTTCTTCCCCCTGAGGAACCCTGGAAATCGCACTTTTTACCAGGAGTTCCTGCAGCTCCGTCTGGAGCGCCAGGCACTGTTCTTGGGATGACAGAAGTGTTTCCTGAATCCCATTGAACTGCGGGGGGGGGGAGGCAAATTGCAGAGAGTACCCTCTGCTGATCAGCCTGCTCATCCATCCGTCCATTAAACATAGCCGCCTCCACTCTGAGCATCGCTCTGAGAGCGGGCGTACCTGTTTTTGTTGTGCTGTGGTAGTCATGGTGACTAGCCATGCCAGAGCCCTTGCCGCCGTTGCTCGTGACGCAACCCAAGGGGGGCCCCACCCTAAAGGGCTGTGAAGGGGTCTCCACACGCTGCATCACACCCCGACTCTCATCCTGTCTCTGTTTATGAGAAGGCTCATAAACAGGACCCTGAGGCGGGTTTATGCTCCAACTTGTGGAGGTGTGTGCAGTGTTTTTCACCTCCTGCGTAACAGCCGTGCTAGGCTTAATACGACTGTGTGTAGGCACAACTGAGACAGAGGAAAAATCGCGCTGCTTGTTACCCGTAAGGATAGAAGCGGCCGATTTAAATGTCAAGCCCTGCTGTCTTATAACCGACTGGTTAAATACAGCGAGCCTAGCTGTTTGCTAACCGTTCGATTAGAAACAGCTGGCTCCACCAGCGAGTCCCTCTGTCTATTAACCGACCGGTTAACAGCAGATGGATTATGCAACAAGTCCCGCTGCTTTTTAATCAATAGATTAATAGCAACCGGCCTGACTAGTGTGGGGGATACGTGAGACACAGATGCTACAGACACACTGTTGAGATTTGAATCATTTTTATTGACCAATCTCTCTTCCCACATAACCCCCCCAAAGAGTCATCTTCTGTTCTGCTTCCTCGGAGGTTCTCTCGGAGGAGCAGACCAGGAGCGGGGGTTCTTCCTTCCCCTCCGACTCGCCGCCTGCAGATCCTGTCTCTGCGGCGGAGGAGCGGAGACCTGGGACGGAGCCCCTGCCGCTGCGCGGTGCTGACGCCATTGCTGCTCTCGCCGTTGCTGCTCTCGCCGCTGCCCGCTCTACCCCCGTTGAGACTGTAGCGGGGGCTGCGGATGCTGTCGTTGCAGCACGGAAGTTTGTCCTGTAGCCAGCTAGCATGACGCCTTATGTCGTCTGCTTGCTCTGAAGCAGACTTCATACCTTCCACCATGGCATGGAACTGTGGTCCAAATAGTCCGTCCGGACTAATTGGAGCCTCCAGAAGATCTTTTCCTGCACCCTCCGGTATATTCCCCTGCTGTAGCCAGAGATACCGGTGGACCTGTGTCGCCCATGCCGCAATCCGCGCCTGCGAGACTGCGACTGCTGCGCACAGGGTGAGTGCAGTACTGGCCGCCTTGCCTATCTCCTCAGCCTCCCCTGAGGACATAGTCTTAGACTGCTCCGACATTTCCACCATGGAGTTTGTCAGCAACGCTATGTTATTTGCCGCCGCTGACGCCTGGAAAGCACACTGGTGCATCCGGTCCGTCTGTTTGGCGACAAACCTGTCTTTGGTGGCAGCCAGCATGGGTTGCCGTCCGGAAACCGAGCTGGCCTGCCTAGCCCCAAAGAATGCCGTGAGGTTCGGCTCTAGCGGAGGCACGGTCGGGAAACCCACGTCCGTGAGTCCCTCCACTCTCGTGAGAGGCACGTATGTCCCTATCGGAGACCTCATGGCTCCAGGGTCCGCTGCCGCCCCCTCCTGGTACTTCCTTATGGCCGGGAAGCGTGGCCAGACCGGGTCCCTCCTGACCCTGTGTACCCGGGAGAACACCCCGGACATATCATCCGGCGGCGAGCTCTCCTGAGCTAGGGGAACGGGGAGATTTCTCCAGGCGGCCGCCTTGGATATGATCTCTGGCAGTTCCAGGAGAATCCCGCCAATCGACGGCAATGCCGTGTTGGCGGAGATAGGGATCACGGGATCATACACCGGACCTACACCGGTTTCCCTATCTGTCTCCTCCGTCCGGAGGGGAGAGATAATGGGGGAATCACCCGTTGATCCCTGTATGGAGGGGACGTAGTCGTCCGACTCGTGCCCTCCACTCTGATCCAGAAAATCAATGGCTTTGTCCCCGGAGTACTCCTCCCGGACGTGCCAATCGTCCTCGGCAGCTGCAGCAGCGGGAGACGGGCACAATGCGAGCATGCTACCCCGGGAATGAGAGCAGCGTTCGCATGCTCTATTCCCAGGCAGGACTCACACTGTGAGTGCCTGTCAAAGCTCATGATGTAGCCCGACCCGCACACGAGGCAATCCCTGACACAGCCTTGACTTTCCTGTCCAGTCTCCATGTTAGAAAAACAAAGCTTTTTAGGAGGAATCTTTGTTTTTCAGAGGTAGCTCTCAAAAGAACCGTTTTTGCCTGTCAATGCTTCTGCAACGGAGTGCTGAAGAAAAGTAGGAGCGGATTGTAGGGCCTACTTCCTATTTATACGGAAGTGAGCCCGGAGGTGGGGCCCACGTCGTAGGTGGGCGTGGAATAAGTCTGTCAGTGCTGCACACGTGCAGTGGGGTTTACCCAATAGCGATAGCCTTAGAGGGCGAAGCCTTATACGAAATAGAACAGGCAGATTGGACATCTCAACAGTGTGCTCTGTCATACCGAGTCCCCAATGAGTAAAGCCTTAGAATAATTCTAAACAACGAACATTAAATCATATTTTCATGTTAACAATATTGTATTTATTCCAGTTTAATGATTGTGATTGAAAAGCCTAAGGAGGCTGGTACACATTTCAAAGAGGGATTTGTATTCCTTAATAATATTCATAAACTTGTTGTAGCCTGAGAAAGGCTAAACCATATCAAAGAATACATTTATTAACTACATTGTCTCATTTAGCTGTAGCTTTTATAAACTACAAAAAAATACGTATTGTTCAGTCGTTGAACCAGGGACCCTGCGGTCATGAGTCAACTGCTTTCCAGCTGAGCCACAGCACACACACTAAAGCCCCCTGAAAACACTGCAAGATATGTATTCCTGTATTTATTGATGTTTTTATTGATGTTTTTATTCCTACATTTATTTATGCTTGCATCCATTTATACTTATGACATGTTCCGACCTCTATATAAGTGAGGGTCTGAGCTCTCTTAATTTCATCGTGTCACCGGGCCCGGGTACAGGAGGGGTAATATGGTTCTTGTTATACATCCATGGGTATTATGAGCGTTGTGGTTCAACCATAGACTGTATGGGTTCAACGGTTCAACCGATCTGAATCGCTTCGTGAAGCAGTCACGTGGTGTCGACAGGCAGCGAGGCTTCGTTTGTCATCGATGACGTCACTGGCCCAAAACGATACAAGCCTCGATACATGCTTCACAAAAAGCTTCGGGGATTACTCGACACACGCTCCGAAGCCTCGGCGCAATACGTAACATCACTACTATTTAGGTTCTCGTTTGTTTTTCGATGTGGCTGTTGAGCGCAGTGTAATTGTGTTTATTTTGCTGATTTGTATTTTAAATATTAAATGTAAAGGAATGGAATACATATATATATATCTTAGCTCTTGACATGCTCAACGTTCAGTTAGCATGTCAAGCTAAGATATATGTATATATCTTAGCTTGACAGATGGAAGAATGCATGTACTCTAATTTTACAAGAATCTGATTTTGTGTAAGTTTTAAATATTAATTGAAGGTGTCTTTCACATTTGAATGTTTTTTATTTAAAACATGTATTAGCTGCTATACTGTAGATATGTAAATATTAGGGGTGTAACGGTACACGTACCCGTACCGAAATGATTCGGTACGGGCCCTTCGGTTCGGTACACGTGTGTACCGAAGTGTACCGAACGCATATAACGTTAAACGTAAACAATTGAGAATGTGAACAACTTCTTGGAAGTAATCTCAGGTGCTGCGTCGCAGCATTCAGAGTAATTTGCACCCATTGTGATCAACGCGTCATAGAGCGAGCAAGTCATTTCATTGGATGAGCTGGTCAGAGGGATGCGTTCAAATGTAGTCAGTAATTTGAGGAACTGTCGAAATGGCGAACGCAGATAAAGTTGAGCTCGAAAATCCTCCAGCATCATTGAAGTCTCCGGTTTGGGAATATTTTGGTTTCGCAGTTACGTACAAGGATGACGGACAAAGACAGGTGGACCGAACCAAAGCTGTTTGTCTGCATTGTTCAACTAACATTGGTTACGCGGCTGGCAATACATCAAACGTGCACACTCATTTGAAAAGGCATCACCCGAACGTGAATATCACCGGTACCAAAAGACTGAAGTGCAAACCCAACTCCCGCTAGCATTAAGCCTCGACCACTCGCAGAGACTTCAGACCGAGCCAAAGCTATTACAAACGGCAAATATCCTTATGTTGCCATGTTAGCAAAGCGCTACCTGGCTGTATCTGCTACCTCTGTCCCTAGCGAGAGGGTGTGTTCTCCACAGCAGGAGACATTGCTAGTGCCAGCAGATCTGCCCTTTCGGCAAGCAATGTGGACAAGTACATTTTTCTTTAAAAAAAACATGAAAATACAATGACAAGCAAGTCCTAATGTCAAACTGGCTGCTTAGGTACTAGTACAGTACAGTTCAAATACAGATTATTTCAGTTCATCGAAAAGCTGCACCTTAATGTTTATTGTATTATATTTTATATTTATTTGAGTGAATATTCACAGTTTAATAATAATTAAAAACCCAAAACTAATATTTTATGTTTTGTGAGTACTAGTACAGTAAAGTTCAAATACAGATTATTTCAGTTCATCGAAATGCTGCACCTTAATGTTTATTGTATTATATTTTGTATTTATTTGAGTGAATACATTATTCACAGTTTAATAATAATTAAAAAAAAATATGTTATGTTTTGTGATAATTTTTTCTGCTGTACCGAAAACGTACCGAACCGAACCGTGACCTAAAAACCGAGGTACGTACCGGACCGAAATGTTTGTGAACCGTTACACCCCTAGTAAATATGTATAATTATTATTTTAAGTGTGGTTTAAAGTTAAATGGTAGTTATTGGGTAGAGCCAAGTAACCCAGGTGGATGCAATCAGGTAATTAGGACAGAGCCTCTGTTTTTAGATGGGGTTTGTGGCCATGCTGTAGGCCTGACGTTTAAACTAGCTGAAGGGCTTTCTGTTCGAACCACAGTGAAATCTAGAGGTTGTTTTGTGCATAACATATCAACCAAAGAGTAGAGCAGGCTGAATCAGATGGAGTTAAACTTTTTTATTTTTTTTTCAACAAGATATCAAGACACAAAATGTGCTCTACCAAATGGTGTTGCTGGCAGTTAAAGGGTTACCTTCTGAAAGTGAGGAAGTATGACCAGCTTTGTCCCATAGGATTATACAGGCCAGTCTTGCTGCTTGTTTAAGGAGTTAACTATTTCCAATATTATAGTCACTTAAATTGTATTCTATTTTATTCACCTATAGACAAACAACACAACACTCCGTGATGGAGCACGCCCAGAGCTCAACAAATTGGACTCGGACACCTTCCAGTGTCCATTTTGTGAAAGGACCGGGTCACACCCTGGTCTGATGGCTCATTTGAAGAGCCACCAGAGGTCACTTGTGAAATATGGAGGTAAGTAAATCTATAATTCTATATGATCATTGTATACTTCATCACATTACATGTTACTTGTTAGATGTGTTTAATGCCTCACTCATTACATGTGTTATTTCTGTGCCCCAGGACATCCTTGGTGTAAATTAATTTTGAATTAGACATTGAACATTAAAAATTAGATTTATATTCAGGTTATGAATTGTTAATAATGCTCGAATAGTATCCTTATTTGGGGTAGGCACAATATGAGCATAATCACACATTCAATCTGCAAAAATTCAGTTTATAGGCAAAAATATTATTGTTGGTGACATGATTCGCACAAACAACTTGTTTCAAATAGCATATTTACAAGAAATTCATTTTGGTTTGTTTCTAGAATCCTCTAAACCACTTTCTGTCTCTTTTTTAGGTTATAATGTTTATAAATGCCATCTCAAATGTGTGGCCAGCAGCCATTATCACTGTGGCTTTTGCCCAACAATCATTGGGAGAAAGGAGATGTTCTTTAGTCACTTTTAAAAACTGCTGCACCGAACATCCAACTACGTTGGCGGCGGCCCCAGCAACCACAACGACTCCTCCAGTGATGGCCCCGACGGCCGCTCCAGTGATAGCTCCGACGACCGCTCCAGTGACGGCCCCGACGGCCGCTCCAGTGATGGCTCCGACGGCCGCTCCAGTGATGGCTCCGACGGCCGCTCCAGTGATAGCTCAGACGGCCGCTCCAGTGATAGCCCCGACGGCCGCTCCAGTGATAGCTCAGACGGCCGCTCCAGTGATAGCTCCGGCTGCTGCAGCAACATGGCACAATATTTCCACAGCCCCCAAAATTGATGTCAAAACGCTAAACCACAACATGTTGTTTTTGTAGCCTACAACTAAAAAGGAAGAACCTACAAATGCACATACAAAGGCACCACTCATCCAAAACATCGGACATCACAGCAAATCGCCACCTAAAATCACAGTGCATAGATACAAAAAGGGGACTTTTTGCAGTTTCCAGGACCTTTAAGGGTCCTGTGCATTGTATTCATGTCCAAAAATCTAACTTGGGTATCACCTGTCAGTTGGAAACGTGCAACAGGGCATATGACTATGCACGGAGAAGTGGGCTAGTCGGGTTTGACTGCGTCCATGTCCAGTCCTTGACGTACATATGGAGTCAGATTTGGGTCAATATTCTAGCACGCAAAACAAGCTACTCACGAGTGGAAAATGTGCTTTTACACGCGCATTAAATGACCCCCGCGCGCAGATTAAACCCTCGCGAGCGGCTATGCGCTCGCGAGCGAGAGAGACAGCCCTCTTGCTCGCTTGCGGGAGTGTCAGCCTCACTTGCTCGCGGAGTCTGTCTACGCGTGCGTGAAAAGTTTCTGACACTTTGGGGCGGAGCAACTGGACTTTGATTGACAGCTGCAAGGAAGCCCGGAGTTGCCAGGTTTGATAAATGCCTGAACTACCAAGAGCCGAGGAGTGACAGCTGCAAGATCAGTTGGACGAGACTGAATGGTAAAGTTGTCCATAAAAAACTATTATATTCGTGTACAGCTAATATACATAGCCGCTCACGGGGGTTTCATGCGCGTGTAAAAGCCCATTTTCCACTCGTGAGTAGCTTGTTTTGCGCGCTAGAATATTGACCCAAATCTGACTCCATACATACAGCCCTCTGGCCACCAATTCACCTATTGTTCACGATGAAGGGATTCTCACAGACATGGTAGTGGGTTACTACTCATACTACATAGAACTTATGGTACATGCAACATTTGTTTTGTGTGGTACTGTGTCATTCTGAATCGAGCCTGGATCATTTTTGGAGGAGTTAAACTGTGCATGTCAAAATAATGGTTGACTGTCTACAGATGCCCCTGGACACTGACGAGGACCACTCCTATAACAGGAGGCCTTACAGCTTCCTTCCTAAAGAGTCGGTTAGTGAATGGACACATTAAAGTGTACAACCCCTGATGCATGTGATTTTATAATATTACATATGACTTCTTTATACCATCTTGTCTTATCAGTGAGATGGAACTTTGTTCTCATTACCTCACCAAGAACATGAGTGAGGAAGCGCACCAAAGGCTGAAGGACTTGTGAAAGATTCCGAGGAGTTTTTAAATAGGCTTTAAACTCCTGCAGGTCAATATTTTTTTAAGTTGACCAGCTCTGATTTTCCACATGATGTTCTGTTCAATAAATGTTCATTGAGGAAAACGGTATCAGTGTCTTATTTTATATACATCACAGTGAATGCTGAACTTGCTGGACCATATACTGTAGTTGAAAGTAGGCGACACAATGAAACACTGGCTTGCTTGTATCAAATCAATACAATTCCCACATGCCCTCCCCCGCAACCTGCGGTCTTCAGACTCTGGCCCCCCGCACCAACCTGCGATCCTTCGGGGACAGAGCCTTCAGTATGGCAGCCCCCACTCTCTGGAACGCTCTCCCTGCGGAGATCTGCAACATCCCCACGCTTGACACCTTCAAAAGGGCCCTCAAGTCCCATCTGTCTGCCAAGGCCTTTGGCCCCAAATCTATTTGTTGTTTTGTCTGACTGCCTTTTGTTATGTTTTTTTCTACTCCTGTTCTTCTTTTTAAAGCGACCTTGGGTCTCATGAAAGGCGCTATATAAATCCAAGTATCCAATTATTATTAATACATCATTGGAACGGTAAGAATCTCAGCTACAACACTGACTAAAGCCTTTCCATCTCCAGTATGCCTACATGACAAGCATTTTATAATATACAGTAAACATATCTTTGACTTATTGCAAAATTATAAAATAAAATTCACCCCTGCTGTCATTCTGGCTTTCACTGTTCAAATGAGATGTCAACCATCACAATGGGATAAGGGGTTCTCAAACTGATAGGTTATTAATTTATTTGCCTAATACTTGCTTAAAATGCTACAATAACATTTGCAATTCGTTTTTAATCTGCCATGTACGGTCTCTCAGCCACCGTAGTGTCGTATCAGGTGGGCGTGTCGTGTAGGGGGCGTGTCGTGTAGTGTCGTCAATTCGCTTTTAATCTGCCATCTCATTAAAGTTGCCCTTTACAAAAACAGTCATACAGAAACCAAATCACCGCCCAGCAGCAGATCTGTCGAGAGAAATAAAACTGCCCGTAGCGTTATAGCTACACACAGTAGGTTTGAAAAATAACTACCTAAAGAATGTTAAGGATAAAGACTTGGAGAAGCCCTCTGCCCTCACGACTTAATTTACTACACTATATATCACACCCACCTATATGCTGTATAGCCTTTATTGTATACAGGTGATGTCAAATATGCCCCTACTTTAGTTGGTTTTGACCTACTGTAACTTACAAACTAAAGCTGCTATGTATGTTATTCTAAGCTGTTAAAGCATTTATTGGACCCTCTCACAGTGCAATGAACTCATTACGTTCGCCCCGGCAGTCACCCATACATTGTGTAGAAAAACAGCTCTCAGTGGAATCTGACCTCAAAGTGTTAAACTAAATCAGGGGTACTCAAATACAAATCTTAAAGGTCCAAAATAAATGTTTCAATAAGACAAAGGTCCGTTTATTACGGTCATTCAAACTTTTAAACAATTGCAACAAGATTCTTAACACGAGGTTGCAAAACAAAAATAATCTGTATGCAGCAGTTTTCATTGTTATTGTGTCTGTGCTTGACCCTCAGAGTCGCAGTGTAAGAGCTGCACAGTTTTGAATAAAGGCAGCTGCACTCTTTTCATTCAGCATTCCCATTATTGCTTTATAAATGTCTTGCCCCCTTGTGTGTCCACTGAGGTTCGTCAGGCCCAACACATCTTCAACAAACTCCCCCTTTGCCTCATCATAAAAACTCACAAACACCAGCAATTGAGCATTGTCAGTGGTGTCAGTGGACTCATCCACAGCTAAGGAAATTCACTGCATTTTTTATTCCATCACAAAGCTGATTAATTAAATCACCAGCCAGTCTTTATGTTCTTCTGGTTACTGTGGAATCTGAGAGGGGCATTTGCTTGATTTGACTTGTTATTTCCTCTTTTTGTTTGCCTTCAACATGTTGTCCAGAACCTGATCTCACCAGAATGCGTGACTCCACCACGACTTCTTAACACCACAATGCGTGGTGGAGTCACGAACTTTGTTACATTACGTGTCGGCACCACGCAAACAACCCCAATGTAAAGTGAATGAGGCTCCTTTGTCGTGGTGCACACACGCATTTCTACAACGTCCCGCAGTGAGTTTTTATTCTATAAAACGTTTTTTTACATCTACTTTATAGCTTGTAGTAACTCACGGGAGGCTTCTTTTATTTTATTTGTATTCATAATTATTTTTTATTTTTCGTCAGAATGTAAAAATTACATTAGTTACGAATTTTTGTTCTCAAAAACTGCATTGTGTGTAATACAACTGTGATTTTTATTAAATTAGTTAGTTTTTAAGTAAGGCCAGAGCTTCAGCTGTGTCAAATAGATTGTTCCCTTTAGTTAACATTATTTAAAAGATAATGATCATGTCCCCTCTATTGTATTACGAGCGTCCATTGGATAACGGAGAATTGTACACCCGGAAGTAAGTATTCTCCTTACTGTCGATTGATTTTACAGTGATATCTGCACTACTCATCGACTAAAAAACACCAGATTATCCTTGTTAATTACACAACATTGATTGGTTTGAATTGTGTGCAATGCTTTTGTATTTTCCCCCTTGGATTCGGAGAAACAAATGTTTTTTCGGAGTTTTAGGATGGCCGAAGACACTACACTACCCAGAATCCTCAGCTATCGTTTGGGACTACACCATGTGCTTAGCTTGACAAACCCCGTGATCAGTCTGTGATTGGATGGTGGAGTACGCGAAGTTTACACAGAGTGTCAAAAAGGACTTTGAAATGGAATGAAACCCATCGACGGCACACTATTTAAAACAGGAATCGAACGTGTCCTACCCCCCCTCCTCCCCCCTTAGGTCACAGGCTCCTCCAACAGTGCTACGCAATAAAACAGATACACAGAAGAAATAGTGAAATAGTGCAATAAGAGTCTATATACAAGTGATTGGAATATGATATATTAGATAAATAATTTCTAAGTAGCAACCAGATGAATGTTATTTCTAAGTTCAGGTGTTTAATAGTCTTATGGCCTGTGGGATAAAGCTGTCTCTGTGTCTGGTGGTTTTAGTCCGGATGCTGCGTTACTTTCTGCCAGACGGCAGCAGACAGAACAGTTTGTGGCTGGGGTGATGGTGGTCTTTTATAATCCTGAGGGCTTTCTTTAAGGTTAACCTGGTATTTTTACACCACTACATTTATTTTAGTTACTTTACAGATTTGGATTAATGATGTGAAATATAAACAACCCTTAAATCAGACTTTAGTTACACCTGAGTGAAATTCAGTGAAGGTGATTGTCAAGTGCCAACAATCAGGCGAGATATTTGATAGTTGGTGCTTGAGAAGACTAAATATTTATCTGCAGATCCGTTTAAAGCATATTCATTACTCGTTATTCTCTAATAGTTAATTAAAGACTGTATATAATTGCTATTTTGTACATCCCTTTCAAGATTTCAAGATTTTCTAAGGTTTATTGACATACAACAGTGTAGTTATGCAATGAATGAAAAACTTGGGTCACAGGTTCCTCAACAAGACATCTATCAATATGTGTGTACCTCCACCATTACACTGTCGTATTCTGCACATTTCTTATACTATCTACATACATAAGATTATAATTAATGTGTATAATATCAGTTAAAATAAGTGCTTCAACATAGTTAACATAAGATAAGATAAGATAAGATAAGACTTTATTCATCCCGAAGGAAATTGTTGTGCCAGAGTAACAGTAACAGTAACAAAATACAACAAACACACAGCAGAAAAAGAGCAATCAAACATCCACCGACAACATGAAACATAGAAACATAGATGGTCACACAATCAATGCAATCATTATTAGCAGTATTCAGTAGTTAGTTAGTAGTGCAAAAATTAAAACGTAGTGGCAGTTACGTAATTGCACATTATCATAGCATTATTAATAATAATAATAATACTAATAATAATAATAATAATAATATAATATAATATTGCACATAGTTATGTATAGCAGCGAGTGTAATTGCAATGATGGTAATTACATTGCAGGAAAGTTGATTGTCAAGTTCCAAAACAAACCATGCAATTTAGACTTTGTCAGGCTTAATATTTAGATACCCCCAAAGCTTTTTTCCTATTTAAAAGAAGACCATAACCTAAAGTATTCTTTAATGTTTAAATAAAGCCTTATTAGTTAGCACATCCTCCTATCAGGCACTAAACTGTTTTATTCTAGATATCATTTGAGTATCTTCTTGATATTTTCTATTCTATATTTATATCATTGACCTTCTACTTTCCCACTACTGTGTATGTACTCTTAATATTTAAATGCGTTCATAAAATATAACATATTCAAAAGTGCTTTACAAAAATGAAAGACATTAAGAAAAAGGCATTTTAAACAGTCATTAAAAAGCAACACAATCTTCCTGCATTGCAATTACTCTAAACGTGTAATAATGTGCTTTAACCAGTAGGTGGTTTGGGTTAAAAGGCTGTCAAGTTTACAGTGTTAACAAAATAAAATATACTGCTGTTTCCGGTTTAGTTTACGACGAATATTATTTTGTTATTGTTTTGATATTTGTAACACAAAAGCGATGGAAAAACCACATAGCAACACAGAAAAGATGGTCTTAACATGACCCAGCGGTCTAGAAGTTAATAAAAAACAATTATATCAAAACAAAATATTACTACTAACTTTTATTGTGAAATTAAAACAGAACCGTAAAAGAATAGTTTCCGGTCTATTCTGATGCCCGATCTCTGGAGATAAATAAAGAACTATGACAGATGTGTAATATTTAATGCAGCCAAACCATTTATTACAATGCATTCATGTGATGACTTTCAAAGAGTAAAGCAAGCACTGCTGAATAAAGTATGATTTTCTCTTTTACGAAACGTTTTTTTTTTTCATATGGAATGCAGTTGGAGGTCAACCAATCACAGAGCTTGAGGACTGATCACGGGGTTTGTCAAGCTAAGCACATGGTGTAGTCCCAAACGATAGCTGAGGATTCTGGGTAGTGTAGTGTCTTTGGCCATCCTAAAACTCAGAAAAAACATTTGTTTCTCCAAATCGAAGGGGAAAAATACAAAAGCATTGTTCACAATTCAAACCAATCAATGTTGTGTAATTAACAAGGATAATCTGGTGTTTTTTAGTCGATGAGTAGTGCAGATATCACTGTAAAATCAATCGACAGTAAGGAGAAAACTTACTTCCGAGTAAAATTCTCCGTTATCCAATGGGAATGGACGCTCGTAATACAATAGGGGACATGATCATTATCTTTTAAATGACGTTAACTAAAGGGAACAATCTATTTGACACAGCTGAAGCTCTGGCCTTCCTTAAAAACTAACTAATGTAATAAAAATCACTGTTGCATTACACACAATGCACTGTCTTTGAGAACACAAATTCGACGAAAAATTAAAATAATTATGAATACAAATAAAATAAAAGAAGCCTCCAGTGAGTTACTACAAGCTATAAAGTAGATTTAAAAAACGTTTTATAGAATAAAAGCTCACTGCGGGACGTTGTAGAAATGCGTGTGTGCACCACGACAAAGGAGCCTCATTCACTTTACATTGGGGTTGTTTGCGTGGTACCGACACGTAAATGTAACAAAGTTCGTGACTCCACCACGCATTGTGGTGTTAAGAAGTCGTGGTGGAGTCACGCATTCTGGTGAGATCAGGTTGGTTGTCCATCACTTCAGTCATGCATTCTTTTATACTTCAGTTATTATCCAGTGGAATGTCCTTACCTACTAACCTAGTTAAATCAAAGTGGTTACTTATTTTTGGCTGGGCAGTGTAGTTTTACACACCGTCTTATTTGACTTTCTCAGGACTTAAAACTGTTTTTTGGGGGCAGACCCCCTCAAAGAAAAAAATATATTTACACACGTAAGGTCATCATCTTAATAGTTTTGTATGCTCATCCGTGAGCAGAGCATCAAGTTGACGTGTATTACAGCTGAATGCGGCGATTACCATTTTGTTCAGCAAAACGCCTCACAAACGTATTAAGATCAATTAAGAACAGCTTTAGTGCGTTTTGATTCAATGCTGAGTACAGCCGCACTGACAGTCTCTTCTCTGTCAGTGTAGACCGCAAATACCTCATTCCTTCAGTGCTTGGGTCCGAATGCTTCTCGTTTTGCGCCGTCCCGTTCAAATGAAATCGCCGCCAATCATATGTCCACGCTCGCGCCAGGACCGGGGGAGGGGTTACATGACGTGCATCTTGTGCTGCATTCACTTGCACTGGACATTAGAGACTTTCTCTCATAAATGTCCGATGAGCGCTGTTTGCAGTCTATGGACATAGCGGATCATTTTGACTCGTTGCGTTGTGGCTATGTCTCGCAGATAACACAGATAATACATATGAAAAGTATAATTTGCTCAAAGTCCAGAGACAGTTGTGGTTCGGTCCGGATCCGGACCGGAGTCCGTACTTTGAGGATGCCTGAACTAAATCATTCTGAGTAATAATACAGTTACATAAAAGCTGTGAATCCGAGGTGGGAAAACATGGATTCTAAACAAATATAAAGTTGGGAAAGCAATCAAAAAGAGTCAAATGAAATGAAGGGTAACAATCTTTTCTGTGTAAGGCAGCTTGGCTCACAACAAATACACTTGCAATTACAGTTGCAAAATAGGTAATGTGTTGCACAAAAGCCACGAGCGAGGGAATAGTGAATGGAAGATAAGGCAAATTGTAAACTTAAAAAGGTTATAAGATAGCATTTTGAAAAAACACAAAACCAGAAACACATAATTAGTTTTTGTGCCTAAACAAAATACAATTACAAATGTTCAGAAGACGTTTCATCTGGAAATCAAAAAATTCACAACTTGATTTTGTTCTGTGCAGGAGTATCTCCTCACTTGTCAAACATGTCCAGTTTTATTTATCAACGCAAATAACTCAAGCTCACCCCCCTCATACACCAGTGGAGTATGCACACTAGCTGGGTTATACAGCTAAATCTTCTCCAAGGCTGTAGTGTATCCCATCAGCCATCTCTGCCCCATGCAGGGCATGTGATTGAACTCTCCTGGACGCATGTGAGGTGCAAGAGGCATGGAGCGGCATGGTCCAAAAGCCACCCTGCGGCCTTCAGACAAGCAGGGCGCAGGTTAATGAAAACATCAAACAACTCCCTGTGGTGCCGAGATGAATAGAAAGACGATAACATCCTCCTCAGGTACCAGGCCTAAAAAAATTATCCAAACAAACAATAATCTGCTATTCAAGCAGACACAAATGGCACATTTATAGAGGACATACAGTGATCCACATATCTTTTTGCTGTCGAAAACTAAATGGAAATCTCCCTAATGAAATGATTTCCCTTCTAGCTTAAGAGGAAGAAATGTTTGGTAGGCTTTTTATGCAAACATTTCGAAATAAGTACCCTCCTCTCCTGACTTCTCGCTCCATTATCTCCAGCATCTCATATTTGAGTGCTTGCATTTTTACAGCCCCGAGTTGAAATGAAATAAAATATATCAGTGTTAATTATTTTTTTCTGTGCTGATTTTGAATGCGATCCTACACTGTGACGACCCCTGCCTTGTTATCTCTGGTGTGTGTATGTTCCTTTAAGGTTTTCCCTTTGGTCTATCAGCTGGGATTGAGGACACCTGGCGGCCGGCGCCAGAGTGTTAAAGGGCCTGAGTGATACCTGCAATCTCTCTCTGGTAGGAGGACGCAACGTGAAGAGCAGCCACGACTATGAAGGTAGATATGGTGCAAAATGCGAGAGCGTGAAAACCTGATGTGAGCACGCGCAGAAAAAAAATCTGAGCTTGTTTGCATACATTTACACTTGTATAAAATATCCACGTAACTGTGAACCAAATGTACACTTGTATAAAATATCCACGTAACTGTGAATCAAATTTACACTTGTAAGAAATATCCACGTAACTGTGAACCAAATTTGAAGTCACAGAAGAAAAAAAAAGTGTTGTAGCTTGTAGAAAAAAAATGAACTTAGAGATGAAATGTTCACTTGCAGAAAAATACATATTTTTTAAATATATTTTCCATTACAACTGCAACTTATTACAACCTCTCAAATCAGTCATTACAACTTGACGAATCTGCTCTGTGGCAGTATAAATCGACGAATCTGCGGTCTTGACTTTTGCTACACTTCTTGCGATAAATGTGTCGCAAAAGTAATTTTCACCTGTAGATGTGGGGGGAGGGAGGGGGGTTGGAGCGAAGGGGCGGAGCTATCAGAACAACGAGGCTCGGGTGACTGGAGACTGCGGGGCTAACGGTTCGTGTCGCTACCAGTCCGCTGACATGGCGCATCAATCAACGGTAAATGTTGCCCATTACTTGCCCAGTATTACTTTGAATATTATTATTGTGATTGAGGATTAAATCCGCTTTGAAGACCACCGTTTTATATCGTGCAGTTTAGCGGCAAAATAACGTCAGTTAGCCAGCTAACGATAGCTTTGTTGAGTTTATGCTAGCTAAACAAGTAGTGGTTGTAGTCTATACAGCAGTAATTCATATATTATAGCCTACTGCTTTGGCACTAACGGTTGATAACCGTTTATGAAAATAAAACCAATTGAACTGTACTGAAATAATGACAAGTTTTATAATTGTCTTGGGCTCCTGCTGTGTTTTTAAAGCCTTTGTAAATTATCCATGCTATTTTCTATTTAGAACGAAGACTTCAGAATCTTAAAATCCCTTAACGTTTGTATGCAATTGTGCTAAATTCAACTCTGGAATCAAGCAAATATTAATATGTTTGCATGACATTAGTTATTTATATTTTGCCATCACTGAACTATACGTTTAATACATTTAAGTCAAGCTAAGGTACATGTGTTACATGTGTACAGCTAGTTAGTGCTCTTACCTGTGATGCCTCCTCCAAACAGCATAATAACCAGACTGTATCATTAAAACTAAGTACCAGTTCTAGATCCTTGAATTTAGACAAACAATTCAAAAGACAACATGTATTTAAAGACCAATCTTTATTTGAAGGTGCCTCTTAACCTGAGATATTAGTTATACAGTAATAGTATTGACAATCTAAAAAAACTGAGCAACTCAACAGTCAACGAGAGACAGCAAGCGCATTTCGTGGCATCTGCAGGCAGTGGCAAGTACTTCCGGCATATGCCACAGAGGCCGCTACTCTGTGGTAGCTGTGGCAAGTCCTTCCGGCATATGCCACAGATGCCACAACTTGCCGAGGCATCTGCCGCTGCTCAACGGGAGTTGCCACAAGATGCCAGAGTAAGAGAAGGTTTACTGTAGCTGCCACTCGCCTTCCGTGGCAAACGCTGCTATTTAAACCCGTATTTATCGTGTAAAATGTCGCTGTTTAGGCATGACTTTATCGAACTGATCTGTACACAGGACTGATGTGCGATCTCTGTTTTTCAAAAAGATTATCCATTATCATTTCTATTCAATTTTACTTGGAGCATGGTTTGCTAAAATAAACAAACGTGCTATATTTATGATGAAATATTGGCAAGTGAGGGTTGCAACGCCCTTGGCAATTGTCGCTTCTTGAGGTGAGTTTCCACTGCTTGCTACGATAAACCAGGTGTAGCCTATGACTAGTAAAGACAAATAAATATCTGTATTGACACAGCAACGTGTACACTGGTGTTATTAGACTTTGCTACAGACTTAGGGCGGCTGTAACTGATTGCAGTTGCCACTGCTACAGGGTTCCCACGGTAGCCTACCTGGAAAACATGGAAAACATGGAATTAATTTTTTCATTTTCCAGGTATGGAGAAGTCATGGAAACTGAGCAAAAGTGAACACTTACATGGAAATAGAAACAGTTGTCCTGGAAATTGTTATTGGATGAGGTGTAAAATAGTAATAAAATGACACTATTGAGCACAGAATTAAGATGAGTTTATAAAAACACTTTACATGTCAACAGCTTTTACTGTAGATAGAAATGGATGATCCCATGTTGTCGAGCATGCTCTTGGCATCCTATATGGTATGTTGGAATTTGATGCAGGCAACTTGGTGATATGGACTTTAAAAGTATAGTTTCGGATTGGTGGACTTCAGGAATAATAACGTTACTCGCGATCTCAATAGAAGGGTCAAATACATGCATTTCCCAGCCAACACGGGAGCCTTGACATCTACAGTGAAACTTCTTACAGATGTAGCACTCCAGATCAGACTCAAAAGGGTGTGTCCCAGTCAAAAGCCCAGCGGATGCCAGGGGCTGGGGGTGTTGCCAAATTGCTAGAGGGCGTTGCCCAATTTCCCCATTTGTTCAATTACAGGATTTAACCATGAGATGGCGCTTCATTCACAAAATACACAATGGGTGTTGTAGAAACATCAATATTTTAGATCAAATAAAGTATATAGTTTGCTTTATGCAGTATATTTCCTGTAATATTGTACAGTAGATTGAAGTAAATCAACTTATACATTAAGATAAGATAAGATGGACCTTTATTAATCCCGTGGGGAAATTCAGTAGTTCAAACAGCAACAGGGTGAGAGTGAAAAACAGGACAGCACAGATTCACACAGATTAATAAAATGAAAAATAAGATGAGCGATAAAAAATAATAATAATAATGAGAAACTATGAAATAAGAAATGAATAAAACTAAAATGTAATTATCATATCATATATTATAATGTATTGTATTATTAAGTAATATCATACATTAACCCCATTATAGCAGATGCCACATTAAATGGATGAACACATGTATGCATCAATAATTACAACAGAGTATTTCTAAATACAAGTTGTAAAAATACTTATATGTATTTAATATTAACCCTTTGGAGTCGACCGTCACGCCGGCGTGATCAGATCACACGACCTGTTCAAGCCGGTGCCGCATAAAAACAACAGTCCGGACAACATTGCCGTGTGTTTCTGTCGAAAGTGCTGGCTTGAAACTACTGTATATCCCAGTCTTTGATTCATGAAAAAAGACCCAGTAAACACGGAGATACGGTGATATAAAGTTAATACATTTCAAAAGTATGAAATATGGAAGCACATATTTGAATATCTTCGCCATATTTGATCATTTTACGAAACGGAAAATACTGGAAACTGTAGATCCTGCTCAACAGGATGTATATGTGTATTTCTGTCGAAAGTTCTGGCTCGAAACTATATGCCAGTCTTTGTTTCATGCAAAAATACCCAATAAACACGGACATACGATGATATAAAGTTAATACAGATATATTTCAGAAGTATGAATAATGGAAGCACATATTTTAATATTTTCGCCGTATTTTATCATTTTACGAAACGGAAAATACTGGAAACTGTAGATTCTGCTCAACAGGATGTATTTACCAGGAAGGGGTGAGGTAATCAGGTAAACGGAGTGATACGAAACGAGACGAAAAGAGACGAAGAGGGACGGCGGGAACCGAAGAGAGACGGCGGGAAATGGAGAGAGACGAAGATATACGAAGACAGGCTGCGGGAGACGAAGAGAGGCTGCGGGAGACTGCGATTGAAGTAAAGTGACAAACAAACATTGAAAATGTAGATATAGTTAGATATATTTAGAGTTTTGAAGACTCAACTATGATGAAGAGAACTCTGAACGTGAGTCAAGTTTTAAGCTTGTTTTTTGACATGGAGGAGGAGGAATCTGTGATGTTGCCCTCTGTGTCGTAGTTGACAGAAACCGCTTTGAAGCGTGGCACAGATAAAGACAGAAAAAACAGATTTTTTTACATAATGTGTATATATATTTGTATTATATTTATAATAACACTTTTGCCTTATCAGAATGAAATCCCATGCTACCTCAATCAAACTTTCACATTATCATAGTCACATCCCATGTATATATTTCCAGCTTTTAAATGGTTTCGTTGTGTATGTTTGTGTTGTCCATCCATCCATCTTCTCCCGCTTATCCGTGGTCGGGTCGCGGGGGTAGCAGTTCCAGCAGAGAGCCCCAAACTTTCTTTTCCCTGGCGACATCAACCAGCTCTGACTGGGGGATCCCAAGGCGCTCCCAGGCCAGCGAAGAGATATAATCCCTCCACCTGGTCCTAGGTCTACCCCTTGGTCTCTTCCCAGCTGGACGTGCCTGGAACACCTCCCTAGGGAGGCGCCCAGGTGGCATCCTAACTAGGTGCCCGAACCACCTCAACTGGCTTCTTTCGACGCGAAGGAGGAGCGGCTCAACTCCGAGTCCCTCCCTGATGACCGAACTTCTCACCTTATCTCTAAGGGAGACACCAGCCACCCGGCGGAGGAAACCCATCTCGGCCGCTTGTATCCGCGATCTCGTTCTTTCGGTCATGACCCATCCTTCATGACCATAGGTGAGGGTAGGAACGAAAATGGCCCGGTAGACAGAGAGCTTTGCCTTCCGGCTCAGCTCCCTTTTCGTCACAACGGTGCGGTAAAGCGACTGCAATACCGCTCCCGCTGCTCCGATTCTCCGGCCCATCTCACGCTCCATTGATCCCTCACTCGAGAACAAGACCCCGAGATACTTGAACTCCTTCACTTGGGGTAAGGACTCATTCCCTACTTGGAGTGGACAGTCCATCGGTTTCCTGCTGAGAACCATGGCCTCAGATTTGGAGGTGCTGATCCTCATCCCAGCCGCTTCACACTCGGTTGCGAACCGATCCAGTGAGTGCTGAAGGTCGCAGACCGATGAAGCCATCAGAACCACATCATCTGCAAAAAGCAGTGGTGCAATCCTTAGTCCACCGAACTGCAGACCCCCCCCCCCACGACTACGCCTCGAAATCCGATCCATGTATATTACAAACAGGATTGGTGACAAAGCGCAGCCCTGGCGGAGGCCAACCCTCACCGGAAATGGGTCCGACTTACTGCTGAGGACCCGGACACAGCTCTCGCTTTGGGAGTACAGAGATTGGATGGCCCTGAGTAGAGACCCCCTCACCCCATACTCCCGCAGCACCTCCCACAGTAACTCCCTGGGAACCCGGTCATACGCCTTCTCCAAGTCTACAAAACACATGTAGACCGGATAAGCGTACTCCCAGGCCCCCTCCAGGATCCTTGCGAGAGTAAAAAGCTGATCCGTCGTTCCACGACCAGGACGGAATCCGCATTGTTCCTCCTCAATCTGAGGTTCGACAATCGGCCTGACCCTCCTTTCGAGTACCTTGGAGTAAACTTTCCCGGGGAGGCTGAGTAGTGTGATGCCTCTGTAATTGGCACACACCCTCTGATCCCCCTTTTTGAAAAGGGGGACCACCACCCCGGTCTGCCACTCCTTCGGTACCGTTTCCGACTTCCACGCAACGTTGATGAGACGTGTCAACCATGACAGTCCCTCAACACCCAGAGCCTTCAGCATTTCCGGGCGGATCTCATCCACCCCCGGGACTTTGCCACTGTGGAGTTGTTTGACGACCTCAGTGACCTCCCCCCGGGAGATTGGCGTTGATCCCAGTCATACTCCAGCTCTGCCTCTAACATAGAGGGCGGAGTTGTCGGGTTCAGGAGTTCCTCAAAGTGTTCCTTCCAACGTCCCAACACTCCATCAGTTGAGGTCAACAACGTCCCATCCTTACTGTACACAGCTTGGATGGTTCCCTGCTTCCCCCTCCTGAGGTGTCGGACAGTTTTCCAGAACAACTTTGGTGCCGCCCGAAAGTCCTTCTCCATGTCTTCTCCGAACTTCTCCCACACCCGCTGCTTTGCCTCGGCCACGGATGAGGCTGCTGCCCTTCGGGCCTGTCGGTACCTTGCAACTGCTTCGGGAGTCCCCCGGGATAACAAATCCCTGAAGGCCTCCTTCTTCAGTCGGACGGCTTCCCTGACCACCGGTGTCCACCAGGAGGTTCGAGGGTTACCGCCCCTTGAGGCACCTAAGACCTTGAGACCACAGCTCCCCACCGCGGCTTCGGCAATAGAGGCTTTGAACACCGACCACTCTGGTTCAATGTCCCCAACCTCCACAGGAATGCCCGAAAAGCTCCGCCGGAGGTGTGAGTTGAAGGCCTCCTGAACTTGGGCCTCCTCCAGACGTTCCCAGTTCACCCGAACTACACGTTTGGGCTTACCAGGTCTATCCAGAGGCTTCCCCCGCCACTTGACCCAACTCACCACCAGATGGTGATCAGTTGACAACTCCGCCCCTCTCTTTACCCGAGTGTCCAAAACATACGGCCTCAGGTCCGATGATACGATAACGAAATCGATCATGGACCTTCTGCCTAGGGTGCTCTGGTACCACGTACACTTATGAGCATCCTTATGTTCGAACATGGTGTTTGTTATGGCCAATCCATGACTAGCACAGAAGTCCAGTAACAAACCATCACTCCGGTTCAGATCAGGGGGGCCGTTCGTGTTGTTTGTGTTGTGAAAAATAAAATCATTTTCAAAATCTGTTTTTACATATATGTTGTGATTTTGGGTCCAAAATGTTCATATAGTAGAAGATAACCTACATCCAAACGAAATAAATATAATTAATTATGATGAATACGTTAAGTCTTGTTCATTGTTTTTCACTTTTATTAAATGTTTGATATTTCTTTCTCTGTGTGCGGGGGATCACAGGAGGGGGGAGAGCTGTGGAATGTGACTCCACACATTCCGATGGCCAATTAGTTTTAAACAAAGGGTCCCCAACATACATATGAAACATGGGGGGGTTGGGGCTGGAGAACGGTATGGTCCTACCGTTTTCATACTTTATATATCTTAGCATATTCATACACACTGTTCATACTGCTCACAGGCTGATATCTAGTGTATTCATACCCCTCACTGTTTATTCATCATTCAATAAATTATATATTTTATTCTGTAGATTGTGAACATTACTTTTCACTTTACTGCTTGTTGCTCCTGGTTAGAAGCTAAACTGCATTTCGTTGTCTCAGTATCGGCGGTCACTCCTGATGAACCCACCAGGGCTGTTTCCTCAGAACGAGAGGAAAGTTTTTACCAGGACAGCTTTTTTAAGGGACAGCATCGCCCTGAGATCTATGCTGCTAATATGTTCATGGCCATAACGCCATTTGTAACATAGGCTATGGGAGAATGGTGAAAATAACCAACTGGACTGGGACCAATGGGAAAATGCCTCTTCCCCTCAATTTGAAGCAACAGATTGAGTCTTATGTTTCCAATCGGTTCCCAAATCTGAACATTGACCAGTGGCATAAGATCAGGAGCCGGGTAAACGAGAGACTGAGGAGCCCCAGAAAAACAGATCCCGAAATCGCTCGTCCTGGTTTCCGCAGCAGATAGGCCTACAGCATGTGTCTGTTACTGTATGTCAGTTATTTTAAATAAAATGGTGAAAACTGAACTTGAAAATTGTTTCCTCTTTTTATTTTCGGGATGGGGAGACGTGTGTGATTAAAAATTCATTCGCAGAAATGGAAAGTGATCTAACTAAGTTCTATTCATATTCTTGACGGGAAGAGCCGTGTAAATGGGTGGCCATATGCATTTGAAAAGCAATATAAATCACACAGTTATTATGCAATAGGCTATAAAAGCACCATCGATTACCTTTCTCCAATTCAAACTCTTGACGGGAAAAAAGGAAGGTGTAAATGGTTGGGCTATACTGTACTGTATACATGCAAAGGCCATTCAATAGACGTTCAATATATAGTATTCGTTTATTAGAGTCGGCTTGACTCGGTTTGCATTCATAAAGAATGCACAAATGTGTTTAATCGTTAATGTCATAGTATTCGTTTATTAGTCCCCGAGGGGAAATGGGTAGCAGCACATCACAGAGGCATTTAAAAAGTGAAGAACATTCAAGTTAAACAATACTAAGTAAACAATTAACACAGTAAATTATGTGGATTAAATCACATTTATTTCGTTAAAAATAAACGAAATGACTCGGTTTGCATTCATAAAGAATGCACAAACGTGTTTAATCGTTCATGTCAGATATGTAGGCCTACTAAGTAAATAGCCTACATTAGTTCCTGCTCAAGATTAGATTCAACTTTATTGTTATTGCACAGATTACAGGTACTGAGATAACGAAATGCAGTTTAGCTTCTAACCAGGTGCAACAAGCAGTAAAATGAAAAGTAATGTTCACAATCTACAGAATAAAAATATATAATGAATTGAATGATGAATAAACAGTGAGGGGTATGAATACACTAGATATCAGCCTGTGAGCAGTATGAACAGTGTGTTAATCGTTAATGTCAGATATGTACTAAGTAAATAGCCTATTAATTTCATGATGGATTAAACCACATTTATTTCGTTAAAAATAAACAAAATGATTAAATGCAGGGTGAATTGCCCTAATGTGGAACATTTTTGCATTTCAGACTTCGGGAATATATTGCGACATGAAGCCGATACAATAAATCAAAATCCAGTAACATTCTGAAATCCCCAGGATGTGTCCTAATCAAACCAAAAGAGAACATGCAGATATTAAACTCATACAATAAATGGTAGACATATTAGTACTCTTAGTGCCAAGTTGTCTCAGACAATCTGTTTTCCTAATGTGGGACAGTTCTGTGCAAAATGTGGGACACTGAAAAGTCTATATTAAAAAGCCTCAGTCACCTTCATTCATGTAATAAAAAAATCTCAGGCCAGTAACACTCAAAGCTACAGTAAATGTGCAATACCATGCTATGTTACTATTTATAATGTTATTGTTGTTACAACAGAAGATGTTTTTATTTAAATTGAAGTTAAATGCATCAATCTGGTGCACTGAGGGCAAAATTAGTAGATTTGTGGATACGGCTCTCAACACTCATATGAAACAGAACTGTTCTTACAATGTGTGTTGGAAGGTATTAAATTACTATGCATATTTTATTGTGTAAACACACAGCTGATCACCTGAGAGCTGCCGTTTCATTCAGAGCGTTTAAAAAAAAAACGACGGTCTGATTTCAACAACTCAATGTGTGATTATTATAGCAGTAATATTAGACACTAATAATACAGTAAACTATGAACACTGTACATATTATTGTTTGCCCGTGGGATTAGGATGATCGGTAGAGAGCCGCTGCGTCGGATGTGATATAAAAACAAAGCGATTATTGTCGTTGTTGTAAACTCACGTGGATTAAATGTAGTGCATTCATTTCAACTCGCGAAATATGATACATTAAATGATCGCGAGGATCACGATCGAACATCGTTTGTTTGACCCTGGATGCATTTCCTGATCTAAAAACATAGCGATGGTTTTGTACTTACGCGGCGTAAATTACGCCAACGTGAATTAAACATTATTTTGTTAAATGAAAACATGGTGATGTTTAGTAAATGATTACATGTCTCTTACTTAAGCACAGAATGTGATCCTATCCGTGACATATATGGATCTTAACAAATATCCGCTATATCAGATCCCTGTAGATCAGCTGTTTATTTCACATGAGTTCCAGTGTGGCAGCTTTTCACGGCTCCCCCTGGTGGATCCGTGATCCATTGCTGCTGGTTTCATTATAATTAAATGTATTTATCAAGGGGGCGTTTCAAGTCCTGCGGGGGGGTTTTCCTTTTCAGCAGGGGCCCACCCCGTGCCGATCACGGACCCGCCCGGGTAGGCGTCTGAAACGAAGCGCTACATCTGTATGCAAGTTTATCCTCAAATGTAAGTAGCTGTGTTTAACTGTGGTAAACTTGGGTTTATCAACGTTAGTTAGTAAGCAGTGCAATCTTGCTAACTAGCTAGCAGTTTGAGTTTGGATTTGTTAATGATGGTTAGCAAGCACATGGAGTGCAATATTGCTAGCCAACATTCAGTTTGCTAACTAACTAGCTAGTGTTGGCTAGCTTGCATTGCTAGCTAACTACCAATACATTTTCACATTAGGCTGTGACATTACTTCTATACTAGTTGACATGAATAGTCTAGTCTTGATACATTTTGTAACATTCATTCTTATATCTACTTTTAGCTATTTTGTGATTTTTCGTTTTTTTCTTAAAAAAAATGATACTAGTAAATAGGAACATTTGGGGTGAGACATTTTTGAAAAATCATTGATCATGCCTAGACTGATTCTATACATCTATACTGTTAAGCTAAGCTTACTAGTGGGGTTGCTGTACTGAGGAACCACAGGGGAACCAGCCTTATGTTTTCCCTTTTAGGTTCATTAGTAAGACTCATAATCTCAAATGTGTGATGCATTACGGGAGTGAGTGACAATGACACGCGGCAGATTCAAGTCACATTGGAAAGATGACTCTCAATACAAGGACTGGATTGGAGAGGTACCAGGAGGAGATGTCCACAAGGCTTATTGCAAGTTTGCCGCAAGTCATTTGACATCAGCAATATGGGGGTCGCTTCCCTCAAGAGCCATTCAAAAGGACAAACCCACACCAAGTTAGCTGGACAGCTAAATAATGAAAGAAGAATGACAGATTTCTTGACTACAAAAACAGGAGAGGGAAGAAGCGGCCCAACAAGCCAGGATATCGAAAGTGACAGTCAGGTGCCCAGTACCAGCAGTGAACAGCCTACGGAAAAAGGCTCTGGAGCTCAGAGGAAAACTTTTTTTCAAGCCAAGCTGTATTTGAAGCAGAGATTCGCTGGGTCATGAAGATGGTCAGGTCACACTTCACAAGCTTCAGGGGCCTATAGATCATCACTTAATATGGTACCTGGAAAATCAGGAGGTAGCATGGAAACATTTTTCACGGCAAGCGTGGGAACCCTGTGCTAGTGAGATACTAAGGTTTACTTTATAAATTAGGCAAAGGACTTATATTTGCCCCATGCCTTCAGCAGCAGCAGGCCATTTTATCCCATTATGAAATGTCATCATTTCGACAATAAAGAAATGCTATAAACGTTATCTTGCACGTTTTATCGAACCATCTCCGTTTCTAACTTTCAATATATGTAAAAAGAGATCTCTCTCTCATCTGCGTGCGGGGCGGGGCCTCACAGACATGCTGCTGCGCTGTGCACACTCTTATTATTAGTGCTGTAGCGACGCGTCGACTTCAAAATATCGTCAACGACATATTTCCGCGTCGACGCGTCGCTACACACACGTGGTTGTGTAAACAAAGCAACAAGCAGTTCGCAATCGCACTTCAAACACAATGGAGACTGAAACGGCTACCACCTCCTCCTCACAGGATTGCGCACGAAGCCCTCAAACAAAAACATCTCGCCCTAGGTTTTCAAAAACATGGGAATATTTTAAAGTTAGTCCAAAACGCAAAGATATTGTCATTTGCAGTCTTTGCCAAATGGAGTTGGCATATCACACAAGCACAACGGCTATGTTGGAACATTTAAAGCGGCAGCTAGCTGTGGTGGCTACCATTAGCAGCTAGCATTTGCTCTCCGATTTTTACATAAAAATGGAATTATGGATTATAAATTCAATAATTTTTTTATACATAGACGTTAAAAACCTATGGATTAACCGATTCAGCCGCGTTTTTTCTCATTGTAATGCCATTGAACACGTCTTTTGATCAGATTGACAGCTACGGTGGTGAGACGATCTCCCTAGAAGCTCTGTAAAGGTACGTGTTGTGATGACTGTATTTGCTTCCCCTGTCCCGAGTCCGGATCACTCAGTGATGATACTATATACCTACATAATCTGTGGAGTCTCAGCTTTAATCGGATATCTTGTATGTGCAGCTACGATAAGTAATAAGGGTACTTTTATCTTGAGTTCTGTGCCAATGTCCGTTAGCATTTTTCGCTCATGGGTCATTTAGATGCTTCTTATGAGACTTGTGTTTTGTTTTGGTAAACATGGTTTATATCGTCAGTTAGCTGAGATTATTGCCGTTAATCTGGTATAACACATTAATAGTTTGTTAAATATTAAGATCCCCTGAGACACAGTATCGTGGATTTTTCTTTTTTACATAACCTTTTTTATGAATTGAACAACAGAAAAATAATCGTTAGATTAGTCGACTAATCGATCAAATAATCGCCCGATTAATCGTTTTCGAAATAATCGTTTCCCCCCAGCACTACTTATTATACATCCATGTGTGCACACAGTTCTGCCGGTAATGAATATTAGGATACATTTTGTGAGGAAACTTTTCCACCAATAATTCCAATAAGTATTCCAAAATGTATTCACTTCAGGTTTACGAAAGTAACTGTATTCGGATTAGTTGTTTATCAAATGTAACGCGAGCTGAATACAGTTAGGCTACTTGGTTTTTGTATTCTGATTACGTAACGCCGTTACATGTATTCCGTTACAACCCAACCCTGTGTACAGATCATCAGTCCTGTGTACAGATAAATTAGATAAAGTCATGCCAAAACAGCGACATTTTACACGATAAATACGGGTTTAAATAGCAGCATTTGCCACGGAAGGCGAGTGGCAGCTACCGTAAACGTTCTCTCTGGCATCTTGTGGCAACTCCCGTTGAGCAGCGGCAGATGCCTCGGCAAGTTGTGGCATATGCCGGAAGTACTTGCCACTGCCTGCAGATGCCACTAAATGAGCCAGGCCCTACTGCAGTGAACTTTATATTTCTTATTGTCTAAAGCATTTATTATTTTCATTTTCCCCCTCTCATATTCAGTGTGGACGGATTGAGACAGTGTGGTGTCCAGAGGGCTGCAGAGACTTCAGGGAGAAACCTCCGTGTGATGGACGTCCTGTCTGTTGGTTTGGAGAGGACTGAGGGTCTTTCTCAGCGAGGAGGACCAGGGCTGATGAAGGAGCCCATGCTGGGCAAAGCTGATACCAACTGCACAGGCCTAGTCTGTCACGTTATTTGACTAAATGTGTTTACTTATACATTTAATAGGTTTACACCTTCTGTCCATATGTGCTTTTTATTTAAAACATTTGATTAACTTTTGGTTCACATTTCAATAAATTGTATTTGTATTTGCACTCCTTTTGTCCATTATTCTTACTGAAAATGTTAGATTACACATTCACATCTGACTGAAGATTGGCCCCATTTATTTGTGACGTTGCAAACTCTGTGGTACAAGGCACAAGTGATGTGAAGCTCATAAAGTGAGGCAAATAGAAATAATCAGCTGATGGAGTGTAGATGTTGAAATAGGTGCATTCGATCAGCTGACTATGTTTTTCGCCACACTTTATAACCCTGACTATAACCACCCCTTCTCTGAGGTGCAGGCAGCGTCACAAACAAATGATGGTCCTGATAGACGACAAAAATATTCGGTGTGCAGATCTTTGTTTTCACAATAAAAGTAGTTTCTTAGTGAATGTCCTGTACTGGTCTTACAATCTCATAACATCAGCTTTTAATGTTCCTCTTGGATGTTCTTCTTGACCCTCAGAGAAGGAGAAGATGTCGTGTCTTTCGGGCATGTCCTTTCCTAACAAAAATTACAGGAAACATAAAACATTATTGCAGAACAAGTGTTATTTATGAAAGAGGTGTGTTTGTGTGTTATGGGGCTGTTGATATAATTATTTTTTAATTGTAATCAGATTATGAATGAACAGTATGAAATTCATCAACATTGAAATATGTTATTATCAAAATAATATTTAACTGTTGTCAAAACGTAGTGCAACTGTAGAAGCTTGCTCTGTTGTCTCACTGAAAGAATAACTTTTACCACGTTTTTTACAGACAATATTCAGAGATAAATAGTAGCAGTTCTCACTATGTGTTAAATATCTTTGCCTTCAATACATTAAATTAGAAAGCTGACAAAGTCATATTGCTTATTAACATCTAAATGTGACTTTTTGCATGGAAAAAACCCACAACTTAACTGATGTGTAGGTGATCTAGTATTTAGTATTGTTTAATGGAATGTATACCAGTGTATTAAAGTCAATACTTCATTCATTTAAACCAATATCTTCCTTGATTATTTGCACAGTATGAAAAAAGAGTCTTAGTACCTTTGCTGAAGTTCACTGCTGTGAGGAGTCCAGTTCTGTCTCTCACTCTCTGGTCCAGCCTGTCTGCATCACATGGACACCTTAAACAAACAGAGATATATGTAAAGTACCATGTGTACAAACAATATAACTGATTCTCTTCTGTTGAACATGTTGGATTGTGTATTGTCCGAGTCAGGGTCCTTTTTATTTTACTGTAACTTTAGAAAGTGTGTTACCAATGCTTACTGTTTATTTGATATCAATTTGTAATACAATTAATAAAAACAACAAAGTTTGGGTTCGTTCTTCAGATGACTGTGACGTTAACTTGTAAGCTCAATAATGAACTCCAGCTCAACCAACCATATTGTAATATCTAAGTAATCATCTTGAAATATGACATTAATAATTGTAATATACAGGTTGATTTCACATACACTACTTCGACGTTAGCTAAATAGAAAATAGCATGGATAATTTACAAAGGCTTTAAAAACACAGCAGGAGCCCAAGACAATTATAAAACTTGTCATTATTTCAGTACAGTTCAATTGGTTTTATTTTCATAAACGGTTATTAACCGTTAGTGCCAACGCAGTAGGCTATAATATATGAATTACTGCTGTATAGACTACAACCACTACTTGTTTAGCTAGCATAAACTCAACAAAGCTAGCGTTAGCTGGTTGACTGACGTTATTTCGCCGCTAAACGGCACGATATAAAACGGTGGTCTTCAAAGCGGATTTAATCCTCAATCACAATAATAATATTCAAAGTAATTGTAGTAACTCACAGGAGGCTTCTGGTGAGCATAGTGGAGTTTATTTGTTTCTGGTAGCGCCGAGCTGCAACTCCTTCATCACATACTTAGCATAACAACATAGCTCCCAGTTACTCTTTTATGCTTATGGAACGGCAACAACTTCATGGTCACAGTGCCACCTAGTGGACTGGTGAACTAACATGCAATGATATGACCTTACAACATCCCCTTCCCCTCAAGCAGGTTATATACATCCAACAGAAACATTGTAACACAGTAACAAATTATTTTTTAAACCTAACGGGTGACTCACAACAGTAGTATCTATTCCCTTCTTAGCTCAGCTGGAAGTCTTTAAGGTAACTGGGTAACTTAGTCACTCCTTTGACCGTCTCTTCCCTGGACTTGTATTTTCCACAGTTCCATGGACCTTCTCTGCTGCTGCAGCTTCTGTAGCTGCTGGCTCTCTGTTTGACTGTCTCTTCCCTGGACTTGTATTTTCCACAGTTCCATGGACCTTCTCTGCTGCTGCAGCTTCTGTAGCTGCTGGCTCTTCCAACTCGTCCCCACTGAGCACCACATTCTCAACGTCCTGCCATGTCTCTCCTTTTTCGACTGCCTGACTTAGCTGAGTCGAGTCAGTCTGTTGTCTTTCATGGTCTTTTTCTGGTCTTTGGTGGTGAGCATGAATCTGGTCCACATGTCTCCTGACTACTCTCCCATCACCCAGCATCACTGTATATGACACTGGCCCTGTCACTGACTCTATGATTCCTGGAATCCACTTGGGTCCAAAACTGAAGTTTCTCGTCAACACTGAGTCTCCTGTTTTGAACCAGCGCCCCTTTGCCTTTTTGTCATGATCTCTTATTTGTCTTTCCTGTTTTTCTTTCACCTTCATGCACAGATCTGGATGAATTGAATCCAAACAGCAACGTAGCTTCCTCCCGAGAAGCAGCTCTGCTGGTGACAGACCTGTTGTAGTCTGAGGAGTCACACGATAACTAAATAACACTACCTTGGCTGTCAGTGTGCCTTCTGGAAAAATGTTCATCATCCTTTTAAATGTCTGTACCCCTCTCTTTGCTAACCCGTTACTGGAGGCGTGATAGGGTGCCGAGGTCACATGACGGATACCATTTCTTTTCAGGAAATCTTCGAACTCTGTGCTGATGAAACAGGTGCCATTATCAGACACCAACAATTCGGGCAGTCCATGGTTACTGAAACTGGTACGCAGGCACTCAATTGTAGTGGCTGAAGTGGCAGAATTGACTGGAACCACATCCATCCCCCCAGGGGTGTAACGGAGCTGGTGCCGGAACATTTCGGTGCTCTTGACATGTTATACAGGACTTGACAGTATCCTCTACATCCTTGTCGAGCTTTGGCCACCATACATAGCTCCTAGCCAGTGCTTTCATCCTGGACACTCCTGGATGGCATTGATGAAGCTGTCTCAAAACACTTTCTTGGCCTGGCTTTGGCACAATAACTCTTGCGCCCCACAACACACACCCATTTTGGATACTGAGTTCATGTTTCCTCACTGCATAAGGGCCAAACTCAATCTCTTTTAATTCTGATGACCAGCCTCTGTTGACCAATTCCCGCACCCGTGAGAGTACTGGATCCTTGTCTGTCCATACTTTCACTTGGTCAGCAGTCACAATGATAATGATGACAATGATATGACCTTACAACAGTAATACTGGGCAAGTAATGGGCAAAACTTATCGTTGATTGACGCGCCAAGTCAGCGGACTGGTAGCGACACGAACCGTTAGCGAACAGTTAGCACCGCTGTTATCCGGTTCGACCTGACTGTGACTGTGACTGACCCAAGCCTCATTGTTCTGATAGCTCCGCCCCTTCGCTCCAACCCCCCTCCCTCCCCCCACATCTACAGGTGAAAATTATTTTTGCGACACATTTATCGCAAGAAGTGTAGCAAAAGTCAAGACCGCAGATTCGTCGATTTATACTGCCACAGAGCAGATTCGTCAAGTTGTAATGACTGATTTGAGAGGTTGTAATAAATAAAGTTGCAGTTGTAATGGAAAATATATTTAAAAAATATGTATTTTTCTGCAAGTGAACATTTCATCTCTAAGTTCATTTTTTTTCTACAAGCTACAACACTTTTTTTTTTCTTCTGTGACTTCAAATTTGGTTCACAGTTACGTGGATATTTTTTACAAGTGTACATTTGATTCACAGTTACGTGGATATTTTATACAAGTGTACATTTGGTTCACAGTTACGTGGATATTTTATACAAGTGTAAATGTAAGCACACAAACTCCGATTTTTTTTCTGGAAGTGCTCACATCAGGTTTTACACGCTCTCACATTTTGCACCATATCTACCTTCATACACGACCAGCTGACCTCTTGTTTCGTCGTTTGTTTCGTCTGTTTGTGTCCGTCAGCAGCAGTGAATAAACTCTCTTTTCCTATTCACGCCCTCGTTTTCTGTCGCGTGTTTGTTGTGGCTGAGAGCCAAGCCATGACAGATGGGGGCTCGTCCACTTCTTTTTATCTGTGATACAGCAACGGATAGGTGAGATTTGTGTTGGGAGTTGGTGCGCGTGTATGAAGTTTGTTGGGAGCGCGTTTGCAGTGCGGCCGGTTTCTTTGTTTCGGCTCGTTGTGGGAAGGACATTAGATTTCAGATTGTTGTTTGGGGGACTGATTTGATTACTTTGTGAGGCTTTGATTTGTTTGGTATTATATTTCGGGAGAGTGGTTGCTTCTAGTTGTTCTTAGCCGTGGTCAGCTGTTTTTTTTGTTTTTTTCTTCCTTTCTCTCTTGTGTGGGTTTGTTGGTGCGTTGCATGTGGAGCAGTGCGGAGTTTCCCCTGGTAGGTTGTAGCGACGGTTCCCTTGGGATCGTTGAGCGGGGTGTGTAGTGTTGCGGAGAAAGTGGTTGAAGCTTTGGCTTGGGAGCATGGCCGTGGTCTCAGTAGTGTTGCTAGCTTGCTAGTCGCTTTGCTGGATTAGCGGTCTCCAGTGCATAAATACCCACCACAAGTAACTGCATGAAGACTAGGGAGGAGATTATTCAGTGGGATGGTGAGTTAGTGGGGAAACTCCAATCAAAAAATTAGTGTTCCACTTTGGACGCGTAATAAATGTGGTGGTATCTGTCCGGTTTGTTTTTGTTGTGTTTTTGTTCTCTTCTTTCGGTTTAAAGGTCCGGTGTTGTGTTCCGGTGAAGGGTCGGTGTAAATTAAGATGGCTGACGTAGAGGCATTAATTGAAGCTCCGTCTCAGGAGTCTCTTGCCACTTTCTCAAGAGAGCAGCTGCTCTTAATTGCTGAGCATTTCTCTGTGTCTATTGTCGGTGAAAGACAACATAAACGATTATATAGTGTCGACCAGTGGCGGCCGGCCCATCGGGGCGCTATGGGCGCCGCCCCACCTCTTGCCAGATAAAAAAATATATATATATACATTTTTTTATTTAAAAAAAATATATATATATTTAAAAAATATATATATTTTATATTTAAATTTTTAATGAACAAGGTAAATATCATACAATTGGTATCACAAAAATGTATAATCTACAATACAATCTCGTTTAAAATTGTGTTACGATGTCTAAAGTTACTGATAAGTCACCTGTTTCCTGCCTGGCCTTGCCCATGGCATTAGTTTATCATTACCGGGCAGAGCCCCCGAGCGAAACAGCAGCAACCAGCACGTTGCAAAAGTCTCAATAGTAAACTGTGCCGCCGAAACATAATTTCAGCCAATCAGCGCCGTCAAATATTTTGGTCACGTGGGCGCTCACGTTGGCGCCCATGTTGCTTACGTGCGTTGACGTGATTTGTTTTTTAGACTCGTGAGTGACCAAGGTGACGCAGTATTTGGATGAGAATGGTGTGCAGGTGGAGTCGCCGGAACCTCGGTCCGCCCAAGAGCTACTCTCCAATCCTTTTGAAAGGAGAAGTTTGGGAGATAAATTGATACTTAAAGACCTTGGACCAGACCAACCCGATTTGTATATATCACAGCAAGCTCGTGAAAAAGACAAAACGTATCAACAAGGCTTCTCACATGGCTAGCTGGAACAAACAGGTAAATGCTATCTTTTGTTTCACATGCTTGCTCTTCAAACAGCCGGGGACAGATACGATCTGTTCAGAAACTAGACAAAAGTTAAACAAGTACAAACCACAGACTGTCTGTGTTATGGAGAATACAGTCGCTGGTTTATTTATGTCTGTAGGCCGTTGTTGTGAGTGTGGACGGTCGGAGCATATATAGCGTTAGCTTAGCCAAGCTCCATTCAGAAAAAAAGCATTCTAAAAGGTTTTTCGCCTGCCGTCTGTCTGCAGACTTGTCAAAGCATTAATTCATGGTTTTTACTAACCGGTATCAGTATGTTGTTACGTCGGCATCATTTAGAAATGTGTATTACTATTTAATCACGGTAAAATATGTTCATGTTGTTGTAGCTCCCGAGCCAGCGCGTCTTGTTTGAATGATGCGAGTAAACACAGCTGGCAGCTGCGGTGAAACTCGAGCGACTAGAGCGATGCGATAGGAGCGTTGAGAGCGAAGCGAATATTGGCATCGCGTCCGGTCTGAACGCAGCATTAAAGCGAGCTCCGCGCTGCACTGGAAACGCGCCATTACATCACCAGAAGTCCTAATTTAAGGGGTAATTTCTCCCAAAAAAAATTGTTTTACTCACTCTATCAATAGCCCCACCAAAAATATTTTCCACCAGCCGCCACTGGTGTCAACATTAAGTGAGACAGGAGAGTTTGCTGCAAAGGAAGAGGGGGTTTTGTTAAAACCTCTTTTTCAGGCTAGTGCACTTTCTTTTGAGCAGCAGAAGGAAATGTTGTTGTTGCAGCTGGAACATGACAGAGTAAAGTATGCGTTGGGAATTGAAAAGGAAATGGAGCGGATACGACAAGAAACTGAGAAAGCCAAGTTAGAGTTGGAGGGACATCGTCTGACTGTTCTTGGCGTGTTGTCCAGTGAGGGGCAGGGTGAACAGGTGCCCAGGTCTCATCATTTTGATGTTAATAACCTGCGCTTGCTGCCTCACTTTAATGAAAGTGATCCCGACACATTTTTTTTAATTATTTGAACGTGTAGCTAGGGCTAGAGATTGGCCTGATGCGGACTGCGCTCTGATGCTTCAGTGTGTTTTCACAGGAAGAGCGCAGTCAGCATATTCCTCCTTATGTATTGAGGATAGCTCTAGTAAAATAAAATCGGCGGTGCTTAGAGCATATGAACTGGTGCCAGAGGCCTATCGACAGCGTTTTAGGTCCTTTGAGCAAAAACAAGATCAAACATATGTGGAGATGGCGAGGGATTTGTCTGTTCATTTTAAGCGTTGGTTAACTGCTCTTGACGTCACTACTTTTGACGATTTGTGTGAGCTCATGACTTTGGAACAGTTCAAAATATTCTTCCAGACAAGATTGCTACTTACATAACAGAACACAGGGTCACTTCTGCGGCTGAAGCTGCTGTGGCAGCTGATGAGTTTGTGTTGCTTCATAAGAGCAGGTTCGGAGGGCGCTCTGGGGCCCTGGCTGTTTTTGAGGGAAGTAGAAAGGTTGGTTCATTTGGGATGGAGCCAAGGAAATTGGGTTTGGTCAAATCTGAGGGGAATAATAATATTTGCCACTACTGTCGCGAAAAAGGCCATTGGAAGGCAGAATGTCCTGCGCTTAGAGCAAAATCTGAGGGAGGAAGATATTTTGTTGGGCCTGTTGCGTTGGCTGCTCCTGTGAAAAGCTGCTGTGTTGCCGATGTGCTTACATCCCACTTAGGTGGATCTGAGGTTTTGGCATGTTATGCTCCATTTATACGAGACGGCTTGGTGTCATTGGTAGGTAGTAATGTCAGAGTTCCAATCAAAATCTTGCGAGACACAGGGGCTTTTGACTCCTATATTGTTGACTCTGTTTTGCCTCTTTCTTATGAAAGTGACACTGAGTTGGGAAATGGGATTAAAAGTTCTTCCTATTCCTGTTCATAGGATGTATATTGACTGTGGTCTTGTTAAGGGTGAGGTGGCTGTTGGTGTGGACTGTCTGGACTGATGTTCCCCCTGTGCTTTTAGTGACTGGTGGTCCGATTGAGTCAAGGTCTGAGGAGAGCTCTACAGTGTTGGCAGACGTCACATCCTCTTGTGTGATCACTCGTGCTATGGACAAAAACATGTTTAGAAAACAAAAGACCAAGCATTGTCCCACTAGTCAAAGTGGTCGTGGCGGCGGTGGCGTTGATGGTGGTGGCAGCGTTGATGGTGGTCGTGGCGGCGGCAGCAGGGGTCGAGGAAGAGGCAAGGAAATGTCCTGCTATCGGTGTGGAGACCAAGGACACATGGCTCGTGACTGTGGGCACGCCAACGACCGGAAGTGCTATTCCTGCGGTGGGCTTGGTCACATCCAGAGACGTTGCAGTAGGGTGAAATGTTACAGGTGTGGCGACATTGGCCACGTTGTGGTGCATTGCAGTAAAGCCAGTGAAACTAACTGCTACAACTGAGGAAGCATGGGCCGTGACGGTAATGTATTGTCTGTCATACTGTTTGATAAATCGTTCTCGCTCTGCCCATCCTTTTAAAGTGTGCTTCTCAGGTTGCTTACCTGTGTTGCTAAAGATGTGGCTGGGTGTGAGAGGAGCGGTTGGCAGTGTGAGGGTTGTATGTTGCAATTGTTGGTTTTGTTAGAAGTGGGGTGCCGTATATTTTTGTTGTTCATTACTGGTGTTTTTTTTGTTTTGTCAGGGTTGGTGTGCCGGTGGTCCTGGGGACACCGACTTTAAGGGGGTGGGTGTGATGACCCCTGCCTTGTTATCTCTGGTGTGTGTATGTTCCTTTAAGGTTTTCCCTTTGGTCTATCAGCTGGGATTGAGGACACCTGGCGGCCGGCACCAGAGTGTTAAAGGGCCCGAGTGAGACCTGCAATCTCTCTCTGGCAGGAGGACGCAACGCGAAGAGCAGCCACGACCAGCTGACCTCTTGTTTTGTCGTTTGTGTCCGTCAGCAGCAGTGAATAAACTCTCTTTTCCTATTCACGCCCTCGTTTTCTGTCGCGAGTTTGTTGTGGCTGAGAGCAAGGCCATGACAACACTCAGTTAGTGTATATTACATAAAGCATTTTTAATTAATGTAATCCTATCAATACTAGCTATTTTAAGTACATCGTCAAAACCCAGCCATTTTCACTTTTTGTACAGAGCATGTGTGCAATAATAAACATGTGAAGTGCTGTGATGCATCATGGGCGAAGTCAGTTTTTACAGACTGATATTCTCAGCATGCAAATATATCTTGATAAATCAATTTACAAGTAGAAATAAATGTGTAAAACAGCGTTGCAAATATGTTAGGTGTGAAGATACAAATGTTGCGCTTCTTCTTCTTTTTAATAGTGATTAAATTATCCCATGGTGTGTAGGGGAGCCTGCACCTAGAATGAGCCATTTCAGTTTGTTTAGTTTGTATTGTCTACCGACAAAGTTCATATATTGAAGGACTTTGATCAAAGCAAAATTAAAAGCACTTGATCACTGCAGCATCCAAACAATTTCACATCAAGGGAAATTACATTTGAAGGAACCATGTAATGGCATCAAAACATTACCATTTTTTTTCAAAGAAGACATGCTGTAAATACTCTAAATAAAATCAATGATGGCTGACTTTCATTTGGCTGCTTCACATTCAAGGTCCTGGTATCGTGTTGTAGCTTCCTATGACATTTGAATAGAGCAGAGCCATCTCTTAAGTGCTTAATAATGGCTGTTATTTTCCTTTTGTGTCAAGTCAAAATGTATGCTGTTAAAAAGCCTGTTGTGTTAATTGAAAAGTAAAAAAAGAAACTGTCTGTGATTTGTCCATAAAACACAGAACATGATAGTTTCTTAACCTTTTACTTGGTCTTGATTTTACTTCAAATTTCTCCTTAGATAAATAGAAATGTTGAGTTCTGATTCATAAGAGGGCTCTGTGTTTCTGCTTTTGTTACATTACTTTGAATGCAGTTGTCCGGATAGTTTAGACATTTTATAACACGATAAAAAGTATTTTTGATGAAAGATGTTGAAACATAATTGTTCATTGTAAGTAAAACTTATCCAACACACTTCTGGATAATTTCATCATCACCATAAATGAAGGTGTTGTGGCTCCTAAATGCTAATAACTGTATACTTTCTGGACAACTTGAGAAAGAGACTGAAGCGTCTGAGATCGACATGCTTTAATTTCAACAACAAACTGAATCCATTAATTTTGCACAGTCTTAAGTAGTCACAGATATTAGATAACTTACATCATTTCCTGATATTGACTCCTTAGATGTGTCTTCAAATTTCTCGGAAATTAAACAATGGTTATATAACTGTACTGTTTTGCTATCTGCAGCTGGTGATGTTACCATGTTCTTTACCATCTTTACTTTCGAGGGACATAAACAATTGTTCCAAATTACCCAAATGTGTACGTGCTGAAGAGAAGTTTGCAGTATAACATTTATTATAATACTGAAATGCAGTTTGCAATAATATAAAGCTCTTATTTTCTATATATTGTGTTTTGTAAAAACCCTCTAGTTGTCTGGTGATATTTTCTCTAACATTCATCTGAAGAATGATTGTAGCTGCTTAGATAATGATGTGTATATTAAATATATTTTTTCTCTTGTGTTTTGTGCCATCCTATGCTGTTTCAGACTCGGCGGTGAGACAAGGTCACTTAGCCAGATTGTTATGAAGCACACTGTGTAGGAGCACAGAAGCAGCCATCATTGATGTTCGCAGGGAATGGACATTATTAAAGCTCAGATTATCACTTTCACCTTGCGGTTGCACCTTTGGGACAATTTCCCTCTGCCCTCTGTGGTTATTGGTCACTTTAGATCGTATCGTTTCATTCAACTAAGTGGAAGTCAATCTGGAAAGCTTACTTCGAACCTCTTTCGCCACCGAGGAATGGGAAGTTATGTGAGCACAAAAATCCTTCTGTAACACATAAATCAACCCTGCAGGACACCTCGCTTTCTCTTAATTATTCCCATTAGCAGCTGAAGCGTCTGAAACATGTATCACTGTCTTTGCGAGCGACTCAGCAGGTTGACCGGGATGTGAGCAGTGACTTCTAAAAGCACATGGATGGTGTTATTAGCTGGAAGAGGATAGAAAGAAAAGGAGTTATAATAATCCATGTATTCTTCTTGTTAAACTACAGCATTAAAAGTACTCTAACTCTTGAAATAAAGAGAAGTCATGATGAATAAAACACAGGAGGGTACATATTCAAAAGTCTCCCTCCACATGTCAATAGATTAGTTAATATAGACAAACTGCGGGCACGTGATACTACCTCTGATAGTATTGGTTTTGAAGAGGACACGAAGTGCATGACATCTCTTTCTGCCTCGGCTGGTCAATGATCCTTACGTGGAGCAGGGCAATCAATAAGAACACAGAAGCTTCAGTTTCCCGTAACGCAAAACTGACTGCAAGATTTATCTGGTTAATTCGCTGGGAGAAGAAAAAAGAAGAACAACAACAGATGCTATCATCCCATCTTCATCCTCTTCCTCCCCTTCACATTCTCTCTCCATTACATCAAAGACTTCATAATTGCCTCCGAGATCTGCGGATAATACAAATAAACATTCGATAATGACGAAAAAAGATAGGCAAACATGGCCAGAGTATATCTTCTTAATTACAGTGAAAAGATGCAGTTTTGGTTGTTTATTTAATAAAATTATAATGATTTAAATCAAGTGATAGCATACTGCCTTGTGCTGATAGTGGCTTGTGAATAGGTGACTGGCTGCTAACTGATGTACTCATAGTTTGCCATAGCTTAAAGCAACCCTGTCTCCTAAAATGTACGTTCCCACAGAACTAAACTGCATTCTCAATTACGTTTAGCAAGAAACGTATTTTCTCCTACGTAACGTTCGTTATGAACGTATCTCAAATACGTTTATTTTCTACATATCTTCTAGAAGCATATTTTCTCCCACGTTACGTTTCTTATGAACGTATCTTAAATACGTTTATTTTCTACATATCTTTGCCATTTATTGTCTTGCTTATAATAATGATAATAGTCATTTATAAATATCATTTTAGAGCACACATTTGAAATCAGTAGGCGAGGCTGTAATTTCGCCAGCTGTTACTTTCATGAGTAAAATAATAATAATAGTGTAATAGTTTTTTAAATAATAGTTTTTAACATGCCAAAAAGCTGCTGTGTTGTTTATTGCACCTCAAACATTAAAACAAATCCAGAGTTACGTGTTTCTGTACTTCCTCTAAGAAGAAAGGACAGTAACAGAAGATCTCTGTGATGCCAGATGTGGTGTTGTTAATGCGACATGATATCCGAAAAACATTTCAGTTTAGGATGGCCGAATACACTACACTACCCATAATCCCCAGCTATCGTTTGGGACTACAGTCCCGTTGACAAACCCCGTGATTAATCTTCAAGCTCTGTGATTGGATGTTGGAGTGGCATGTCGTAATTACATGTTTTAAATGTGTACACACCAATGTGTTTCCTATCGCCTAAACCTCCAGGGCTGTACACAGTTTAATACTGTCAACTTCTAATTTTTGGAAATTGCAGGCAAGGCAGGCTGGTTAGGGACAGGCAAGCTCGAAACCGGGAGAGCAATCTGGCAGGTAATGCTGGAAAGAACTGCATGCTGCGAAGTACGATCATGGCACTGAGGTGAGAGTGAAGGGGGCCTATATACTGGTGGAGCTAATGGGTGTAACAGAGTGTGAGAAAGAAACAGGGTGTGACTACCAGGTGACTAAGGTGACTGAGAAATGCTAATGCAGAAAATAGGTGAGTGAGGGAGCAAACTGTGACAATATTTAACCGATTTTCATTTCATTTCAAACCTTTATTTAAATAGATTGGTCCCATTGAGATCATAGATCTCTTTTTCAAGGGAGACCTGCAGCATATAGGTTCCACATGAAACATAAAACAATAAAGGACATTATACATTATATTTACAGGATACATAGTTATAGACATTTACAAGTGCCCATTGTATCGGCAAGCATTTCATTTACCCTAGCTTTAAAAACATGCAGAGGAATGAGATTGCTCAGTTTCAATTCTTGCTGAAGATTGTTCCAAGCAAGTGGAGCTGCGCACATAAAAGCTGTCTTACCTGAGACAGTCCTTGCTCTTGGCACATCTAACAAGACCACATCATGTGACCTCAGACAATAGCTGCTTGCAACTCTCTGTGTTATCAGCGAGCAGATATAATACGGGAGTTTACCCAGATACCCAGGTGGCAGTAACAAATCAATATTTGCAGATAGGGAAGACTGCAAGCTAGCAAGCAATGGATGTGATTAAAAAGTGTTATTAAACCCTTTTTTCCCACATCTTTCATGAGGAAGGAAGAAGCATTTAACGGAGTATACAAGTGTTAGGAATAACACCTTTTAGATGTTGGTGATCACCTGTTGTGATGAGTGTTTTTTTCTTCCTCCTTCATTAATGCTTTTTAAATTAAAGTTCATATAAAACAATATAACTCAGAAACAACATGAATTATTCATACTTAAAATATTTTTCAGGCTTAAAAAAGGAGTATTAAATGATTCCAACTTGCTTTTAGTCGATGCCCCTACTGTGCACACGTAACAATACCATCGGAGCCATTCTCCCATTATGATCTTAAATCTGTTTTTCAGTGCAGAAAAGCATCAGTGACCCCCGATCATTATTGAATAAGAGCGGTGCAATTGGGTTTAAAATATTTTGTAAAGGTGTTTTTCTTTCTGCCCGATGCAATGTACAAGTGGTTTGATTGAAGAGCATTAAACTATTATATGTCGTTCTGTGGTTTGTTCAGCTGATATTCCCAGATCCATGTCCAGAAATGCTGAACCCTGACCAATTGTTTCTATGAAGCTACAAAAAAATGCTTTGCAAAAGTAACCTGTTGATTTTAGCTTATTATAGGCATTATATTGTACCCTAATGAAACATGAACCACTTCCTATTCCTATATTTCAATCAGGAGAGACTTATTTTGATGTAACAACATATATTTATTGCCCAGAATACACAGATGTAATAGTTTTTGCCGATTAGACCCCGTTGTGCAGGAGTGTCATTCGGGTGGGCAAAACCCGAGACGATAACCCCCCCCCCCCATGGGGTCCAGACACTATGGTAATGGAGGCTAGAAGGAATGGGGAGGGCTGCGTCGAGTCACCTGCAAAGACAGCTGTCAGGAGGGGAGAGAGCAGATTGAAAGGTTTGACGATGTTCTATGATTGGCTTGTGGGAATAGAAACGAAAGTGATAGGTTTAGCTGTGGAGGTGAGCATAGTAAGATGGAAATACGTCAATGACAGGATATAAAGACGGCCTTCCTGATTGAACCAGCGCTGAGCTTCATTACTAAAGAGTGGCTATGTTTCTTCTTCTATTCAACTGTTGCTGAGAGGTATCTCTGTCTCTTTCTGCCCTGTAAATGTCTGGTTGAACCATTTCACAGAGTTTTGTTCTCCATGTTAAAGGTCTCCTATCATACAGTTTTTCATCAATATATTATAGTTCTTCGTTAAATACAAAACATGTCTCTGAAGTGTTTGGCTTGAAATACCAAACAGATCATGCATTGTAGCATCCCATAATCCCCTCTGTTTCAGCCCTGTTTCAAAAGTGCTGATTCTGTGTCTGTTACTTTAGATGACAATAAGGAGCCACTCCCCACCCCCCTCTGAGTGATATTTGGTTAAAAATAACACAATGGTGCACTAGGAGGAGATTCAGGTGATAAGGTGGGGGTTGATTATTGGATAATGGTTACACAAACCAAAACATGTTTATGACATCATAAAGTGGCCAAAATCTGATCAGCTCTTTTTCAGACACGTTTTTATATAAATGGATCAGGACAAAAAGTGAGCGAATCTTTTTTCCTGAAACTTTCAGAATCTCTTTACACATGTTTAGGTATAAAATACATGTAAAAGTGGATTTTGCATAATAGGTGACCTTTAACATCTACTTGTTACCTTTCATACAAAGTAACATATTTGATAAGAGGAATTTCTACATCCTCATTAAAAAGAGTTATTGCTATTATTAAGACATTTCAATTTAAACGAATCCTGCAATATTTAAAAGTAAGTGAGCCATTCTCAAGGATCTGCTTCCGCCATTCGAGTGGGAGCCATGGTGCTTAAATGTTGAAGCTTAATCAATCCACCTGAGCTACACCGACATGTATTCTTACAATTAGGTATGGCAGTTGAATTAATCAATGTTACAACAGTATCTTAGGTAACAGCAGCTTTACAGCTAATTTCCCAGCCTGTTTTGATAAGACTGCAGTGGCACACTTCTCTACCTCATGACAGACCTCTGCAGGAGTGTTTGCATCTCTTAGAGCACCAAGGTGACTTCTGCTGTTTGCTGCTATGCTGAATGCAACCCTGTGATAAGATAAGAGAGGGGCATAGAGTTACTGCCCCAGAGATACAAGCTAAATAGGAACAAGCTTAGTAAGCACAGCACTCCTATCTAATGCCTGTGTGAGAATTTACTGTGGTGTCAGTCTATTCATAGGTATGAGACGGTCTCCTCGTGTCTATCTGAGAACTGCATCGGAAACAGACGTTTAACGTTACGTCAGTCAAAAGTGTCAACATTATGCACATGAACTCACATGATTTGTTCAAAGTTATTATCGCAAGTAACATTGAGGGCTTTTGGATTAGAAGCAAGAAATAAGAGGGATATAGACACAAGTTTGTATCTCTTTGCCATCAAATTTAAGGAAAGGGACTGTATGAAATGCAACAAGCTTTATTTTGATTAACTTTTGAACCTCCCACATCCTGCATAAAAAACTACAACCCCAATATCCGTTTTCCTGCACAGCATGGGAGTTATGATACAACAAAAGAACTCTCTGTGGCTTTTGAAAATGTGTTTATACTTTATACTTGAAAATGTCCTAACAAGCAAAGCAACACATCATCTGGTTTATACATACAATGTTCCAGTAGCTAAGCAAATTAATGCCAAACTTAACTTAGAGCTGAAGATCGTCTTTTTATGTTTCTTATTTGACCAACTTTGGTTCAGGTATGGCAGGCTTTGTGTGTAACAATCAGGAGTATTTACTAAGGCCAGCATTAGCATCCAACAGATAAGAGACAAAACCGGAAACAAGTGACGAAAATGAGCAGGCTGAATAAGATCTTAACAATACTGTTACCTACAAAATAACTGGGCACATGCAGGCACAGAAATTAAATATATATGAAACAAATATAGCTTTCTCCCAAAACTGAGACTACCTTACATGCGGCCATAATACAAATTACAATACCCTCCCCCCTTTTTTTAACCCTACTTCCCCAGTTTCCAATTTTAATGCATTCCTTAACCCAATTTAATCCATGAACAATGGGAGGTTTTATGTTTCATCACCCCCCACTGTTCGGACTCCTTGCACACTGCATTTTCTACAGGAAATCAAAAAGTGAATGTTGCCATGCTTACAGTAGCCTCCTAATGCTCAGAAAACAGAGTTTGTATAATGAAAGATTTGAAGAGGTTTCATCTGTAGACCCCCTGGATGTCTCTGAAGTCAAAACTGAAAGGCCATAAAGTCATTGTACAGAAAAGCAGCACTGCTCGCAGTAAAGTTTGATTTTGTTGCCTCTGTGGCCAAAAGTCATTTTCGGCCAAGCAGCAGGAGGTGATTGATTCAATGGCCGCTCTCGGACAGAACACCTTAGCCCCTGCCTGACAGCAAATGTATTTCTCAAAATTGCCAGCAAATATAGCAGAAATGTTTCAGAGGGTAAGGTGCAGTGTGTCGGCAGTCAATAAGCCATCTCGAACTGAACCAGAACATCCTTTAAAGATGAAACATATTGTTCTAGCTGTGAACGCCTTGTCGCCTGCGATTGGAAGAAAATACACATTAGTGTGACCAGCGGGAGTGTAAGTGTAGATTGGTAGCTTAACAGACTGCACTGACAGCCTGTTATTAATTAAATGAATTACATGAAAAGCAGGCCACCCAGGTTCTGAAGTGTAATTTGATTGTGTTGAAGGGTGTACTCAGATTCTTACCACACTGTAAAAAAATAAATGCTTTTTAACAGTTTTTCCCAAAAAAATTAACAGTTTTTTATTGTATTTCATAATTACAGGAAATAATATTAAAATTACAAGAATAAACAGTTTATTGAAATGTGTGATGTATTTTAACAAAAAAAACCTGCAGAAATGGAATACATTATTTATCTGTTTTTTAGCAGTTTTTAAATGCGAATTTAACAAAACTAACCGTAAAAATAAATGATTCTCTGTTGGCAAAATTAGCTGCATTTTCTGTAATTTTACTAAAAAATACTTTTGTTATGGCTATATATCACTGTCAAATACATAATAAATAATATAGGTTACTTACGTAACCCCAGTACTCAGAGTAACATGAAGTGAGATGTCTCACTATGGGATGCGTCTCATCGCCGAGCAAACAGAAGCATCAATCTCATTACGCCAATCCTGATTGGCTGGTGATCTTAACGTCAGCGTCAGGGAAATCACCCCCTATAAGTAGCTTGCGCCACAACACATGCGTCATTCAAAATAAGCACCTCTTCTCGCTTCACCATAGCAAGGAGGGCTGTCTGGTGAGACATCTCACTTCATGTTACTCTGACTCGTATAGGCCAAAGCAATTGCCTCCACAATCCAGTGGGAGAGCCGTTGCTTAGTAACAGGCTTGCCCTTGTGAGGTTTAGCCCAGGACACGAAGAGTTGGTCATTAAGACGAAGCTCCTATGATCTGTCCATATATGTGTGTAAAGCCCGGACTGGACACAACAGATCCTGCTGCTGCTCCCCGGAGGAAACCAGCGGCGGAGGAAATGCCTCAATGTCAATTGGGGTACACGAACCAACCACCTTTGGTGTAAAGGCAGGGTTGGGCTTCAACAACACTCTCGTTTGCCCTGGGGCGAACTGAGTGCATGAAGGATGTACAGACAGTGCATGAATGTCACTGACCCGCTTGGCGGATGCCAGGGCCAGTAACAGTACTGTCTTGAGTGACAGATGTTTCATGTCAGCTCCTTCCAGGGGTTCAAATGGGGTCATTCTGAGCCCATTTAAAACCACTGCCAAGTCCCATAAGGGCACCAGTGACCTGGAGACCGGGAGGAGCCTGCGAGCTCCCTTCATAAAACCTCTCACCGGGCGGCCTTCGTAAATACCCTATCAGCCTGTCTGACATGCGTCCGTGGTGACCACCTTCCGTGAAAGGACAGCACCCGTAGGCGCGTCCCGTACTAGAAAAGTCGGGTGTAGTGCCACTACGCATTTCATAATAACCAATAATCTCCGCACGCCGTGGCACGCGGGGTTTAGTTTTATTATGAGACCCATGTTGAGCGGGTGCTTTACGAGGACATTTGTCTGCGTAATCTGAATCTGCTCGGCGGGCATTATAGATAAAACCCTTCTTTCTAGGAGAGAGAGAACCTCTCTCTTCAGAATATGGGTTGACTCTCTCTGGGCTTGTGAAAACAGATAATGTGTAACTGTTTTGAGAAGCCCAGGCAGATGTTGTGAGTATCTCCTGCTGTATGCTCCTTAGAGCCAGCTGAGATGTCACGCTTGGCTCCAGCCGGCACTGCGCATGCGCGTGATGGTGGTGCCCTTAAAGCCCCAGCCGTCACTGCGCGTGCGCGTGGCAGTGGTGCCTTCACAGACCCGTCAGTAATCCGCCTTTTGAGAGATGCCGTAGCTCCTCTCAGAAGGGGAACAATTGACGGGCTGTTTATTGGCTTCATTGATTTTCTTTTCATTTTTTTGAGCTGCGCCCTCGGCCTGAAGCCTGGATGCGTCAGCGGCAAATGTTTTATGACAGAGGAATCAATCAGCATGTGACATGTGTTTGTGCGGACTTGAGGATGGTGTTTAGGCATCTCTCGAGGCGGCAGGAACACATTCACGGAGGGGAGAAGGAGGGGCTGTCACGCCGCTCGCTTCTTTTTCCTCGACTGCTGGCCGAAATTCTGGGTTGGCTGAGCCTGAGCTGCAGCCGAAACCGGAGATTTTCTCGGCCAACTTGCCCTTGTCTCCAGCCTGGGCTGGGGACTCGGGGTGGGCTGCGACCTCTGCTTGTCCGGTGCTTTAAACCGAGCAGAGTTCGCTTGAGTGAAGGACTGCTGCTGCGAAGGCAGCGGCTGGACCCTTCGAGGGAGGCAGAGGTGGAGTGCCTCGTCCTCCTTCTTCTTCGTCTCACACCTCCTTTACATGGAGGCGAGAGCAGAGCCGAAAATTCCCTCGGGAACGATGGGCATATCCAGCACATCTTCCTTTTCTCGGTCAGGGAGGTTGGTGAGGTTGAGCCATCTCGCTCTTTCCTGCACCACCATGATCCCCATTACCTTGCCCGTGGCCTGGACAGCGCAGCGCTGGACACGTAGGCAAATGTCCGTGACCGCTGCCATCTCGTCCAGAGTGGCTGCTCCCGGGCTACCCGACAGGTCCTCGCAGAGCTCCGCTTGGTAGGCGGTTAGCAGCGAGGACACGTTCAGGGCCCTGGCGGACAGCGCTGCAGCTTTATAGGACTTTTCAGTCATTGTAGACTGAAAGCGGTCCGCCTTTGCTGGCAGTGTGGGGTTCCTGCTCGGTGAGGGGCCCACCTTTGGTAGAAGGTGGGCCGCTACCAGCGGTTCCATGGGCGGTATGCGGAGCAGGCCGAGCCTCTCCATTCCGTCGCAGTCCAGGGAGGAGGCACCCTGGATTGGGACCTTGTTGCTGAAGGGCCGGTCTCTCCACGAGACCGACACTTCATCCAACATTTCTGGGAAGACCGGAAGGAGTTGCCTCTTTTTGCCCGCTGTTTGGGGAAGATGTTTCCCCTCGTAGCGGGACCTGGAGGTCTCCTTGGCCATTTCAGGCCACGGGACGTTGAGTCTGACCGCAGCGCGTTTGCACACGGCCTGCAGGTCCATGCTCAGACTGGGCGAAGCTGGTGTGCTGTCGCCCGGGAGAGCAGCCCTCGCTCCAGGCTTTGCAGCCTGGGCCGATGACATGAAGGTGTCCTCTTCTTGTTCATCTGACTCGGACAGAGGAGGACGCCCTGGCGTTCTTCGTCCTCCTCATAGTCCAGCTCGAGGACATCCTCCGCGGGTGAGACCATGGTGAGGTCTAACCGGGAGCCCCAGCTTGGTAAAGCACGGGAATCCGTTCCCGCATGTCTTGTCGTCACCGGGTCCCGACCTGCCAGGGCGCGGGATTCCGGTTCTGTGGCCATAGCGGATTTTAATTTAATTTAATTTCAAACCTTTATTTAACCAGATTGGTCCCATTGAGATCATAGATCTCTTTTTCAAGGGAGACCTGCAGCATATAGGTTCCACATGAAACATAAAACAATAAAGGACATTATACATTATATTTACAGGATACATAGTTATAGACATTTACAAGTGCCCATAGTATCAAAGAGCATTTCATTTAGCCTAGCTTTAAAAACATGCAGAGGAATGAGATTGCTCAGTTTCAATTCTTGCTGAAGATTGTTCCAAGCAAGTGGAGCTGCGCACATAAAAGCTGAGACAGTCCTTGCTCTTGGCACATCTAACAAGACTACATCATGTGACCTCAGACAATAGCTGCTTGCAACTCTCTGTGTTAACAGAGAGCAGATATAATACGGGAGTTTACCCAACAAAGCTTTATAAATAAACGTGTACCAATGACTGAGCCTCCGTACAGAAAGTGATGGTAAACCTGCCTTGGTATACAGTGTACAGTGATGTGTAAGCGCTTTACAATTTGTGACAAATCTCAGAGCACTGTGATACGCAGCATCCAATTTGCTCAGGTAATTGGCAGGTGCATTCATATACAACAAATCACCATAGCCCAGCACAGGTAAAAAGGTCACAGTGACTAGCCTTTTCCTGGCCTCAAGCGAGAAACAGGACTTGTTTCTGAAAAAGAAACCTAGCCTAACCCTCAGTTTTTTAAGCAGGTTATTGACATGGAGTTTAAAAGAGAGACAATCATCAAGCCAGATACCAAGGTATTTGTAACAGGCAACAACTTCAAGTTTTGTTCCTTGCGAAGTTACAATATCTAAAACAGGCTCTGGTGTCTTTTTAGCTTTTGAAAAGAGCATTACCTTGGTTTTATCCACATTTAAAAGAAGCTTTAATTCAGAGAGCTGAGTCTGAATAGTGTTAAAACAGCTTGTAATTTAACAACAGCCTCTTTAATGGAGGGACCTGCACAATACATCACAGTATCATCCGCATAAAAATGTAAAGTAGCTTCATCCACATTATCACCTACGCTGTTAATATATATGGAGAATAAAAGTGGTCCTAAAACAGAACCTTGTGGTACACCATTAGAAATGTTTAACCACTCAGAAGACAGCCCATCAAAGTGAACACATTGGGACCTTTCAGAGAGGTAGTTCACAAACCACCCCACTGCATTGCTGGATATGCCAATACTGAGTAGCCTCAGCTTTAAAATGCGATGATCAACGGTGTCAAATGCTTTGGAAAGGTCAATAAACAGAGCTGCACAACTCTGCTTATTATCTAAAATAGTAGTAATGTCATTTACCACTTTCATCGTGGCAGTGATGGTGCTGTGTTTCTTTCTGAATCCTGACTGATGTTTAGACAGGATATCATTTATACATAAAAACTCCTTTACTTGTTCACTCACAAGTCGTTCGAGCACCTTAGCCAGAACTGACCATTTAGAGATTGGCCAATAGTTATTTAAAATAGTTGCCTCCCCTCCTTTCAGTAAAGGCAAGACATAAGCAGACTTCCATACTTTTGGAATTGTGTTCGTGCTGAGGGAGAGGTTAAAAAGAGAAGTAAGAGGTGGAGCAATAAAATCTGCAGCTATCTTTAAAAAGAAAGGTTCTACGTTGTCCGGGCCAGCCGGTTTCCTAGGATCTAACTTGGATAATGCTTCATGAACAATACCAATAGTTAAAGGAGTAAAATTGAAAGGGTTTTCCAGACCACATTGTTCAGAGTCAAGGATTGGAGCGTTCACAGGAGCCACACAGCCAAACAGAGAGCCACAAGACACAAAATGCTTATTAAAGCAATTTAGCATAGTAGCCCTGTCTGATATAGTGCCAGATGCTGTGGTAAGGCACGGAGGTAGCTCATTTGGGATATCACCAGTGGAAATCGATTGTATGGCTTTCCAAAATGTCCTAGGATTATTCAGGTTTTCTGTGGTAACCGACAAATAGTACTTTGATTTAGCACTTTTTATTTGAGATGTGAAGCTATTTCTTAGCTGCCTAAAACGTAGCCATTCTACCTCTGAGCCTGATTTCCTAGCCTTAGCCCAAGCATTATTTCTCTCATGAAGGAGACTGGACAGCTCAGCAGAAAACCAGGGATTGTTTCGTCCCTTCACTCTAAATTTACGCAGAGGTGCATGTCTATCTATAATTTTCATAAAACCAAGATAAAAATAAGACCATGCAGTTTCTACATCAGCACACAAATTGATGTTACCCCAATCAAAATCAAACAGATCATGTAAAAAAACCCTGCTCCACAAAGTGTTTTTTGTCTCTCTTTGTGATGATACGTGGTTTAACCTTTTGGACCTTAGTGTCCCTAATTGTGGCTACAACACAGTGGTCACTCACATCATTAGCAAATACTCCCACAGATGAGTATTTATGTGGAACATTTGTTAAAATTAGATCAATTAAGGAGGATTTATTTGGGGACTTAATATTTGGGCGAGTAGGACTGTCTATAATCTGGGTAAAATTCAAAGAGGTACACAGGTTTTTAAAATCCTCTGACACAGAAGTTAACCAGTCCCAATTAAAATCACCAAGCAGCACTATTTCCTTGTAGGAAAGTTGTGATAACGGTTTTGCCAATGACGATAAAGAGTCCTTGACAGCCGAAGGGGCCCTGTAGCAGTCCACCACCATGACCTGTTGACCCTTTGTTACCTCAATATTCACGGCTAAAAATTCTAGCTGTTTACTAACAGATTTGGAAACCATATTAGTTACACAAAACTTATTTTTCACATAAATGGCAACGCCACCACCTTTTTTAGGCCGGTCAGTACGATATACACTGTAACCATTTATGTATATGTCAGAGGCCAAAATGGATTTATCTAGCCACGTTTCTGATAAGACAATGACATCAGCATCAGTCGAACTCGCCCAAATACGGACAAAATCTAATTTAGGTAACAGACTATGCACATTTAAATGAATTAAACCTAGCCCAGATCTAGATATAAGATCAGCAGGAGTAGCTATTTGACTAATACTGCTAGGTGGACCTGGATTTGGCTGTACATTTCCTGATAGTAACAACAATAAAAATACCAAGCACCTTTTCCTCTTAATCAACACACATACATTGTCAGCTGTTCTAGAGTCACCAGCAAACTTCGCGAAAGTGAGATTAGAGTTTAAAAAACAATTCTGAAGGACCATCGTGGCAGGCATGTGAGAAAGACAAACATTTTCCAAAATGAATGTCCGTGACAGTGCAACCAGCAATTGTTTGTGCAACACCTCCGAAACTGTACAGGGGATGTCCACTGCGGGCGGCAGAACATACCCGAATCCAGTAGATTGTTCAGGACGACTAGCGATCTTCTCCTTGTCCAGCACAGCCAAGAAAAGGCACAGCAGAAACACGACACCCGCCATTCTCCCAGTCCAGCACAACAGTATCCATGCTGTTCCCGGAGCAAGGTGGAACCAGGCCTCAGCGGGCGGCAGCACAGCAGAGCAGAGAAGGTAATCCCACCGCGTTACACCGGCTATTTAATCCACTTTACATCTCCGCCGGTAGCACAGGCGCGGAGAGGAGCGGCGATACGCGGTGTGAGGAGCGGCGAGAGGAGCGGCGAGAGGAGCGGCGAGAGGAGCGGCGACAGGAGCGGCGATACGCGGTGTGAGGAGCGGCGAGAAGGGCGGCGAGAGGAGAGCCGGGACCACACTTCCGACTCTTTATCTCTGCAAGTAGGATCCCAGAAGTGATTCGCCCAGTGTGGAGTGGCTCCTGAAACCCTTCCCGGCGTGCCTTTAGTGGAACTCGGGTCCGCTGTGGTGGATGAGGCTGAACGTGGCTCTCATCCGGAACTCAGCAATGGTGGATCACGTCTCAGCGCTGACGGCGTGTAACCTGTTCCTCAGGTGAGTTTCAGAGCACGAGGAGCAGCTGAGAGAGAGAGAGAGTGAGAGAGAGAGCACGAGGAGCAGCTGAGAGGAGGAGCAGCTGAGAGGAGGAGACCCAGACCGACACGGAGAGGGGTTCGCTCTCTGTGGCGGACGCCCCCGTGTCTTGACTGCCGGCCGGCGGGTCCATGGACATGGGGGGGTCCTGTTCCGATAGGCTAGCTTGTCTTGCTAACCTTCGGCGGAGGCTCTTGACGGTGAAGCGGACACAATGTCCGCATGAGCCGGGGTTGTTGATAGCGTCTCGGGCGTGTTCCAGCCCGAGGCAGGACGAACAGACCTGGTGTGTGTCTGTGCCCGAGATCTTCAACCCGCAGCCGCAGAGTCGAGCCACCGAGTCCCTGACTCCTCTGGTGTGAGGGAGAGGGGCGTCCATCTTTGTCGCCTCGTGGCGTGGAGAGGGCCCGCTCTCGACAAGTGGGATGGGAAAAAAGGTAAAACCACCTTGTCCTTAATCCGGAGAAAAAAGGACGGTGTGGGTCTTTTATTCCCGGAGAATACTGACTGGTGTGGCAGTATGCTCCTTTTTAATCCTTTTCCCCTCCGTGGGAAGAGAAAATAAAAACGTCCTCGTTACCGTGGTGTCGGTAGAGAGGGTGCGAGCTAGCAACAGGTGTGCTGCTAGCTTGAAAAAATCGGACCTTTACTTACTTTCTCGTGTAGAGAAGGGCGAGGTCGATTTTAAATACTAACGGCGTTAGTACTACCGTCTTCCTGCAAAGCAGAAGGAGTAGCCGGCTAGCGCCCGTCGACCGAAATGGGTATTTGGGTTCAGTCTGTGGACAGTGAAGCTTGCCCGGCTACTGTAGAGATGTGCTCTGAAGCGAGAAGAGGTGTTTGAATGACGCATGCGTTGTGGCGCAAGCTACTTATAGGGGGTGATTTCCCTGACGCTGACGTCAAGATCACCAGCCAATCAGGATTGGTGTAATGAGATCGATGCTTCTATTTGCTCCGCGATGAGGCGCATCCCATAGTGAGACATCGAACGGAGTGTTATGAATGAGAACTGTTAATACTCATTTAAAAAAATGTATAATTGTAAGAAAATAAAGAATATAAAGATAAAGAATTGTGTTGTCATTTTGCTTAATTTAACCACTACTTCACATTGATATACTGAAAAAACACAGGTATTGAATATCCTATTATAGTAAAAAAAAAAAAACACACACATTTTGACTTGTATTACTTTGAGGATTGAATTGTTAAATATGTGACTTTCAGGTTATACAAACTGTGTAAAACCATAGTTAAAAAAAAAAAAAAAAAGTTGACTGTTATTAACATGTTGGGTGCGAATTCCTACCAGAGCACAATACAGATATAAATGATGCTATAACCCACAAGTAACAGCCATAAGTAGTTATACAAATGCCACTTTCATCACATTAGTATGCATGGAATGTGACAGGTCGCCCCCGCCCCTTTTTGACCGGAAGTCCCGCCCTTTTGACCGGAAGTCCCGCCCATTTTGATCGGAAGTCCCACCCTTTTGACCGGAAGTCCCGCCCTGTTTGACCGGAAGTCCCGCCTATTTTAACCGGATGTCCCGCCCGCTTCCGGTTTACAAAATAAAAATAAAATAAAATAAAAATTTTAAAAATGAGAAAAATAAAATGCCGTTGTTTCAATCAATTAGTATGCATAGGATATATGTCCCGCCTCCTAACCACTTCCTGTGCCCCTAATCCTGTATACAGTATTGAATGTAACTTGCAAATAACATGAAATTAATCAAAGTAAAGCATCTAAAAAAACATATATTTTAAAAAAGTCAGCCTCTCTGTTTTTGCGAACATTCTGAGACAAGTCAAAACATGAGGGGGAAACCATATGGTGGCCGAGGGGAGGGGGAACACACACACACACACACACACACACACACACACACACACACACACACACACTTTCCCCGCCCCTCACCCCTCTCCCGTTAGAGGTTGTTTAAATAAAAAGCCAGCGTCTTTTGGTCACTCTTCAATATTTTTCAAGTCGAGAGAAAATGGCCAAGAGACGTCTTGATATGAGTTTAATCAGCGAGACACCGGTGACAACTTACAGCCATCCGTTGGGTGCTCCAATCAAGAAACGAATGCAGTTTGTATGCCGGGTTCAGACGCCTACAGCCGAAGAACTTCACGAAGAATGGATTCTGAAAAATGGCGATGTTTGGGGTTATATATTCAACTATATGGCTAATGAACTGCATTTCTACAACCTGAAGAATGGAGAAACGTTTGGACCCCGTAGTGTTAAAGCGACACTGACCTCAACAGATTGGGCTGTGTTAACTCTGGTGTCTTCCCGAGATCTACACGCAACCATTGTATCGGAAGAAGTAGTGCATCAAGAAACCAACGTGGAACCAGAGGTGTACAAGATATTTGCAAAGAAAAGCAAAGAAACACAAACAGCATGCGAGATTAAAGAAGAGTTTGCATCGTTACCCCTCAATGTGAAGGAAGAAGAAGGAGATATTCCCACACAGCCAGAAGGGAGAAGAGTCCTGACAAGCACCGTCTAACTAAAACTAAAAGCGGACCCTCTGGGCGTTGGTATTACCGCTCAAGCCGTTTGGTGACGTTGGGTAAGGACCCCTCTGATGATTTTGTTTTGGAGTATTTTAATTCTACATGCGGGGTATTTCAAACGTCCTTGAGGGTGCCTCTGACTGCATGACTGGAAATGATTGATGGAAAAGCTACAAAGCTTAAAGAACTTTTTAAACAGAGTCAGAGACCAAAACCGAAGAATTTCTTAACCTCTTGTTTTCAGCTAAACATAAGGTTAAGTATTTCTCATTCCTCAACGACCGAACGGCTCTTGTTCAATGGTGCTACGGTGACAATTGTTACTCTACTCCCAACAAGGTGGATAACATATTCATCGCCGCCTTTACCACAGCGTATGCCAGGCTGAAACTGTACAGTGAATTGGAGAAATTACAGCACAGAGTATTCTACTACGACACAGATAGCATAATCTATGTCACCAGACAAGGAGAGAGTCCCCTACCGATGGGGGTCTATCTGGGAGACCTGACAGACGAGCTGGGGGGCGATACGATTAAAGAGTTTGTTTCAGCAGGCCCTAAAAGTTATGCTTATCAGACCAAAAACCAAGTTGTGATGCGCGTGAAAGGCATCACACAAACGCACGAATGTTGCGAACGAGTGAACTTTGACAGTCTGGCCGACCTGGTGGAGGGCTACGTTCAAAACCCTGAGAGGGGGAGGGTAATTGAGGTCCCGCAACACAACAGTTAAGGAATAAAGAGGGTTTCGCCTTGAGAAATGTGTCATTCACCAAAAAGTTTCGAGTTGTGTTTGACAAGAGACGTTTATTAGAAATACTTTGCCTTTTTGGTATTGAGAAAATAATTGAAAAAGAGACAACATGTTTTCACCAAGTCAAATTGATTTTGACACCCGACTGCGTGTTCCTTTTTCCTGTCTAGTAGTGGGCCCTAGTGGGTGTGGAAAAACTTTTTTGTCAAGAATGTATTACAAAATTGTATTTATGTGATGGATGTCCAGCCTCAAAATATTGTGTGGATTTATACTTCCTTTCAGCCAATGTATGCTGAAATGCAGGAAAAGAATAAAAATATAAAGTTTGTCAAGGGTCTGCCTGAATAATTTGAAGATGAATCGTTGTTTCCGTCTGATCAGAGTCATTTGATTATATTAGATGATGTTATATTTCAGGCCTCTGAGCATCCGAAGTAGTCAGACTTTTCACCCAATACCGTCATCATAGAAATATGAGTGTTATGATGCTTACCCAAAATGTTTTTCACCAAGGAAAAAACAGTCGTACCATTAGTTTAAATACTACTTACATGGTCTTGTTTAAAAACCCCAGAGACAGATTACAAATGAAATACTTGCTCAACAAATACATCCTGGTAATAAATCATTTTTCCTACAAAGTTTTGAAGACGCCACCAAAGAACCTCACGGCTACTTAATCGTAGACATGACCCCCACCTGTCCAGACATCTACAGGCTTAGATCGGGAGCACTACCTAATCAATGGTTAGTTGTTTATGTACCAAAAACGAAGACTTGAAAAACAGTATGTCGGCCCGTTTAAAAAGAAACATGCCTCTGCTGAAGGCCTTATGTCAAGCCCCGCCTTCAAAGCGCAAGGATATTCTCAAGAACTGCTCCACGGATTTTCTTCAATCATTCTGTGAACTGTCTCTAAATCTTTTAAAAGGTAATATCCCCCTGTCAGGCATTCAGTATAAGAAGCTCAAGAAGCAAAAGAAATTTTTCAAACTCTTGGCCAATAAAAAGACCAACTTAAAAACTAAATTCAAAGCCTTAAGAAAACAATCTGGAGGTTTTCTTTTGCCGCTGCTCGGTGCTGTGATCCCCATTCTAGGACAACTTTTAGGGGGGCCGGGGGTGGTAAAAAGAGAAGAAAAGGATGCCACGTCCATTGATAAAATAAAACATGAGGTACTTCAAAACCTCCCTATGCGTTACCGTAAGAATGCCGATTACGTTATGAGCAAATTAACCACTAGTACAGATGGATGGACACCGGCGGGGGAATTTGTAGAAAAGGGTACAGTTGTAAAAGGTTCACACATGTTAGATTTATTTAAACATTTGTCCTACGCGTAGTTGGGAGATGGCTGGAATCTCAGACCCCGCAGAGGAGGAAGAACCTCAGAGTGCCCCTCTTAAGAAGAAAAGAATAAGGAAAGATAGAATATTAAGTCCTAGCTGGTTACATTTTACCTCCTAAAGTTGTATTATATTTTTTATTCCTAATAAAAAACAGAGCCATCAGAATTAATTTTGTCTCCAGACCTTTTTTATTTTCTACATTTTGTAACAATCTTTAAACATCTGCAGAGAACCAACACTGTGATTAAAATGAGTGTCTTTATGACGTCTCTCACACCGTTGGTATTTTTTCACAAAATTCGTTACAGTAGTATCATTTTTTATCACATCATCCTGATACAGAGATAATACATTTTCATATGACAATCCCGACGCTCTTTTACATAGATAGAAAACACAATGCTGACCACAGGCTGTAGACATGACATTCTGAAGTTGCCGATTATGGTATAAAATAGTTTTACATTGTTTTTCTAGAAAATGTAAGATAGTTTTTGGATAATGATTACAATCGGGGGATAATCCGAAAGAATCAAAAAAGGTTCCAACCCCTTCCTCTTTCTCCAAAGTCACTGCTAGCCAGTGTTCTCCGGGCATGTGGGATGGGTGGGTGTTTACAATCATGTATACAGGATATCTAAATATTTGTTTTACTCGGGGGAGCTGGTCTGAGGCCCATACCCCCCAAAAGAGTCCCCCACCATATGACGCAGGAGACTGTCCAATTGATGATTATTCATGTTGTAGTCTTCTTAGTAATAATCTACCAACACTTGACGTTTTGAATTAATCTCCAGAATCGAATCAAAACAAGAATATACGATTAAAGTGGTAGTCTGTGGCAGCGGTACTCTGAACCTCATTTCCAATCTTAAACTGCCGCTTGTAATGGGAGACAGGGCTTCAGCGTCTTCCGCCGCAGTTAAATTAAATACAAATAATGAGTATCCTTGTTCGAAATCATCTCTGTCTATATTTAGAGATAAGTCTTTCATGTGTCTCCCTGTAGCAGTGAACATGTTGTAAAACTCTCTGACTGACGACCCCCGGTTAAATTGAGGTTGAAATGCTTTGGCCGGTACCTGCCTACCATCTTGACACAGAGCCATGTATTCCATATCATTATGAAGGAAATTAAAAGGTGAAAGCTCTCTCCTTCCAGTGAAGGCTTCGTGATTTACCATACCCAAAACTAAGTATTTTGGCATATTACCCAAAAAGAGATTTTCTTGGTTGCATATTCTGGAATTCACGGGGATACTATAGGTTTTGATATTCACCTTGATAAGGAGTAGAGGGCGTTACCTCTCATCAGAGCCGCGGCGTGTCCCAACTGCACAGCAGGGGAGATGGTGGCTTTCTTGATAAAAAGTGAAGCCCCCAGTATTTTTAGACGGTATGTAGAATCATTAGCACACATGAGAGTAAAGGCATCGTTAGATCTGGTGAGTTTGATTCTCAAATCTACAGAGTTCAGGAGAAGCCTCTCGCTGAAAAAAATATCCGTGTGTAAAGCTCCCATCAGATGAAGCTCTCGAGATTCTGCTGTGAATGTAGATCTCTTTACCAAACCCTTGTTTGGTAAAATAAGCAGCCGTGAATTGAGTTTTTAAAGTAGAATCAGAGTAATTCAATAGCGTTTCAATCATAGCTCTGTAAGGATGAGTCGAACTGGATTGAGAAATTAGCCTGTCCCCTAGAATAACGTCGCATTGACTAAAAATGGTATTCAGAGGATAATTAACCAGGGCCACGGGGGCATCAGCTGCCAGATTAGTCCCATCGGCGTTGGTTATTTTGATCCTGAGATGTATCAAGGTGTCATTCATATCTAGGTATTTATCCCCGTCCCCGGGAATAAAAAATTCAATCGGTCCGTCCTCCGTAATGGCAGACAACGGAAGGACCTCTGTGTAGTGTTTTTCGTCGATAGAAAGTTGTGTCATGGGGGCAGAAAATAAATCCAGCTCTGCCATGCTGCATTCAGCATATTTATGATGTAAAAGAGCCATATTTAACACTCTAAAATATATCTCCCCCCAATACGTTCCTTCTCCGAGGGTGTTTTTTGCCTAATGATTTTCTTTTGACTGAGTGTTTTACTTTCTTGACACCCCTCGGAACCCGTTTGCCTGGAGGTCGAATCTACGGACAGCCTTACCGATGACATCTGATGCAATATTTTTGGCCGCCGATTTCAGATGAGGTTTAGCTATGGCGAACCCTTTTCTCACCAGGGGGGCGACAAAACGAAACAATCTCGAAAATATAGAGCCAATGCCTCGCCCGTACATCACCGGTGCACCATAAAAACCAGGCAGGGATCCCCCCGCTTGATTTTCATAATAACTCACAAAACGTTGAGGGTCTTGATGAATCATCGTTTTGTAAAAGATTGCCCTGTTTTTGAGGGTCGGAAATGAAGTTTCACTACACTTTTTCCGTAGGTGAACTTTACTGGTTTGTTCTGGTCGTTTTTTATTTCTACCTTTATATTCTCGATGTGTGTTTTTGTTACCGGCAAGTAGTATGCAGGATTAAAATACTGAGTTACGGTATCGCCGAATGTTCCTCTTATATCTACGGTTCTCAAGAGAGGAGCAAAAGCGTCACCTACCCGCTGATGACTGATCACGTCGCTATAACAGTATAGGTGTGTTGAGCCAGCATTTATATCCGCTGGATAGTCTGCTGATTTATCATCAAATGTATGCCAATGGTCTGGTTGTATTCCAAGCATATAAGCGGCGGTTTTTGGAAAGCGGAAACGATGTTGGGTCCCTCCTAGAAATTCGATTTTCCTATGAATTGGATTATAGTGTAAACTGACATCAGACTCAATTTCCTCTATGAGCTGAGTTATGCTACTATAGTAACCAGCTCTAAACATATGAAGCTTTAACCTGCTAGCCGGGGATATGTCGGGGGGTTTTGGTTTCTTTATCCACTCAAAAAAGGCTGCTTCCGTAGGTAAGTTATACCAGGTGTGTGGGTATGATATTTCTGTCAGGGCGACCTGCCACGAACCATCCAAGTGTAAAGGTTGTGCCAGGTTCACCTGATAACTAGAGCTTGTATTGTTTTGAAATACCTTCAGGCTGGCATTGGACGGCAGCGTAATGTAGAACCCTTCATTTATCTCCATGGCTGTAATGAAGGACTGAGCGCTGATTCCGTATGCTTTTATACATCTTTGATTTCGCCAGCATCAACCCAGCTGTTGAACTTTTCGGGCCAATTATGCCAAGATACAAACATTTGTTTTTTCCCTCTCACCACACGCCTTTTTAGAATTTTCTCGACTTGAAAAGCCTTGTCATTGGTTATCTTCACTTTTTGTAACTCTTTCTCATAAAAAGTCCCTTGATCTCTTCTCCATCATAATCTTTGAGCTTGTAAACAGGTGGCTGCCGAGGTAAGCCTTCAGACACCGTAAATAGTTCGTCAGTATAACTCTGCTCATATTTTTTATCAAATACCCCTCTCAATTTGGATATCCTTACAAGTTCGCCCTCCTTAAAGTTCATTTTGGCAGCAGCTTTTTTACGTTGGCTAGAGGGGGTATATAGATTCCGAAACACTTGAGCCTCATTTTCCTTTGTCACCTGCATTGGCGTCATTTTAATACTTCGGTGATAACTATTATTGTAACTTTCAATTAGTTCGGGTAAGACGTCTATATATCTATGAGTGTTTTTAGCTGTAAAATACCTCCACATTTTAGTTTTCAGCGTACGGTTAAATCTCTCTACCACACATGCCTTCATGTCACTGGCTGTTGCATAATGTGCAATACCTCTTTTCTTCAACAAGTTTTGAAAAACTTTATTAAAGAATTCTTTCCCCGCATCTGTTTGTAACTTTTTAGGGATCTCGCTGTGTGTTAAAATTGTATCAAAAGCTTTGGCAACCTCAATACCCGTCTTTTTCTTTAATGCTTGAGCATAGGCTTTTTTCGAAAACACATCTACGACTGTTAATAAATAATTAAAACCATCATTATATTCGGACAGCGACTGCATATCGCAGAGATCTGCTTGAAATTGTTGCAGCGGTCTGAGTACGAAAACTCTGTTTCTTACAAAATGCACCCGTGCCGGCTTGTGCAAAGTATATGCGTCCTGCTCAGATAAATATTCTCTGACTTTCTCTACATTTATTTGTTTACCCATTTCATTCTGTACAGCTCTATGGAGTTTATCCACACCTCCTAAACTCCATGGATTAGAAGGAGTGTAATACACTCTATGCATAACACGTTTCTCAGACATGTTTCCTGTTACACCCCATTGAGGTAATGAGTACAAACGTTTTTCTTGCCAAGCATGTTATTGATATGTCACACCCATGTATAGAAAAACATGTTACAAAAGAAGTAAAATATAAAAACAGATCAAAATAAAAACATACTTTAACGAAAAAGTATCAAATTTATTTTTCCTAATGCTGCCAGAAGGCCCAAGCTCCCTTGTAATCTTCAGTTGGGTCTCGTCGTTCTCTACCAGCTTTTCGTAAATCTGCTCCATTTTAGCCTCAAAAGAGTCTGGTGTTTCTGAGATTGTGCAGAATAGCCTCTGTAGCTCCAAAGACTCTCCTCTCTGACACATGAAGCTGGTTCTGGTGTAGAGCATCCCGAATGGCTGGAATAAAACGAACGGTCCACAGTCTCTTTACCACTTCATCATAGTTTCGATCCAGATAGTAATCTTCGGACAGAAACAGACACTCGTGCTGCCTCTGACTGGGGTGAGCGATTTGACATCCGTTACATTTTTCCTCTCTGTACAGTTGCACGACTCTATCCAACAGATGAACTACAACCGCTTTTACCGTATTCAGGAATGCCGATGTCCTAACACGTTCTGTAGCATCACCCTCGGGAGCACAAGGAAAGCATGGCGGATCAATGCCTACTGCTGTTGATTCCTCTGGAGACCAGGGTGGAGTAGATGGAGGTTGAGGCATATCCAGCCACCCCGTGATATCAATACCCGCCATATAGTTGTCGAGATCTGGTGTCCAAATGTTGGTGAGGATGGCGGTCCTGTAGGCGTTTGATCCAGGCTGCAGATCGTGGGGAGAGACTTGGTTTTTCTCAGATCCATGGTTGCTGCTCTCTAAAAATGTCCTTGCGGGGTCCTTACTTTTAAAATGATCTGCTGAGGTGGGTGGGACTTGTTATGTTGATTGGGGGGCGGAGTCCTCTGCAAACGTGAGGGTCTTTTTCACCAGTATAATGTCCATCGATGTCTGACTCTGTTTAAAAAGTTCTTTAAGCTTTGTAGCTTTTCCATCAATCATTTCCAGCCATGCAGTCAGAGGCACCCTCAAGGACGTTTGAAATACCCCGCATGTAGAATTAAAATACTCCAAAACAAAATCATCAGAGGGGTCCTTACCCAACGTCACCAAACGGCTTGAGCGGTAATACCAACGCCCAGAGGGTCCGCTTTTAGTTTCCCAGACGGTGCTTGTCAGGACTCTTCTCCCTTCTGGCTGTGTGGGAATATCTCCTTCTTCTTCCTTCACATTGAGGGGTAACGATGCAAACTCTTCTTTAATCTCGCATGCTGTTTGTGTTTCTTTGCTTTTCTTTGCAAATATCTTGTACACCTCTGGTTCCACGATGGTTTCTTGATGCACTACTTCTTCCGATACAATGGTTGCGTGTAGATCTCGGGAAGACACCAGAGTTAACACAGCCCAATCTGTTGAGGTCAGTGTCGCTTTAACACTACGGGGTCCATACGTTTCTCCATTCTTCAGATTGTAGAAATGCAGTTCATTAGCCATATAGTTGAATATATAACCCCAAACATCGCCATTTTTCAGAATCCATTCTTCGTGAAGTTCTTCGGCTGTAGGCGTCTGAACCCGGCATACAAACTGCATTCGTTTCTTGATTGGAGCACCCAACGGATGGCTGTAAGTTGTCACCGGTGTCTCGCTGATTAAACTCATATCAAGACGTCTCTTGGCCATTTTCTCTCGACTTGAAAAATATTGAAGAGTGACCAAAAGACGCTGGCTTTTTATTTAAACAACCTCTAACGGGAGAGGGGTGAGGGGCGGGGAAAGTGTGTGTGTGTGTGTGTGTGTGTGTGTTCCCCCTCCCCTCGGCCACCATATGGTTTCCCCCTCATGTTTTGACTTGTCTCAGAATGTTCGCAAAAACAGAGAGGCTGACTTTTTTTAAATATATGTTTTTTTAGATGCTTTACTTTGATTAATTTCATGTTATTTGCAAGTATTTGTAAGTTACATTCAATACTGTATACAGGATTAGGGGCACAGGAAGTGGTTAGGAGGCGGGACATATATCCTATGCATACTAATTGATTGAAACAACGGCATTTTATTTTTCTCAGTTTTTTAATTTTAATTTAATTTTATTTTTATTTTGTAAACCGGAAGTGGGGACGGGACATCCGCCGGAAGTGGGGGCGGGACATCCGGTCAAAACGGGGCGGAACTTCCGGTTAAAAGAGGTGGGACTTCCGGTCAAACAGGGCTGGACTTCCGGTCAAAAGGGTGGGACTTCCGGTCAAAAGGGGCGGGGCGACCTGTCACATTCCATGCATACTAATGTGATGAAAGTGGCATTTGTATAACTACTGCCATAGACTGTGGGTTATATAGGAGACATTTGTCTCTGCCATCATACATCTATAAACTAGCTCATAGCTGTAAGTATTCACTGCAGGCAAACCTAATGTGACCAGTCACTTATAATTTCTAAGTAGAAGAAGAAGATATACTTTAATAATTCCACGTTCTAACTCCGATTATGGATAAGCTGTGTGATTTGATGGTTGTTCTACAGGGCTTGCTACACAACCAGTTAGGATGCCTGGTTGGGTATTTCCTGACTGTGGTTTGGAACTGCTTTTGAATGTTAGTAGGCATTTCGTTATGGTAAATGTTGTGCATAATCAGTACTGTTTTAAGCTTAACTATATCAACAAATTTGAATAGATTGAGTTTTTTAAATATGGGAGTTGTGTGTTCATATTTACCAACACCACAGACTATTCGTAATACTTTTTTTTTAGATGTTATTATTTTTTGTAGATTTGTTGCGTACGTGTTTCCCCATATTTCGGAGCAGTAATAAAGGTAAGGGAGAAATAGACTGTTATAAAGAGTTCTGAGTATTTTTTCCTCGAGAATGTTCTTAGTACGATACAAAATACCTATTATTTTTGACAGTTTAGTTTGTACATAATTTATATGATGCTTCCAGTTGAGTTTTTCATCAACAATGAGTCCTAAAAATGTACATGCACCAACTTTCTCTATCTCAGTATTGCAAATCCGTATAATACAGTCATTTCTACTCTCAGACTTTGTATTGAATAACATGTAATTTGTTTTGGCCACATTAAGGGATAATTTATTAACTGCAAACCAGTTACATAGTATTTCCAATTCTGCATTAACAATTTTAACAAGATCACCAAGATTATGATGGGAGCAGAGAATGGTGGTATCATCGGCAAACAAAATGAATTTTAACATGTCTGAGGTGTTGATAATGTCATTAATATAAATCAGGAACAGTTTTGGACCTAAGATTGATCCTTGAGGGACTCCACATGTTATAGGAAGATTGTTTGATTTCGCCTCGTCTATGTCCACATATTGTAGCCTATTTATCAGATAACTCTTGACCCATTCTTTGGCTTGACCCCTTATGCCATAATGTTCTAATTTGTGAAGCAGTATGGTATGGTTCACAGTATCAAAAGCCTTTTTAAGGTCAATGAATATACCAGCTGTAATCATTTTTTTTCAATGTTGTTGGTAATTTCTTCAACCAATTCAATTACTGCTGAAGAAGTAGAGTGATTTTTCTGAAATCCATATTGGCTGGGGCATAGTATATTAATTTGCTGAGGAATGACTCCAGACGGTTGTTAAAGAGTTTTTCCAGGATTTTTGAGAATTGTGGTAGTAAAGAAATCGGTCTATAATTATTAAAACTAGATTTATCACCAGATTTGAAAACCGGAATTACCTTCGCGATTTTCATTTCATTGGGAAAAATACCTTGTTGAAACGATTTATTGCATATATTTACTAGGGGGGCTACAATATTTGGTGCAACTTGTTTAACAATATTCATACTAAGTCCTAAATAATCTTTGGACTGTTTACTGTGTTGAGTATTAATAATATCAAGCAGTTCATTTTCTGTGATTGGGTTCAGGAACATACTCTGTTGGTTGCAGTTTTTCAGAAAATCATCCACTTTAGATGAAGTTGGGCTGATTTTACTCGCCAGGTTGGGGCCAATTTCAGTAAAGAACTCATTAAAGCTATTTGCAACATCCGTTGGGGTTTTTCCTTCGGTTTGGAATTTCTTGAATTCGTTTCTGTTGTCAGTTATTTTCTTCTTAATTATGCTATTTATTACCTTCCAAGTGGTTTTCATATCTCCTATGGCATTTTCTAATTTTTCAGAGAAGTATCGTTTTTCACAGTTTCTAAGGATTGTAGTCAATTTGTTTTTATACAATTTATAACGGCTTTCATCTTCAATGCTTTTACTTTTCAAAAAATGTCCTATAGAGTGCATTTTTCTTACAGCAAGCGTTTTTCAGTCCACGAGTGAACCAGGGTTTTGAGTCATTATTATTCCTGTTGCCAATCTTAATTTTAATATATGGACAACATTCGTTCATGTTTTGCATGAAAATCCTTACAAACTCATTATAGGATTTGTTTACATCTTTAATCTCAAATACTTCTTGCCATTTTTCATTTTTTAAGTTAATATTTAATTTATTTAGAGAACTGTCATTTAATGTCCGCTTAGTTATGTATGTATTTTGTTCTTTGTTATTTACAGGTTCTTTTCCGCAAATTGTGAATATTGGCAGGTGATCACTGACATCAGTGATGAGGGCCCCACTATGATGTTCCGTTTCAAGGACGTTAGTGAAAATGTTATCAATTAACGTTTCAGTAGTGCTAGTTAACCTGGTTGGTTTGGTTATTAGAGGGAGAAGCCCGAGAGAAGAAAACATATCCATGAAGTGTCTCGCCTGTTGGAGTGAGTTGTATTTGATGTATTATGAAGTCATACATGCAGTATGAGACAGCCAGATTCAAGCGGGAGGAGTGCCGTTTGGGAAACATGGACCAGCCGTTTTCAGGGATACAGGAACAGGTTTCCCTGATAAAAGAGAACAAACTAAAGGCAGAGCCGGCTGCAGAGCAAAAAATGCCTCAGGCCACTCCATTGAAGAAGAAGAAGGTTAAGAAAAGTAAAATGGAGCCGGATGCAGTGGAGGAGGAGGGTCTCGTGAGTCCAGCTGAAACGACAGCAGAGGAAAAGAAGAAGGGGAAAAAGGGGAAGAAGGTGGACGTCAGGAGGAGGTGCATTCTGAGGACCAACCCGCAGGGGGCGATGCAGAGAAAGAAAAGGAGCCGCAGACGCCTTTCTGCTCGCGTCGGGCCAAAAGAAGAAATGTCTCCGGAAGAAACTGAGTCTGAAGAAGAGACAGAGGATCAAGAAGAAAGAGACGCAGAAACACCGGGCGGAGTGGAGACACATGGAGGAGAGCAAAATGGCCAAGATCCATAAGTGTTGCAGGAATGAGGTACTGTTCTCTTTCGGGAGAGGAAGGAGGAAATGTGACGAAGGTAACTTCGTCACTGTTGACTGACTGCTTCGGGCCTTGTATATTGCACATGTCTTTTATTTAGAAAAGTGTTCCCCCTCCCGTTCTTTCTGTTACTCCTGATTATGTTCACCTGGTGCCCTGTGTTGTCTCCTCCCCCCCCCACCTGTGTCTAATTGCTCCCCCCTCACCTGTGTCTAATTGCTGATTAGTGGGTGTGTATTTAGGCTCTGTGTTTCCTGTTTGGTGAAGGCTGGTAGTGTGGGTGAGATCCTTGTGGCTGGTGACTGTGTTCACCTGGGCAGCAATATTGAGGCTGTGTATCCTGTACCACAGCGATGAATAAATGCCCACACCGGGTTATATTTGAATTCTCTGCCTCTGCCTCCTTGCTTGGTCGGGCCGCTCAATGGTCAGCTTCACAGGCACCAACAAAGCAGCTCTCTATCCCCCGGCTAGAACTGTGCGCAGCTCTCCCTGGCGCTCAGCTGAAGAAGCTACTTCAGGCCGAGTTGACAGGAAGGAGGAAGTCACCCTTTGGTCCGATTGTACTACAGTACTCAACTGGCTTCAATCCACATCCTGCCACTTCAAAGTCTTCGTCGGAACCAGGATCTCAGAAATCCAAGACATCACAGACTGTAAAGCCTGGCAATGCGTGGACTCAGCCAGTAACCCAGCAGATGACATTACCAGAGGCAAGACGCTAATAGAGCTAGCAAACCCAAACAGGTGGAGCCAGGGGCCAGCATTTCTACTCCTGCCTCCAGACGAGTGGCCTTCCTACCCGTCGTCAAACACCACAGATCAACTGCAGGAGGTTACAGAGTTAAAGCGTTTTGCCATATGTGCTATGGCCATCTCCCAACCAAGGGTATTGACTCCAGATGTCACACCGTTCCGTACTTGGAGTGATCTAGTGTAGGCCAAAGCCAAGGAACTTCACGGGGCGGCCAGGCTTGGTGACTCATCGTCAACTGACTCCCCTACAGCAGAGATGTACATCAGGGCAGAGCAGAATGTTCTTAAACAAGTTCAGCTGGACAGCTTCACAGAAGAATACCATCTACTAAAGTCTGGAAAACCTATCCCTTCTAGCAGTCGTCTCCTATGCCTCGCGCCTCAGTATGACATAGACGGCGACCTTATCAGAGTTGGAGGCAGACTCCGGCAGGCAGAGGACCTTGATCCGACAGTTATGCACCCAGTTGTACTTAACCCCAGCCATTCGTACACCAAGCTCCTCATTCAACATGTTGATGCTCTTCTCTGTCACCCTGGACCTGAGAGAGTGTTTGCCGAGCTTCGCCGCACAGTATGGATCCTGCGTGGACGAGAGGCTGTTAGGCGGCACCAGCACAGCTGTACCGAATGCCGTAGATGGAAGGCAAAACCTGCTTCCCAACAAATGGCTGACCTACCCGTGGCCCGCCTCAGGCTATTCAATCCTGCCTTTTACTCAACTGGCATGGATTGCTTTGGCCCCTTTCTGATCAAAGTGGGACGACGCAATGAGAAGCGGTGGGGTATTGTGTTCAAGTGCCTCACCACAAGGGCAGTTCACATTGACCTACTTACCTCTGTCGATACAGACTCCTTTTTAATGGCCTTCAGAAGGTTCATTGCCAGACGCGGAAGGCCATCAGAAGTCTACTCCGACAACGGAACCAATTGGAGAAAAGGTGGAGAAAGGGAGCTCAGGGAAGCATTCGCCAATATGTGTCCAGAGCTCCAGCAGCAACTGGCGAAGCAACGGATCAGTTTTCGCTTTAACCCACCAGCAGCACCACACTTCGGTGGCGTGTGGGAACGAGAAATTCGCTCCATCAAGACTGCTCTGTACACTACCATTGGCTCTGAAAAGGTGAGTGGTGAAGTGCTCATGACAGTTCTTACTGAAGTTGAGAGCATCCTAAATGCAAAACCCTTAGGGTATGTTTCTTCCGACGTAGCTGATGTTGATCCTGTGACCCCTAACTTCCTGCTCATGGGTCGAGCTGACAGCTCCCTGCCCCAGGTGGTATATCCTGCATCAGAACTGCTAGGGCGGCGAAGATGGAGACATTCACAGATATTGGTTGATCGTTTCTGGTCTGCCTTCGTGAGACATTATCTGCCTAGCCTTCAAACTTGAGGCAAGTGGCAGAGACAAACAGAAGACATCAAAGTAGGAGCGGTTGTACTGCTTGTCGACCCACAGCTTCCACGAGCATTATGGCGGATTGGGCAAGTGACCAGAATATTTCCTGGGCCAGATGGTCACATCAGAACAGCAGAAGTGAAGATACAGGACAAAACCTACACCCGGCCTATAGTTTGTCTTATTGTCCTCCCAGAGATCCATGACGAGGACAACAAGGGATCAGATCCCTCATCTGAGTAGTTAGCCTTTCCATGGAAGCCAAATTGCACCGCAAATTGGGGGGCGGCTATGTTGGAAAGCCTGCTGACTGTTACTCCAGCGCCCTCTGTTGGCGGCACGCGCAATTGTAACTATCAAGCCCATAGAGCGCAGCTGTTAGGAGAAAGGGAGAAAAGAACGTCATGTTGACGGAGCGCAGCCTGGACCTTCAGTGGCGACCTAGTGTGTGTGAGCTTTGTGCGTCTCTGAACAACAGTAAGTTAATGTTACTCGCATGGGACTGGACAGTATTAAGCCTTTCACGACATATTAGTTGTTTTGGAGTTAGCTAACTCCGGTTATTATCGACAAGTTGAGCTAAGCTAACAAAGCTAATGTTAGCACTACGTAGCTGTACTTCTCTCCATCTGACATGTTATGTTTGACCCTGTTGGCAATGTCTAATGTTTAGATGGCATATTAACCTTTTTTACTGTAAGTTAATGGAATTATCTTTGCAGTATATTTCCTTTGTATGTGGAAGTGTTATATTACAACCTGCCTGTTGAGCAGTCAATTAGCCTGGTAGAATATTTAGTACTATTAATGCGAAAGTTATGCACATTTTCACTGTATAATATATTGGAATAATAGATTCTAATTATACTTGTACCTTTGTATTTCTCTCTTATAGACCATACACATATACATACACTACACCTGCTCCAAGGCTGTAATACTGTGACTGTTGTGTTGATATCTTCAGTAAAAGGAATTAACCGCTACCAAGACTCCTGTGTTCTTACCGACACCCCAAGGCGTTCGTCATTCCGAGTGGAACTTTCATTATACAGTCCATCCCTAATTCCCTATTTTTCACTACCACTACGCTAAATTGGTATTAGCATTGCAATTACAGTAAAACAAACAACCTATGTTGTCCTTTTAGACGTCTAATAATATCCAACTATTCAAATCCATCATATTGAAAGAATAGGCCTTCACCAAAGCATGTTGACAAAGCTAGTAACTACAGCGAAAGATCTTTATAATCCAAGTCAATTAATTTAAATATGTATTGTGATAATGTCCCACACAGCTAGTTGGTTACAACAATCTACAGTGATGTCACAGGTATTTCAGGCAGCAGGTAGTTGAAGGTTAAGTAGCTTATCTAAACTCACTTGTTAATCCATTTGCTATGGCTACAACTGCCTCGTGGAACAACGTTTTATTTTCTGTTTGTTTAATATAGGAATGCGTCTATCACACTTTGCTTCTATAGATCTCCCATCTGACTTTATTGTGAGCTTGTGTTTTCAAAAAGTTAATTGAGCATGTTTTATGAGACTGAACAGACTCATAGGGTATTGGACTCTCTTAAAACCCAGGTAGGTGCATAATAGGTTTCTCAAAAATAAAGCAATCAGGAATAATATACAGTTTATAAATATATACAGACACACACATATATGCATATATGCTCGTATATATATTAGGGCTGTCAAACGATAACATTTTTTAATCAGATTAATCACCATTCGAACTATGTCCAAAATATGCCATTTATTTATGTATATTGTTGTGGGAATGGAAAGATAAATGAAAGAAGGCGGATATATCCATTTAACATACAGTATCTATGTTTATTATAACATTTTTCTGCATGTCAAAATGAAAGACAACCCACACACCTATCAATCATCAAACCGTGGGGTCTTAATTCATTACGTGTTTATTTCTATCAACGGGGGAGTACTTCAGGAAAGTCGACAGAGGGGGGGGGGGGGGCTAGTGGAGTATTTCGTGACCACAGTGTGAACGTTGTGATCAGCTGTTTTAGCGCATGTCTCCAGTGAAGGGGGGAGTCTCCCTCCGCAGCCGGTTGGCGTAGTTTTGGCACAGTTCCGTTGTATAGACCGACGTTAACAGCAGCCCTGTCTGTGCACACGGAGACCGACTCTGTCGTCCGGTGATCTAACCGCCTTCTGGAAAGCTTCACAAGTACGTCGGTACGCAAATGCGCTTTGTGACACAGGTGACGGTACGCATTTCAGATTACGCACATAACCTGCGTACCAGTTATGTGCACCCCTGTACCAGAGCCAGCAAAAGTATTCTCCGTCGGGACTTCCTGCAACAACACCACGCCGTTATCAAAGATGTTCTATTGAGAAGACGATCACTACGTGACAAAAGTTTTCAAAACTGTGGCTACTGAAATCAATCTTACTAACTGCTGTCTGTGCAATTTACTCCGCGAGTTGGCAGACTTTATTTTGCTTACTTTAACATCATTTTTCATGGTGGGGCTAAAACATTTCTTGGTATGGGTGTAGCCTACCCCAGCCATACCCTGGCGCTGCCACTGGTGGCACGTATGGGGCGGGCCATTCTGCACATGCGTTAAATGCGTTAAATATTTTAACGCAATTAATTCAAAAAATTAATTACCGCCGTTAACGCGATAATTTTGACAGCACTAATATATATATATCATAGACTGTATATATAAATGGACATAGGGTCCGTGACGTCACCCATAGGATTCTGCAGTTGCCGAGAAGCCCTTAGTAGGCGGAGTCGGCCACTAACGGCTCGACAGTGACGTCAGAGTTCAACTCCCGCCTGCTCCAAATAAGGGCAAAGAGGCGGAGCCGAGGCGGGACCTCCTGCCACCGAGCTGAAAGTTCTAGAGCTAGCTGAAGCTACCAAGCTAAGCTAACATGCTCCCCATCTGCACACTGCCGTCGCATTTTACGTTTCTAAGGTAAGCGGAGATGAAACTATTCAGCAAAACTATAAATAATAATCTAAGTTATTGAGTTTTTAGCATAATACTTCAGAATCTTAAAATCCCTTAACGTTTGTATGCAATTGTGCTAAATTCAACACTGGAATCAAGCAAATATTAATATGTTTGCATGACATTAGTTATTTATATTTTGATATCACTTAATTATACGTTTAATACATTTAAGTCAAGCTAAGGTACATGTGATGGTAGCGAGTTAGTGCTCTTACCTGTGATGCCTCCTCCAAACAGCATAACCAGACTGTATCATTAAAACTAAGTACCAGTTCTAGATACTTGACTTTAGTCCAGGGGTCACCAACCTTTTTTAGGATGAGGGCTACTTTCAAAAAATAAAACAAGTCTGGGGCTACTTTTACTCCTCTTTTTTTGTTTTTTGCATTGTATATATTTAGCACATTTTAACATTGTTATATGCTTACTTGTGTGTGCTGTTTGGGTCTGTGGGACCCTTTTCAGTGTTTACTAAAAGAACATGTATGCAATTTAATTATTTTAACCTGCTTTATTTGGGGGTGGGCCTCACATCCTCTAGGGGGGGCCTGACATCCTCTAGGGGGGTCCGGGGGCATGCTATCTGGTGCACTTTGAGCACAACATGAATTTATGGACACAGCTCAACACTCAGATGAAAGGGAGCTGTATACTTTTCAATAATCCAAAAATCTTTAGAATTTGATCACATATAACAATAACAAATCATTTAAACTTGTTTATTCTTATCTTATTAAGTTAGTTAGTATTCTTTCTTTTTATTTATGCATATTTTACTAATCACTCCCCTTTTAAACTGTTTACTGTCCTATAGTACACATTGGAATGATTTCTTACTTTATCTTAAATAGATAAAGGTGTGCTCTCCATAGCTCTCTCGCTCTCTCTCTCTCCTTCCTTCCCTCCCTCGCTCTCTCTCTCTCTCTCTCTCCCTCCTTCCTTCCCTCCCTAGCTCTCTCTCTCCCTCCCTCACTCTCTCTCTCTCTCTGTCTCGCTCGCTCACAGAGGCTGTGTGCTCCTCCGTGGTGATGACGGCTTGCGTTAAAAAATTATAATAAACATATTTGTAAAGTGGGGGGACACAAACAGGATTTTGAAAAGAGCGGGGAACATGTCCCCCCTGTCCCCAGTGGAGATTACTCAATGCGTGTGTGTGCGTCAAGTGCAATAAATATATATGCAAGTTACAACACACAGAGTAAAACTCTGCCCCTCATGTGCTGTATAGGCTGGCATGATAGGCTGTTCAATGGGGCTGATGTGTTGTGTAGATTCTGCCAGAAGGAAAATCAGCGGGGAGGTGCCACATTGCTTTTCTTCCCGACTGCAACGCTGGTCCCGCAAATCAAGCAAGAACGTGATTGGTCGATATTCATTGTGGGGGTGGGGGGAGGAGGGGTGCTAGATAGATATAGAGTTGTAGTAAGTAGATAGAGTTCGCTATGATTTAGGTTTCGTTTATGCATAGGGTAGATTCTTTTAATTACATTTCCTTTTTTGTTTTGTGTATTTTATACATTTTGGATTTGCTTGGCGAGCTATTTTTAGAACATGCCCCACGGGCGACTCACGTTGCCCCTGCGGGCGACTAAGTGTTGGCTACCCCTGCATTAGACAAAATGTATTTAAAGACCAATCTTTATTTGAATGTGCCTCTTAACCTGATATATTAGTTATACAGTAATAGTATTGACAATCTAAAAAACTGAGCAACTCAACAGTCAACTTTATATTTCTTATTGTCTAAAGCATTTATTATTTTCATTTTTCCCCTCTCATATTCAGTGTGGACGGATTGAGACAGCGTGGTGTCCAGAGAGCTGCATAGACTTCAGGGAGAAACCTCCGTGTGATGGACGTCCTGTCTGTTGGTTTGGCCGGAGAGGACTGAGTGTCTTTCCTCTGCGAGGAGGACAAGGCCTGATGGTGGAGCCCATGCTGGGCAAAGCTGATACCAACTGCACAGGCCTAGTCTGTCACGTTATTTGAATAAATGTGTTTACTTATACATTTAATAGGTTTACACCTTCTGTCCATATGTGCTTTTTATTTAAAACATTTTTGATTAACTTTTAGTTCACATTTCAATAAATTGTATTTGTATTTGCACTCCTTTTGTCCATTATTCTTACTGAAAATGTTAGATTACACATTCACATCTGACTGAAGTTTGGCCCCATTTATTTGTGACGTTGCAAACTCTGCGGTACAAGGCACAAGTGATGTGAAGCTCATAAAGTGAGGCGAATAGAAATAATCAGCTGATGGAGTGTAGATGTGGAAATAGGTGCATTCGATCAGCTGACTGTGTTTTCACAATAAAAGTAGTTTCTTAGTGAATGTCCTGTACTGGTCTTACAATCTCATAACATCAGCTTTTAATGTTCGTCTTGGATGTTCTTCTTGACCCCCAGAGAAGGAGAAAATGTTGAATCGTGTCTTTCAGGCATGTCCTTTCCTAACAAAAATTACAGGAAACATAAAACATATTATTGCAGAACAAGTGTGTTATTTATGAAAGCGGTGTGTTTGTGTGTTTAGGGGCTGTAGATATAATTATTTTGTAATTGTAATGTTTTCTTTTTATGTCAACAGTGAGCTACAAAGACAATCAGATTATTAATGAACAGTATGAAGTTCATCAACATTGAAATATATGTTATTATCAAAATAATATTTAACTGTTATCAAAACGTAGTGCAACTGTAGAAGCTTGCTCTGTTGTCTCACTCAAAGAATAACTTTTACCACGTTTTTTACAGACAATATTCAGAGATAAATAGTAGCAGTTCTCACTATGTGTTAAATATCTTGCCTTCAATACATTAAATTAGAAAGCTGACAAAGTCATATTGATTATTAACATCTAAATGTAAGTTTTTGCATGGAAAAACCCCTCAACTTAACTGATGTGTAGGTGATCTAGTATTTAGTATTGTTTAATGGAATGTATATCAGTGTATTAAAGTCAATACTTCATTCATTTAAACCAATATCTTTCTTGATTCTTTGTACAGTATGAAAAAAAGAGTCTTGTACCTGTGCTGAAGTTCACTGCTGTGAGGAGTCCAGTTCTGTCTCTCACTCTCTGGTCCAGCCTGTCTGCATTACCTGGACACCTTAAACAAACAGATATATATGTAAAGTACCATGTGTACAAACAATATAACTTATTCTCTTCTGTTGAACATGTTGGATTGTGTATTGTCCGAGTCAGGGTCCTTTTTATTTTACTGTAACTTTGGAAGTTGTGTTACCAATGCTTACTGTTTATTTGATACTAATTTGGTAATGCAATTAATAAAAACAACAAGGTTTGGGTTCGTTCTTCAGATGACTGTGACGTTAACGTGTAAGCTCAATAATGAACTCCAGCTCAACCAACCATATTGTAATCATCTTGAAATATGACATTAATAATTGTAATATACACACATCTTATTGTGAGGTTGATTTCACATACACTACTTCGACATTAGCTTGTCTATATACTTGAGCATAGCCAATTTAAATTAACCTTAGCGATGCATACAGTTCCTACCTACATAATAAAATATCTCTAAGTTACAAGGTGTAAGCTTTTCAGCGTTAGAGTTCTTTTAGTTTATTGTTTTGTGTTTATTATTGTGGCCTTGCATTTTATTTTGATATTGACTCTACCCTCTCTTTTCAGGTGTCTACACTTCCTGTCTTTGTGTGTCACCTGCCAGCTTGATTGTGGTCTCCTGCTCATGATTGTTTTCACCTGTGCCCCATTAACCGTTGTGTGTATATGTAGCCCTGCTCTCCTTTTGTCTTTTGTCGGTTCGTCTTGTCTCCACGTCGAGTCCATGTCTGTGAACACTAGTGATCTGTTGAGCAACCTAGTTGAACCTAGAGATCTTGTGAGAATCCAAGTAGAACCTAGTGATCTTTTGTTTTGAAAAGTCTTTTATAAATAAAAGATATTTTTGAAGTCAACCGAATCGTGCATCTGAGTTCTTGTGAGTCCTTCGTGTCACAAGGATGACCTTATTTGATCAACCTCAAACAGAAGCCGTTTGTTCTACAGTATTATCCCACTTAACGCTTAACACTTGTCTATTTCGTTTTAACCTTTATATATACAGTCTATGATTTTAACTTGGAGGCTACGATTAGCATCGTTAGCACCGATGTAGCTACCACTAGCTTACACGCTAACCCAAGCATTAACATTCATTACGTAGCAAAATCATTAACACATAAATAAGTACTCGATTTTCACTTACCGCAAAACCGCATGCATGCACCGTCTGTTTCAACCGCAGAGTGAGTCACAATAGTCCGATATATAAGCATGAAGAACAAACAAACACGGCCAGGGTCAAGTTGTGTTCCCTGGATGAACTGAGCAGGCAGAGTCCCTGTAGCTAGCTTCATGGAGCAGGTAGCAGAGAGACAAGAAGCTAGCAGCAGCAGGCACTTGACAGAGCCGTCACTCAATGTGACCACGCCCTAATTTATGCAAACACTTTAAGACCTAATATAAATAAAAGGGTCGTGTTAGAAAACAATTCACTCACAGATCCATAATCATGAAGGTGTAATCTAACTATATTCATAATAATATTGATTGCATCCATGGGTAGAAACATGGTTTTTTTATGCTGTAAAGTTGGGCATTTTAACATGAGGGTCTATGGAAATTGCTCCTTTCTGCAGTCAGTCCCTGTCGGCCAATATATGAACTGCAGTGTGTGGCACTTTCGTATTGGCGTCCCGGCTCTTCCCCAGAGTTTGCCGCTTGATAAGCATATATATACATGTGTCCAATGCAATGCACATATTTTTAATGAATTTTTAATAAATGAGAATCCATAAAACAGCTGGCATTTGGATTCTGGTTACGCCCGACCGGCTATTTGGAGTGGAATGCAGCCCATCCACGGTAGACAGCCCAAAACAGTAATCGAACGTGCCACTTCCGTCTGACAGTGGCTGAGGATCATGGGCAATGCAGCTTTCCGCTATCCAAAACTGACCTCCGTCTTCGCTAAACAAATGTTTTTTATAACGCTCTAAAACGTGTTAGCTAAATTAGCTATGTTAGTTCCCTTGTTATGCAGTGTGTAACTGGTCCGCAGCTTTGTGAACATTCAATTCGGTACGATTTTCGATATTAGTCAACTGAAGTTGACCCAAAACAGCCAAAGATAGCGGACTTTTAGATCGCATTTTTTTTTAGCATAAGTCTATGGAGTTTAACATAGTGGAAATTAGCATCGCGGCTATCGGACATTTTCTGACTTTTCACATTTTCTTTTGGAAAAAAAGAGGAAAAATGTTTATGTCCGTTTACAGTGCAGTCATATAACCTGAGGGTTGTGTGGCCAGTGACTGAAATAATTGGGTTACAGACAGAAAAAACAAGCAAACAGTTGTATGATTCATACCGTAAATGAAATTATATTATGATGCTCAAAAGAAGATGAAAAAGTGTTATTTGTTCTAGCTGTAATACACACTGTGACGGAAACTCCTTGTGGCCTAAACGCACAGTATATGCTTTAAAAGTTAGTAATTTCAAAATAATGAATGTCACAGTTTGCATCAGTGTGTCGTCTGTCTGTTTGTGAAAGGTGTAATCCCAGACACATCAGGTGCCATTTGAAGCTTCCTTGGGACAGTGGCGGATCTAGACAATTTTACATGGGGTGGCAAAGGGGTGGCAAGAGGTTTTGGCAGGGGGGCATGGGAGGATGGATGAATCTACTACACAAAACACTAAAACACAGACATACATTTAAACTATTTATTGTTATAGTATCCCAAAGATTAAGGCGAGACACGGCAGGCAAAAACATCGTTTTTCAAGTACTGGTCAATTTTGAGATTTTGTGCTATTTTGATTCCATAACATGTTTTCTTTCAGGCTTTTGGAAGGAAAACGTACAAAATACACATTTAAGTGTTTATTTTACTATAGTTTGTTTATTTGCGTCTGTAGATTTCTCCTACATTCACCAAAAGTTAGCATTCTAACGTAACATAAAGTACCGCGACCGCTGTGTGCACCATGTCAACAGAGATATCGTTGGAAAGCTGTGTCTCTCCTGCACAATCTCATCGGATCCAAATATGGTAATTTCCTTTGTATCAGCAACCAATCGTGAAAGCACAAAGGGGTCTTAAACCAAGAAATGAAATCTCATTGGCCGGTGTCAATTTCTGACAACGTGATTCGTTCAGATGCGTCACGTGGTGTGCTAAAACACTTCCTGGTTAGCTTTCCACTAGAAATTGAAATCTCAAAATGGCAAAAGAACGGCGAAAAAAACTTTCACAGAGAAGACGACAACAATTGTCACTTGCACGAAGCAAGGTTATACAAAAAACAAATGACCCCGAACATGAAATACCTTCACGGAGTGCGTCGAGGCGCAAGCTATCATCCAAAGAACATGAGGGTTTAGCTAGCGCCTCACTGCAATCTTTAAAGGTCGTTTTCTCAAAATGAGTTTTTTCTCCTACTCTGAGTTCGAAATTTCAACTTCAGTAGCACGTAGAGACACCAAACCTTCCAGTTATATTCCTATCAATATTATGAAGGCTTTTACAGAAGGGTTCGTTCATATATCATTCAAAGCCTGAATTATACAACATTGTATATCTAAAAACATGGCGAAAATGGATATTTTAGGGCAGTTGACAGTATTTTCTGATTTATGGAGTGATAAAAAGAGATATCCAATATCCCTTCTGTAAAAGCCTTAGATACTAATATGACTACAAAATGAAACAATTTTGAACCTGGCTTTATCCAAAGTTCAGATTTCGATTCCTGAAATGTGCTAAAATGTGTGCATATTTAATGAGATAATGGGTAATTTGCATATTTAAACATGCTATTTCAGAAAACTTGTAATACAAAAGACAATTGCCTTAATGTAAGTAATTAACTGGAGAAATGTCTAGCTGATACCTTTAAGTTAAAAAAATTACCCTATTCACCTGGGGTGTCTCGCCTTAACATGCCTAGTAATCAAACAAACAAGACTGTGTGCATATTTTGAAATATAAAAGTTTCAGCAAAATGAAAATAATACAAGAATTACAATAATTTCTCAATAAAAAATATACAACGGCAGGCAAAATACAAGTAGACTATATCAAATTTGACACAGTACACACAACAGTGAAATTACTTTTGTACAACTTAAGTCCTTGGATGTAAAGACATCACCTATCTATTTTAAGATAGCTTGAGGCACCGGTTGTTCTGCTGTGCAGCAAAACGTTTGACAAAAATATCCATGTCTATTGCTTTTGCACGCTCTTTCCTCAGTCGGTCCTCTGCCATGGTTGTGCGCAGGTGATTTTTTACAATCTTCAAAGTTGAAAAGCTTCGCTCACACCCTACAGTACTCACTGGCAAAACAATAGCAATCTTACATAAGCGAAAAAGTTCGAAGAAAACCTCTCGAAAAGATTCCAAGAACTTCACAAACTCAGTCAGTCTTTTTGCCTGGTGTATTTCAGTTCTCATTCATAACACTCCGTTCGATGTCTCACTATGGGATGCGCCTCATCGCGGAGCAAACAGAAGCATCAATCTCATTACGTCAATCCTGATTGGCTGGTGATCTTGACGTCAGCGTCAGGGGAAATCACCCCCTATAAGTAGCTTGCGCCACAACGCATGTGTCATTCAAACACCTCTTCTCGCTTCAGAGCACATCTCTACAGTAGCCGGGTAAGCTTCACTGTCCACAGACTGAACCCAAATACCCATTTCGGTCGACGGGCGCTCGCCGGCTACTCCTTCTGCTTCGCAGGAAGACGGTAGTACTAACGCTGTTAGTATTTAAAATCGACCTCGCCCTTCTCGTACCCGAGAAAGTAAGGTAGGTCCGATTTTTTCAAGCTAGCAGCACACCTGTTGCTAGCTCGCTCCCTCTCTACCGACACCACGGTAGCGAGGAAGTTTTCTCTTTTCTCTTCTCCACGGAGGAAGAAAGGATTTAAAGAGCATACTGCCACACCAGTCAGTATTCTCCGGGAATAAAAGACCCACACTGTCCTTTTCTCCGGATTAAGGACAAGGTGGTTTTTATCTTTTCTCCTGTCCCACCTGTCGAGAGCGGGCCTTCTCCACGCCACGAGGCGACCAAGATGGAGGCCCCTCTCCCTCACACCAGAGGAGTCAGGGACTCGGTGGCTCGACTCTGCGGCTGCGGGTTGAAGATATCGGGCATAGACACACACCAGGTCTGTTCGTCCTGCCTCGGGCTGGAACACGCCCGAGGCGCTATCGACAACCCCGGCTCATGCGGACATTGCGTCCGCTTCACTGTTAAGAGCCTCCGCCAAAGGTTAGCTCGACAAGCTAGCCTGTCGGAACAGGACACCCCCATGTCCACGGACCCGGGGGGGGCGTCTGCGGGGGCGTCTGCCACAGAGAGTGAGCCCCTCTCCGTGTCGGTCTGGGGCTCACTATCTGCTATGGCTATAGAACCGGAATCCCGCGCCCTGGCAGGCCGGGACCCGGTGACGGCAAGACACGCGGGAACGGTTTCCCGCGCTCCACCAAGCTGGGGCTCCCGGTTAGACCTCACCATGGTCTCACCCGCGGAGGATGTCCTCGGGCCTGACTATGAGGAGGATGAAGAGGAGGACGCCCTGGCGTTCCTCCTGTCCGAATCGGATGAACAGGAAGAGGACACCTTCATGTCACCGGCTCAGGCTGCAAAGCCTGAGGCAAGTGCTGCTCTCCTGGGCGATAGCACACCAGCTTCGCCCGGTCTGAGCATGGACCTGCAGGCCGTGTGTAAACGCGCTGCGGTCAGACTCAACGTCCCGTCGCCCGAAATGGCCAAGAAGACCTCCGGGTCCCGCTACGAGGGAAGACATCTTCCCCAAGCAGCGGGGGAAAAGAGAAAACTCCTTCCAGTCTTCCCGGAGATGTTGGATGAGCTGTCGGTCTCGTGGAGAGACCGGCCCTTCAGCAACAAGGTCCCAATCCAGGGTGCCTCCTCCCTAGACTGTGACGGAATGGAGAAGCTCGGCCTGCTCCGCATGCCGCCCATGGAACCGCTGGTAGTGGCTCACCTTCTACCAAAGGTGGGCCTGTCACCAAGCAGGAACCCCACGCTGCCAGCAAAGTCGAACCGTTTTCAGTCAGCAATGACTGAAAAGGCCTACAAAGCGGCAGTGTTGTACGCCAGGGCCCTGAACGTGTCCTCGCTGTTAACCGCCTACCAAGCGGAGCTCTGCGAGGACCTGTCGGGTAACCCGGGGGCAGCCACTCTGGACGAGATGGCCACGGTCCCGGACATTTGTCTCCGTGTCCAACGCTGCGCCGTCCAGGCCACGGGCAAAGCAATTGGGATCATGGTGGTGCAGGTAAGAGCGAGATGGCTCAACCTCACCACTCTCCCAGACCGGGAAAAGGAAGATGTGCTGGATATGCCCATCGTTCCCGAGGGAATCTTCGGCTCTGCTCTCGCCTCCATGTAAAGGAGGTGTGAGACGAAGAAGAGGGAGGACGAGGCACTCCACCTCTGCCTCCCTCGTAGGGTCCAGCCACTGCTCTCGCAGCAGCAGTCCTCTGCCCAAGCTGCCTCGAACTCTGCTCGGTTTAGAACACCGAAGACACAGAGGTCGCAGCTCACCCCGAGTCCCCAGCCCAGGCTGGAGACAAGGGCAGGCTGGCCTAGAAACTCTCCGGTTCCGGCTGCAGCTCAGGCTCAGCCAACCCAGAATTTCGACCAGCAGTCAAGGAAGAAGAAGCGAGCGGCGTGACAGCCCCTCCTTCTCCCCTCCGTGAATGTGTTCCCGCCGCCTCGAGAGATGCCTAAACACCATCCTCAAGTCTGCACAAACACATGTCACACATTGGTTGATCATTCTGTCATAAAACATTTGCCGCTAACGCATCCAGGCAGAGGGCAGAGGGCGCAGCTCAAAAAAATGATGAATAGAAAATCAATAAAGCCAATAAACAGCCCACCAATTGTTCCCCTTCTGAGAGCAGCTACGGCATCTCTCAAAAGGCGGATTGTTGACGGGTCTGTGAAGGCACCACCGCCACGCGCATGCGCAGTGCCGGCTGGGGCTGTGAAGGCACCACCGCCACGCGCATGCGCAGTGTCGGTGGGTATTGTTCATAAGGGGCACCACTGTGTTCAGACACTAGAGGGCCCCATAACACAACAAATAAATGAATTGTATAGGTCTAGCTTCCGTGTGAAGTTGTTCCATCCTCAAAAACAAAAAGCTAATGCTTCTGCAGTCTAGCTGCAGCTTCTAGCCACGGTCTTCTGTTAAAAAAGGACACTGAAGGTCCTGAATGTGGCATCACACACAAGACTTGAGTCTGAACACAGCAGACAACAGGAGTATTTACAACAGCATATACAAACAAAAATACTGCATGTGGGTGCACACTTACATTCTCTGTTTTACTGTTACATAAATCCCATGAATGTATGAGATTAAATTAGCTTCATTATATCTCAGTGATTAAGTGAATAATAAAGTTTCTATCGGGTCACTATCAGCATGTCACTCATTATTTTCAGGGAGGGGGCGGGGTTTGGAAGAACGGAGAGGAGACGGCGATCGCGGAAGCTTTTTTCCTCCTGCCTTCACAAACTTTACACACGTATATATCGTCTGAAAATTGCACAACATTGATTGGTTTAAATTGTGTGCAATGCTTTTGTATTTTTCCCCTTCGATTCGGAGAAACAAATATTTTTTCTGAGTAAAGGATGGCAGAAGACACTACACTACCCAGAATCCCCAGCTATCGTTTGGACTACACCATGTGCTCTGTTTGACAAACCCCGTTTTTTTCACCATTCATTCCGATGGCTGGCGTCTATGTCACATGATCTTCAAATTTCTCCCTGCAGAAAAAGAAAACATGGCCGAACTTCCTTTTATTCTAGGTGGAAAATGCCTAATTTAAAGTTAGTTTGGCCATTAAAATGCGTTTTGATGTCATTTGATGCGAGAAATATGAGTTGTTATTTCAGATGATGTGTGCAGTGGATGTACATGATCTTTAGTTTGCTAGTTATTACGAAGATTACTTCAGGAAATCGCGACGTTTTCATTGTTACCAAGGTGGTTGCTAGGGACGCTGCTATCGATATTATTTCTGTTATGTTGTGTAACTGTTTAATGGTGTTATCTTTATTGCTATCCCCTTCCCCGTCAATGTATAGTGTTGGTCCACAGCCTAAACATATTAGTTTAACAAAATCCGCATCTAAAGATAGCCTACATTATTTTCCCCCTGTGCAATTCCAGTCTCACATCTCACAGCACATCGTCATTAACAAATACCGGAAACAGACCGAAAACATTTAAAAAAAAAAAAATACTTTATTCCGAGTGTGCTTGCTTTTCTCTTTGAAAGTCATCACATAACGGCATTGTAATACACGGTTCGGCTGCATTACATATTACATATCTGCCGTTGTTCTGTATTTACAGAGCCCTGATGAGAAGACAAACATGAGGAACTGAAAACGTGACGTGGATCATAAATATATCAGCCATTAAACAACATCTTACATTTCTTTTCACACAATACGTCTCCTTGCAGTATCAATACTAATTCGGCTGACTTTTATATTTGATCCAATTGGTAGAGAGGCTGTATTTACACCATAAAGGTGCACAGCTGATATAGAGGGACACCTGGTGGTTAAAGCATGTTATTGAATTTAATTATTTGTATTATTAGATATTAATACGATCCCTATAAAGTATATTCATTACTCGTTATTCTCTACTAATAGTTAATTAAAGACTGTATGTAATGACTATTTTGCACATCCCTTTCAAGATTTCAAGATGTTCTAAGGTTTATTGACAGATCATATAGGCCTACACAACTGTGGTTTAGTTCTGCACTGAATGAAAAACTTGTTTTGCAGGTTCCTCAATAGTGCATTACAAGACATCTATCAATATTTGTGCATACCTCCAGCAATGTTACCTATGTTGAAGCACTTATTTTAACTGATATTATACATAATGTATTATACTCTTATAAGATGTATGTAGATATTTCATCTCCGGCCTTGTCAGGTATTGAACAATCAATAAATGGGGTGGACCCGTTCAAATCCAGTTTTGGACAGTCTGCCGTGGTTCCATCCCATTTCAAGTGCTGTTCGAGAATCGGCTTAACCCTCGGAGCACACTCTCCGATCACAGAGCTTGAGGACTATTACGGGGTTTGTCAAACAGAGCACATGGCGTAGTCCAAACGATAGCTGGGGATTCTGGGTAGTGTAGTGTCTTCTGCCATCCTTTACTCCTGGGAATGGAAGCTCACATTACCTTTAAGGGCAGCCGACACAAACGAATGCCGTGCTTCCATGAGCGTCAAATCCCGACGCAGATGGGAATACATTGCAATCAGTTGAAAGCTATTTGCGTCCCTTTATGACTCTGAAGGAGCCTAGGAGTGTCACAATTGAACGCCACGGACACTGACCAAACGTCGCTATTGGAAGCTTAGGGAGTGAGAGTGTGTTGCTCTGAGCCGCAGCGACACGGAGTGATTCAGAGCGGGTCCTTCTGCTATTGGTTCTGGACTGTTGTTCTTGTGTTGGTGGATAAAGCAGACTGCTCCGTGTTGCTGTGCCGCTGTCACGTCTGTTCCCTGATCTCTACGTCACCGACCGATTTGATATTAAAGTGACAGAAAAAACGTTATAGTAAAGCCGCGGCCGGAAAATCAGGAAGCAACGTTACTACTCTATAACCGATTATCTTCCGTCACTGCATCGAGACCGAATCGTCCACGTCCGCATCGCAATGCATCGTAGAAACGATTATTTTCAACACCCCTAGTGGCCACCCTAAAACTAAACCCCGCGCGCCACGGCGCGAGTGATGGTTACTGTGACGGCCCGTCCACACAGCGGCGTGCGCTGACGCTTGCCGGCGGGCGTGTCTGAAACTCGACCAACAACCAATCACATGAATCTCCCGCCCCTGACACACAAGCAGCGGTTTGATTGGCTGGAGCTTGTACTGGCATATGATTCGATTGGCTGACGCTTCTGCCGAGGCGTCAAAAGTTGAACATTGCTCAACTTTTGCAGCGAGCCACGCCAGCTACGCTCCACGTCGCTTCCCACGATGCATTTCGGCTAAAAGTGACGTCACCCCATTCAAAGTGAATGGTGAAGCGTCAACGCACGCCGCTGTGTGGACGGGCCGTGATGCGTAAGGGCACTGCACCACTGGCTGCACCTGACTTTTCTAGTATGAGGTGTGCCCATGGGCAGGGGCGGACTGGCCATCGGGACGTTCGGGACGAATCCCGATGGGCCGGTACTGAAGTGGGCTGGTCGGATGATGTGGGCCGGACGGTAACCGACAGGGCTCGACATTAAATGGCCCGCTGGCCCGGAAGCACTATTTAGACACCCCGGGCCAGCATAACGTACTTTCCACTTGCCCGCTCGGGCCACTAAAAATATTGCTTTAAAAAAATGGTCCTGTGGTATTGGTATCTTGACTAGCAATTTAGTTAAATTGTTTCGTTTATCAACGCTACAACACAGCACTCCATGAGTCGGTTGTCGTTGTTGTTGGGGGGAAAGCAAACAGCTGTCGGCTCTGTGCATCAATGCCGACCCATGCTGACAGCAAGTGAAGAGTAGACAATATAAAGGTATTGGCTTTAGGGAAGTGTCCCAGTTTAGGAGAATGAGGGTTCAGGTTCTAATCTAATACACAGCCCGACAGGAAGGCAGAAAGTGCATAGTGCGAACAAATAATAATAATAGCAGACATTTTTTAACAATGACCCCAATATCATTATTTTAATAAACCAAATATGAACAATTGAGGAAAAGGATGAAGAACTGATGATTCAAATGTTGTAGTAAAGTAGTTAGTGCATAAATTACTATGGAAACAAATGTGTTCATTTTCTTAATTATTAGTAGATTTTTGTTTTGGACGAAATGCTCCGGGCCAGAGGTTACAGTGGGGGGGCCAGAGGTTACAGTGGGGGGGCCAGAGGTTACAGTCGGGGGGCCAGAGGTTACAGTGGGGGGGCCAGTGATAATACAAGTCCACCGGAGGGAGACATTATTTACCCTTATTGTCTACCCCCCCCCCCACCCCACCCCCCGTCGACAATTTACTAGCGGTGGGCCGGTCGAGAGTCCCGGGCTGATTTGAAGTCCCAGTCCGCCCCTGCCCATGGGTGCTGTCCTTTCACGAAAAGTGGTCACCACGGACGCATGTCTGACAGGTTGGGGAGGTATTTATGAAGGTCGCCCGGTGAGGGGTCTCTGGAGCAGAGACCTCCAGCGGGCGCACATAAATTACCTGGAGCTTTTAGCGGTGTTTCTCACCCTAATACGCTTTCTGCCTTTCCTCAAGGGACATCACGTCCTCGTGAGGACAGACAATACGACCACAATATCGTATATTAACCGCCAAGGGGGTTTGCGTTCTCTCCAGTTACACACACTGGCGCGCAAACTTATCCTATGGAGCGGTAGACGTCTCCTCTCTCTGAGAGCAACGCACGTACCGGGAGTGATGAACCTCGGGGCAGATCTACTGTCCAGAGGTGCACCACTTTATTCAGACTGGACTCTACATCCAAGGATTGTGAGCCAGCTGTGGGTGCGTTACGGCAGAGCCGCGGTGGATCTGTTCGCATCAAAAGACAACGCTCAGTGTCGGCTGTTCTTTTCGATGCGTGATCTAAATGCACCGTTAGGCGTGGATGCACTCGCGCACAATTGGCCCCCGGGCCTTCTGTATGCGTTTCCACCCCTGGCTCTGATACCTCCAACTCTGGCCAGAGTGAGAGAGCAACGCCACACACTTATTCTGCTAGCTCCACACTGGCCAGCTATGTACTGGCTAGCGGAGATATATCAGCTGCTGTGCGGGCAGCCTTGGCAGCTCCCACTACGCAGGGACATACTGTCCCAAGCGGGGGGGGGGCGATCTTTCACCCACACACAGAGCGCTTGGCTCTATGGGCCTGGCCCGTGAGCGGTACCATGATCGGGGGTGCTTTGTCATAATGACCAAGCCCCCTGTGTCCTGGGCTATCCCTTACAAGGGCAAGCCTATTACTAAGCAACGGCTCTCCCACTGTTGTGTGGAAGCAATTGCTGTGGGGCCCATACAAGTCAGAGCTCGCAGGCACCCTCGGGTTCGCAAGTTTTCTCTTGACTCAGGGTCTGGCGGCATCCTGGGCTCTGTCCAGGATGTCTCCCTTTCAAGACATTGGTGCAAGCGGCGAGCTGGTACTCGCTGCTCACTTGTGTCCGCCTTTTAACAGTCTGGGCATTCTACTCCCAGGTTGACTCAAGCAGTGCTGGACACCTGGTTGAGTCGGAGTCCTACCTGCCTGTTAAAATTCTGATCGGTTGGCGATTTTCGAGATAAGCTCATCTGGCAATACGGGAGCTACAATATCTATCAATCAATCAATGTTTATTTATATAGCCCAATATCACAAATGTTACATTTGTCTCAGTGGTCTTCACAGTGTGTACAGAATATCAGTATGACAATACGACACCCTCTGTCCTTAGACCCTCACATCGTACAAGGAAAAACTTCCAAAGAAAACCCAGTTTAAAGGGAAAAATGGGAGAAACCTCAGGGAGAGCAACAGAGGAGGGATCCCTCTCCCAGGACGGACAGACGTGCAATAGATGCCGTGTGTAAATTGAAAAGATAATACATTTGCAACATAGGTAGTCCAAATGTTTGGAAATGCATGTGTGTATAATAGGAAGATGAATCCACGAGGATATCCATCCAGGACCACAGCCACGGCTCAAGATCCAGAGCTCGCGATCCAGGACACAGGACCGCAGGATCATCCATGACTCCGGATCCCAGCATATATAGACACCAAAAAGAAAGACATTTGGGGAAGCTGGGTTAATCGGAACATGAGAGTACACAGGTATAGACAGAGAGAAGGAATAAGTAAGATGTCCCCCGACAAACTAAGCCTATATCAGCAAAACTAGGGGCTGAATCTAATCAGCCCTAACTATAAGCTTTATCAAAAAGGAAGGTCTTAAGCGCACTCTTAAAAACGGATAGGGTGTCTGCCGCCCGAACACAAACTGGAAGCTGATTCCACAAATGTGGAGCTTGATAAGAAAAGGCTCTGGCTCCCATTGTACATTTAGAGATTCTAGGAACAACCAACAACCCTGCATTCTTGGAACGCAATGCCCTAGTAGGACAGTAGGGTATAATGAGTTCTTTAAGGTAAGATGGCGCCTGCCCATTAAGGGCTTTGTAGGCGAGAAGAAGAATTTTAAATTCTATCCTGTGTTCTATAGGGAGCCAGTGTAAGGCAGCCAGAACAGGAGTAATGTGGTCCCTTTTCCTAACTCTGGTTAGTACACGAGCCGCAGCATTTTGAATCAGCTGAAGCGACTTGACTGACTTCTTGGTACTGCCTGATAATAAAGAGTTACAATAATCCAGCCTAGAAGTAACAAATGCATGGACTAGTTTCTCTGCATCGTTTTGAGGCAAGATATGCCTGATTTTTGCAATGTTACGTAGATGGAAGTAGGCGGTCCTTGAAATTGATTTTATGTGGGCGTTAAAGGATAAATCCTGATCAAATATAACACCAAGATTCCTTATAGTCTCACTGGAGGCCAAATTAATGCCATCCATAGTTAGTATATCTTTAGATAATTTGTTTCGTAGATTCTTCGGGCCAAGTACAATAACTTCAGTTTTGGTCGTGTTTAACATCAAAAAGTTTAAAGTGCCAGTGAAGTGCATTTTTTTGCGCCAAAATGAAATGGCAGTTTCATTCCTTACATATCATTGTGCCTGTTCATGGCTAAAATAATTTTAATTATTGATTAATTAATTATGAAAAATTAAAAAATATTTTTTAATAATAACGGCCGTCTGAGCCTACCGGAAGTTGCAGACGATAGCGGCGGTGACGTCACAAGATGGGCCCAGTTGTGATTGTAAACATGGCGGAGACTTTGGAAAGTGATACAAGTGTGAGAGAAATGATTGATTTTGACAGTTTTTCTCGATTTAATTCCATTTCCTGCCTTTCTACAAATATATTAGGGACTATAGTGTTAACAAATCCAAGAAAAATGTGTAATGTACATAATGAGTGTGCACACTTATCTAGTATCCTATCCATGTGAACCTATTTTATTTGTGATGACCTCACACCCTCACCCGGGAAGATGTTTTTCTTTAAATTGAAGTTAAAGGCATCAATCTGGTGCACTTTGAGGGCAACATTAAGAGATTTATGGATACAGCTCTCAACACTCATATCAAACATATATTTAAATAATCAAAAAACATTGGAAGGATTTCTTAACCTATTTTATACAACTAACATAGATGGAAATATTTGTTTACATAGATGACCAAACCAACTGAGATAACTTAGGCTACAGTTTACAATCTAATCACTCAGAGTCCTTTACCTCCCTGAGCTGACATTATCTCTCTCAGTCCAACAGGAGAGGACTCTCCCTCTTGAAACAGCTAATCTCCGTTAGCTCCGAGCTAGCACTAGATGCTAACAACAACCCTGTAACTCTCTCAGTCTCTCTCTCTCGAATCGACCAGTGGCCTTTATTTGTCATGAACAATCAACGAATCTACGAAACAATGACACCAGCCAGACTCACCTTCATCTTTTGGGAACAGAAACATCGCCACTTCGGCAGACTTGACATTACTACAGCCAGCGGCAATGCATCGCTTCCCGTGTGTTTTTCCTCCCTTTTTCTTCACTGTCGCCTCCATTGTCAGGTTTTCTCGATTGGCAATCACTTCCAGTCGACTCCGACACACTTTCCAGTAAAATACTCGCTCAAAAACGTTGATAAATTCGACTTTGAAACAGAGAAACAATACACTGTGATGAATGTAAACACTTCGGAAGCGACCATCTTGTGACGTCACGCAGTAGCTCGCAAGCCACGCCCACGAAGGCGGAGGTCAACTGCGGATCTCACGGCAGCAAATTCAAAACTCATCAAATTAGTTGCTATTCCAACATCTTTTGATATGGGTTTCAATGGACAATTTTGGTCATTACTATATGTATTAGCATAACAGATCATGCACAGGCGCACACTTCACGGGGTCTTTAAGGTCATCCACGTTTTTAAGTCCTTAAGGCAGTCTTGAATTTTATTTAGATGATTAATTTCATCAGGCTTGATTGATAAATATAGTTGAGTATCATCCGCATAACAATGAAAGTTTACAGAATGATTCCTTATAATATTGCCTAACGGAAGCATATATAATGTGAACAAAATAGGTCCGAGCACTGAGCCCTGTGGCACTCCATGGCTAACTTTGGTTTGCGTGGAAGATTCATCGTTAACACGTACAAACTGAGAGCGTTCAGATAGATAGGACCTAAACCAGCCTAAAGCAGTTCCCTGTATGCCAACTAAGTGCTCTAGTCTTTGCAATAGGATATCATGGTTGATAGTATCAAATGCAGCACTGAGATCGAGCAAAACAAGAATAGAGACAAGTCCCTTGTCTGAGGCTATTAGAATATCATTTGTGACTTTAACCAGAGCTGTCTCTGTGCTATGATGTGTTCTAAAGCCAGACTGAAAATCTTCAATATCCCATAGTGAGACATCGAACAGAGTGTTATGAATGAGAACTATAGGTTACTTACGTAACCCCAGTACTCAGAGTAACATGAAGTGAGATGTCTCACCAGACGGCCCTCCTTGCTACGGTGAAGCGAGAAGAGGTGCTTATTTTGAATGACGCATGCGTTGTGGCGCAAGCTACTTATAGGGGGTGATTTCCCCTGACGCTGACGTCAAGATCACCAGCCAATCAGGATTGGCGTAATGAGATTGATGCTTCTGTTTGCTCCGCGATGAGGCGCATCCCATAGTGAGACATCTCACTTCATGTTACATGAGACTGGGGTTACGTAAGTAACCTATAGTTTTCAAGTCTTGCCAGTGAGCCATATGCCTCAGCCACCAACAAAACAAATTCTTCCTTTAAGAAACCATTGCTTGATAGGTTTAAAGCTTGTATACCCCTCATTATGTTGCTGCTAAACTTTGAAAAGCGCATGTCCATCTCTCTGATCATTGAGTCAACGACGGGAGTGAATATACCTATTCTGAAGGAATCTTTGCTGTCAATATGTGTTCTCTGTCCGACTGTAGATGTTACAAGACTATCATGTCGTCTGCTAGATGTGTGTCTAGTTCTTTTTAATTTGGCAATGATAGAAATGTTGCAGTCATTGCATGTTTTAATGACTGTATTCCACAGCTCATTAAAGCTCTCTTCTTTGCGATATTCTTCAAACATCTGTCTGAGGGTTTCAGTAAGGTCAGCTGCTTTGGTAAGGTCAACATGAGGTGACTGGAGCATCTCAGATAAAAACTTTGCTTCACCTAGCACTTTTCTGAAGACAGCTAGGAGACCTATGAAATGAAGGTCAATTTGAGAACGTAGCCCTCTTGCGTCTACAGCTCTCTGTGGATTGGCCTCATCTGAAATGTCATCCAGCACTCTTATGACTGCAGTCAGCCTGTCCATGAGGTTTCTACATGCAGCATAGCGACAGGCCCATCTAGTGTCACTAAGTCTTGGTAGTTCCCGTGGGGCCCCAGTGAACATTTCTTTCTGGACATCCATCCACTTATTGTGAACATATGAGCCTGACATGAATGTATACAGTCTTTCCAGCAACATGAAAAAACATGCAGCTTCTGAGACACTCTTCACACAGTCAACAATGACAAGATTCAAACAATGTGCATTGCATTGAACATAAAATGCATATTTTGCCACTTCCTTAACCCTTGTTTGCACACCAGAGCACCTGCCACTCATGACTGCAGCACCATCATAGCCTTGGCCCACCAGGTTCTCTTTGTATTCCAGCCCATACTTCTCAAGACAGGAAATTATTTTCTTTGTCACACTGGCTGCATCCAAGTGCTCTGCTTTTTGGTACTCAAGGAAGCTCTCCTGAACCACACCATTATAATAATAGCGTACGACCAGAGACAGCTGCTCAATTCTTTTCATATCTTTAGTCTCATCTGCTAAAATAGAAAAGTGTTCACTTTCTTTAACCTCTTTTAAAATATCCTCTCCTACGATTTCTGCTAAGCATTCTAACATTTCGTTTTGAGTGCCTTTGCTGGTGTACTTTGCATTCCTGGGACCCTGTGACAATCGTCTTTTAACTAAGGGATCGTGTTTACTTACAACATCTAAAATCTCAAGGAAATTTCCCTTGTTTTTGGAAGTTTCAGACTCATCATGGCCACGTTGGGAAATGTTTTGAGTAGCTATCAAAAGTAAAATCTCGGCCAAAGTTTTCATGTATTTTTGATTTTCGGTTACTTGTTTTTGATTTTCATCTCCCATCATTCCAAGAATAGTTGTATTTCACCCGGCCATGCTTTTGTATTCTGTCCATGCAATCATGGCATTTACATGTGTGTCTGATCTGGCATGTACACTGAACCCACTATCTTTGGAAGTGGCCTTCTTCCAGTTTGAATAGCCATGTTCTGCTGTGAAAACACTTGCTTTTGCAGAAGCAAAATGTCTGCATGCAAAACAGTATGCTGCATCTTGAGAGAGGGAATACTCAAGCCATGGCCAAGAACTGTACCACTCCTTGTGAAAGCTTCTCTTTGCTGCTCCATGTAGTGTTTTGGGAAATGTCTTAAGATTGGGCTGCACAGCTGCATCACCTTTGCATTTTGATATATCTAAAAGAAAGATATATAATTGGTCAATATAATTATCTAATGCAGGCGTAAAGTTGTTCTCTAACATAGCATTTGTTTTATATATTTGGTTTGATCATAATCACTAATATAATAAGATGCATTTGTAAATCTTTATGCAAGTAATCCTATATAACACAATGCAACAGAAAGTAGGAATGAACATGTTATTTTTAGAGCCGGGACTCGATTAAAAAAATTAATCTAATTAATTAGAGGCTTTGTAATTAATTAATCGAAATTAATCGCATTTTTAATCAAATATACATATTGACCTGAGAACAGTGAGAAGCAATTTTCACATGGATCTTACTCCAAGTGGTCGACAGTCGAGTGCAATCCAGTGAGCCAGGGAGTTGGTTATTTTCTCAGACGTGGACTTACTTATCCTGGCCCTGAAACCAGTCATCTGGTTGAGTGTGGGTTGGGTCAGGGTGTGGTTCCTTGCACTCGGAGTCGGGCTAACGTCCACGCTAGCTGCTACATGCTTTGCATTTAGGTGATACTTTAGGCTTGATGAGCTGCGGTGATATGCAAATTCTTTTTTGCATAATTTGCACACAACCGTGCTCTTGTCGACGCTTCCATCCGTCCGTTTTTTAAAACAAAATGTCCCATCCACGGGGCCGACCAAAGCGGTCTCATCAGCTTGTCCGTTCATGTTTGACTATTGTTCACCGTGGTTTGTTGTTGTTTGAAGTCCCATGCTGAAGTCATGAACGTTAGTTGGTGCTCCAGTATAATCGGTACGCCTGAAACTCATCCAGTGAGAAACGTTCCGCTGTGCAAAAATAAGTGCGATTAAAATGCGTTAATTTTTTTAGCGCGTTAATTTTTGTGTAATTAATTAATCTTAATTAACGCGTTAAAGTCCCGGCCCTAGTTATTTTACATTATGTTGTATGTGAGGGACATGCCTTGCCTTGATACTGTAATGGATGGGGAATAAAAACATACCATGTGGTCCAGCTAGAGTGGTAACTGCCTCCCTGCCATCTGCCTCAGCCTCCTTCGCACTTCCTGCCTCTGTCCCTCTTTCTGAGTCTGAACCCTCTTCTTAATTTCTCACATCCACTTCCTCTCTATCCATATCTTCATCTCCTTCTGTGGCCTTCTCATGTTCTGACTCTCCTGGCCTCTCCACTGTACTCTCCTCTCCTTTTTCATTTCCCTCTCTCTTGTCCTCATTTTCAGTTCTCTGACTTTTTGTGTTAAAAGTGATATTCCCTTTTCTTTTCATTTTTATTCCAACAACTCCAGGCCTGCAAAAGTCAAGATGTGAAGCACTGGTTAAAATCCTCGTAATACATTACACTGTCTGGCCTTTAAGAAATTCAAAAAACTTAAATTAAATCAGAAAAGTAAAAATCATTAAAGCATTTGTGTTCAGACTATTTACTAGTTTGACGGTACACCTCTATTTACAGTCTACGCGGTAAACATTTGCGATGTAACTTGTTTTAATTTGTTAATTCATTGCTGTGACATGTAAGGGTAACCTACGTATCTTTTAAACTGCTTAGCTAACAAAATTAAAATGATCGATCACCTAGCTAGCTAGCACCGTCAATGTGTAATGTGTTGTTGGCTAATGAAACGGCCTGAAAAGGAGACCATCCGTTAAACACAATACAAACACGCCGTTTTGAATGGTCCGACGGGTAGGCTACGTAACGGTCTTCACCTCCAGATGCTGGGGACAGCTCAGTCGCTGCTCTCTCTCTCTGCAGCTGTGTCACCCGGAGTCTGTGTGTACGCTGCGCTACGCTGTGCGCGCATGATGCAGGACCGTACCAAATGTTTTAGGGGGTTTAGGTTACTCATTATTAAAATAGGTAAATTAATTGCTTGTTATAATGATTTGAGAAGGTTGTTGTAGACATAGTGGTCTTTCGATTTACTAATAACAGTTTTAAGAACCAAAAAGTTAGGGGGGCAGCTGGGGGGGGGCAAAGCTCTTTAGTGGGGGGGGGCAGCTGCCCCCCATTGCCCTCCCCCCATAGATCCACCCCTGCCTTGGGAGCTTGATGCATCTCCCCACTGCGTTCTGGCATTTTCAACATTATGACAAGCCCTATGAAGCCACTTTTACAGGTATAACCACAGTGACACAGAGTGTTACCTCTTTCAACATAAGTGTCTCAGTGTTTCCACCAGTTCTGACTTGTGGTGGAAGGACATCTACAATTATATATAAAACATATATTTGCATATATATTTGCACATATATTGTCTTTTCCTTTATACTAAATAGATGTACATGCCAATTGACAAAAGGAATGAGCAGACAACATTTTCATCTGAAATCTAAAGATTGCACACCTTGTCCATCAGAAAAATACTTGAAAGTGCAATAACGATGAGCCTTTCTGTTAGTGGAATTTATGTTGTAGGAGCACAGTATCAAAGAGGCAGTTACCTGTATTGATATCCTCCCAGTGCACAACCATGAAAGCAAACTTTCCCACCCCTTGATGTCGAGATTCTGTTTGTGCAATTCGGTCAGTGAATAATTCCTACATTCGTCAGCCTCTTATTTTTATTTTGTTTATTAGACAGCTGTAACGCCTTTGCAAATCAACAAGTTGAAATATTAGTTGAATTGTTACTCATAGTCATTGAGTTCTGTATGCATGCAGGTACACCAATAACAATTACATGATCTGTATTAAATACGTGTCATGTGCACATTTAGAGGAATGGTGTACAAACAAGAGTCAGTGACAATAGTATCTTTAAAGCATCATCACTGACTAATTTCTGCAGACATGCAGCAACTTTCCTCAAATTCATCTTTCTTTGACACAAGTGATGCAACACATGTAATGAATCAGATATCAAAATCTAAACTCTATCCCTTTCAAATTCAACATAAAAGGGTGTGTTAATGCATTATATAGTGCTTCAATCTGCCGTGATTTTAGTGATTCTCCTCAGTTTCTCTAGTTAATTATTGATCTGAGTAATGTTTATAGCAGTGAATAATTAACACGCCACTGTAGTGGCTGTCAGAGCGGCAGCGATCACAGCAACATGTCAAAACAATATTGAGAGGAGTCCTAAATTATGCAGTACTGTAATCCAGCTCAAGGGTGTCCTCTGACCAATTCCTGCTGCATCAGTAAAAAGAGCCGCAAGCAAAACAACACAGGGCAACAACATCAGTATCTATACCTTCACTAGGGGTGGGATAAAAGTGAAATGATTCACTGCACACACAAATCATGCCTCAGTGCGGATTTTAATGATTATATTAATGTCTAACTTCCTTTCATTGTTTCATTGCCTGCAAAAACTGTTGAGCAAGCAACAAGTCGAATGGGGCGAAGCCTGCGAGCTAGTGCAGGCAGTCAGCTCGAGCACTAATGACACATTAACACGTGACGCGCCTCGTCCCTCTTACAACCAACCAAACACATTGTCCTTAACTTGCCGCTCTATTTAAGCTGCCAGGTTTGCCTGCCTCTGCCTCGCTAATGCTGCTGCTGCCACTGCTGTGTTCACGTTGCTACTGCTGCTGTGTTTCATGTTGCTGCTGCTCGCCTGCCCCACCAGCACCCAAGCTTCCATCCCAACTTCCACCTGTAGGCTCGGGGGATAGTTATCTAATCATTACTCAATGTTCTTTGCACATCTGTGGAGTGATGAGGCCCGAGCCTAGCATACTAGGCTTAACTGTATGCTGCTTCTAATAAACATATTAAGAAACACGTGAGTTGTCTGACTGAAATGTTGTACATTATTAAAAATGTTTCTCTTCCATCCAAATAACCGGGTTCACCAACATAGGGGTTCATTTAATTCATTTCTTGAAAATATTTTAAATAGCATGGCACAAAATTATATATTTTTTCTTAATTTCAAAACCTCAAAATACATTGCGTCATCGCGTCGTCCCCACATATGCAGATACATAAGAGTATTATTGTATTACTACTGAATACATCAAGCAAAATGCAATCCTGTTAAAACTATTAAATATACATTATTGTTTTTTATCTTATACTAACATTTAATTATATTTACAAGCATGGGCTTCACAGCTCTGGTCAAAAGCCCATCCACCTTCCACGGTGTCCTGGATAAACACAGCTAATACACTGTTAACCCCACTAAAGATAATAATGATCCACAACACAACCTTGGTCCTTGACATTTACCAGGTTTTATGCTCACCCATTATGTTACTGATTTAAAAAGACTGAATATAGCCCGGACAAATTAGGTTTAGTGAGGCTGTGTTCGTACAACAGCACCTTTGCTCACTGTGTTGAATCACTTGTACATACATAACAAGTAGGATAACTGTCAGACCCTTAATGTGTTAGACCCTTTATGTGTCATTTCAAACAAAGAAGTTGCTTCCAAGTCAAGTTTTTATATAATTTGCAGTGCGCACAGTTTAAGAAAGCTCAAGGCGAAAGTATCTGATCTAATCTGAGCACACGGGAAACAATATGGCACAGACTGCAATGCAATTAATTGCTTTTCTTATAGCAATATAAGTAGGTTAAAGGTGTTAAATGGAGTTTAAGTAACAGTATGCTAAAGGAAACCGTTCTGACTTTCAAACTAAACAGGCAAGTTTGAGTTAGAGAAGTTTAGTTTCTGACCACTGATTTCCAAATGTGGTTATTACAAGGTCTGAAGTGGGCACAAACTGTAAATCAAGACAGGACTTTAGAAGAGTGCAGTAGCTACCTCTAAAAGAATATATTATTATAGAACTTAAAGATTAACATTTAATCACATTGCAAATTGTTCTTTCTTTTCACAGTAAATATGTCTCGGAATTCGTTTTTCTGCAATTTTCCACTTTGTAACTAGAGTAAAAAAAAGATGTAACCCTCACTCAACAAAAAACGTTTCTCATAACTTTTTTCTTCATAGATTTAAAAGCATGTGTTACGGTTGCTGTTTGTCTGCTCATTAATCTGCCTGTGAGTGTTTTCAGATGTGCGTGTAATATGTAAATAAGCTGCGCAGTAGCCCTGACGTCATTGGCTGCCCACCCTCTGGTCCGCCTCTGAAGATGGTGATTGGATTGACGTCATCCAATCGCAGCGCACAGCCGGCGCACACAGGGGCGGAGCTTCCTACAGGCGATATAGGTGGTTGCCTAGAGCGCCTCCCAGAGGGGGGCGCCAAAAATTGGACCCAAAAAAAAACAAAAACATTTTTTTTTTTTTTTTTTTACTTTTACTTTTTTTACCCCTCTATATCTGCAACCATTATTCTTACATACAAAAACAATATTCTAACATAAGGGGAAATGAGCCAAAAATCTAAAACGGTCGGTCGGTCTAAGAGCCTCGGCTTTAGGTGTTCACAGTCAGAACATGCTTGAGCGCTGTGCATTGATGGGTATCGGTCAAGTGTTTATAAAATTAAGCGTTGAGGAAAGAAAGACTAACGTTAGAGAACTATGAAGAGGCAAAAGCCATCCGGGGCGCAGTATAAAAACAGAAGAAAAGAAGAAGAGAAACGTGCCAAGGTGAAAGGTTTTGTATTTATTTGTTTGTTTATTTAGCATATTATATTTTGATTATTTGATATGTGTAACATATTTTACATTTCTTCTTAATTTTCTTTGAAAGCAAATTTGCACATTCTTTTATTGTTTGTTATTGTTGTTATTATTATTGTTTGTTAGCTAAGTTGTTTGTTTTAATTCTTTAGTGTGCACTTTACATTTATTCTTAGCTCTTGTTCTTGCTTTTAATAAATAAAGGTGCAGTACTGTCACAGCAGGATTTGGAAAAACTTGTCCATGCTTTTATCTTCAGTAGACTGGACTACTGTAATGGTGTCTTTGCAGGTCTCACTAAAAAATCTATTAGAAAGCTGCAGCTAATTCAGAACGCCGCTGCTCGAGTCCTCACTAACACTAAGAAAGTGGATCACATCACTCCTGTTCTGAAGTCTTTACACTGGCTTCCAACAAAATAAGTTACCATAGCTATGCAAATTACATTTCTGACCTCCTGCTAAATTATGAACCATCCAGAACTCTCAAGTCGTCAGGGACTGGTCAGCTTCCTGTCCCCAGAGTCAGAACTAAACCTGGAGAAGCAGCGTTCAGTTATTATGCTCCAAGTATCTGGAACAAACTCCCAGAAACCTGCAGGTCCGCTGCAACTCTGACTACTTTTAAATCCAGCAAGAAGACTTTTCTTTTTGTCGCTGCTTTTAATTGAACTATTCATATCTTAGACTGCACTGTAACTTTTATCCATGTATTTTTTCTTAATGTCTTTCATTTTTTGTTTTTCTTTTAATGTTTCTTTTATTATCTTTTACTGTTTTTAAATGCCTTTATCTGAATGTCTTTCATTTTTGTAAAGCACCTTGAATTGCCTGGTGCTGAAAGGTGCTATATAAATAAACTTGCCTTGCCTTCCTGTGTGTCAAAGAATAGATTTCAAAATACTGCTGCTGGTTTATAAAGCATTGAATGGTTTAGGCCCAAAATACATGTCTGACCTCCTGCTAAATTATGAACCATCCAGATCTCTCAGGTCTTCAGGGACTGGTCAGCTTTCTGTCCCCAGAGACAGAACTAAACATGGTAAAGCAGCGTTTAGTTATTATGCTCCAATTATCTGTAACAAACTCCCAGAAACCTGCAGGTCCGCTGCAACTCTGACTACTTTTAAATCCAGGCTGAAGACTTTTCTTTTTGTCGCTGCTTTTAATTGATTCACATCTTAAACTGCACTGTAACCTTTATCTTTTAATGTTTCTTTTATTATCTTTTCTTTTTAATGATTGATTTTAAATGCCATTTTCTTAATGTCTTTCGTTTTTTGTAAAGCACTTTGAATTGCCTTGTGTTGAAAGGTGCTATATAAATAAACTTGCCTTGCCTTGCCTTACTTTACTGTATAACTGTTAAGATGTTTTGATTTTTTGGGGGGGGGGGGCGCAGTGGTGAAGCTCGCCTAGGGCACCAAATGTGCTAGGTCCGCCCCTGGGCGCACACCTGCTGGGGAGGAGTACAAAGGCCGCAGACTATCACCACTCTGGAGGCTCTGTTGAGTGAACAGACGCCTCTCGCTATTTGCTCTTCGTTCTGGGGGTTAACTTGTGTGGACCGTGTTATTGTGATTAGCAGTATTGTTGTGATTAGATGTGCTTAGATTAGTTTAGTATTGTTTGACTGTTGTCCTAGCTGTGTTTTCTTACAGCCTTCCTTTGCTAGTTGTACCACTTTTACAGTGAGGTTTTGTTTCCTTCTTTATTTACTGTGTGAGTATTTAGTTTCCCTGTATGCGTTTAGACTCACCTTTTAGAGTCCTTAGTTTGGTTGCCCATTTAAACTTGCGCCCTTGTGGCCTCTATTGTTTGTTATTTAAACCGGTGTTTGTGGCAATTTGTTTGTTTCAGGCTGCTTGCCTGCCATTTTGTTCACCTGTTGTGCATTAAAACAACTTATAACTTTTACCAATCCCATTCTGGTTGTGTTGCTTCCCTTTAATTCCCCTAGCTCAGAAGGGAACGTAATACAACCAGAATGGGATTGGTAAAAGTCAGAGGTGGTACCAAGTCATTGTTTTGCAAGTCCGAGTCAAGTCTCAAGTCTTTGCGCTCAAGTCCGAGTCAAGTCTCAAGTCTTTGCGCTCATGTCCAAGTCAAGTCTCAAGTCAGGATGGGCAAGTTCAAGTCAAGTCCAAGTCCTAAACTTTGACAAAACGAGTCTTAAACAAGTCATTATGTGCTTTTCACCAAATGTAATGACATCAATCAACAGAATAATACTTAATAATCAAACTGCTCTTTATTAGTCACATTAATAATCTATTTTCTCTCTGCTGGTAAAGTAACGTGTTTTTTTCTATTTTGAGAGTGATCAGTAAGGTAAGGCTACCGTGACGGTTTGATTCAGAAGGACTTTAATGTATAAGATCCCTGATGTTGAGGTGACCAGAATGTTTATTTCCACTGTGTACAATATGTTATGAGGGACCCACAATCTATCTTTATGCAAGGGATAATGTGCAGCGAGGTGGTCTCTATGGGGAAAAGCACACCTGAATCTAGATCCCTCTGCAGGTGGTACTTTAACTATATTTTGATGCTAATACTGTACTTTTGTACTTTTGTACTTTTAATTGTAACATTTTGAATGCAGGACTTTTTTTATTGTATAGGGTTCCTGCAGGTTTCGCCAACTCAAATGTAAGACTTTTTAAGACCACTTTGAATAGAATTTAAGACCTATTTCACAGCAATAAAGTATGAAGGAAAATGTATATGAAAGAAGAAATACGTCCCATAATCACTTACAAAGTAAATGTATTCATGTTCAACATAAGGCAAGGCAAGTTTATTTATATAGCACTTTTCAACACAAGGCAATTCAAAGTGCTTTACAAAAAATGAAAGACATTAAGAAAATGGCATTTAAAATCAGTCATTAAAAAGAAAAGCTAATAAAACATAAGAACAATGACTGAACATAACAGCAATTGTGTTAGCGTGTTAGACAAAGTGTGTGTGTGTGCGCGCACGCGCAATTAATCATATTTAAATCGCAATTACGATTTTGGCCTGCCACAATTACGAAAACAACATAATCGAAAAAAACGATTATTTTGCTTTGCTAGGTTGTGACAGTGCACTACAACATATTTGATCTAATTCTTTTTTAGTAATGTATCATTTATTTAATTAATTTTTGTCTTGGTTTTTCAGTTGAATTATACGTTCAGGGTAATCAACAGTTACAAATATACTGTTTAAATTATTATTTGTTTTAAAGTTCAATAAATGGATGTTTTCAAAGTCAATGAATAATCGTATTTAATAATCATGATATTAATTATTGACCAACATAATCTTGATTATTGCCATAATCGAGCAGCCCTAGGGTGTGTGTGTGTGTGTGTGTGTGTGTGTGTGTGTGTGTGTGTGTGTGTGTGTGTGTGTGTGTGTGTGTGTGTGTGTGTGTGTGTGTGTGTGTGTGTGTGTGTGTGTGTGTGTGTGTGTGTGTGTGTGTGTGTGTGTGTGTGTGTGTGTGTGTGTGTGTGTGTGTGTGTGTGTGTGTGTGTGTGTGAGAGAGAGAGTGAGAGTGAGTGACAAGAGCTATATTCAGAGCTCTGCTGCCTTGGCTACACTATTTCATCGTTGTTGTTGTTGTTGTATGATTGGTGTTTAGCTACGGTATTTAGTGTCTACAGCACCTCCGCTTTTAGGGTTGACGTCGACCCAAACTTCGCCCGGAGGTCCCCCGGTGTTGTTGCGGGAGCTGCTGCACTAGCTAACGGCCCGTCCACACAGCGGCGTGCGTTGACGCTTCACCATTCACTTTGAATGGGGTGACGTCACTTTTAGCCGAAATGTATCGTGGGAAGCGACGCGGAGCGTAGCTGGCGTGGCTCGCTGCAAAAGTTGAGCAATGTTCAACTTTTGACGCCTCGGCAGAAGCGTCAGCCAATCGAATCATATGCCAGTACAAGCTCTAGCCAATCAAACCGCTGCTTGTGTGTCAGGGGCGGGAGATTCATGTGATTGGTTGTTGGTCGAGTTTCAGACACGCCCGCCGGCAAGTGTCAGCGCACGCCGCTGTGTGGACGGGCCGTGACGCTCCACTAGCTAACGCTGCATTAGCAAAACAAACGCTAATTTCTTTTGCAAAAGGTGCAGCGGGCTTCAAACACGTTCCCCTCCACTGGTTTCAACCAAGCACTAAATTAGATGTTTTCCAACCAAATACGGTTGAACTGACACTTCCCCATATGAATTTGTAAGTAGATTTGAAGATAGGCTACATGAGGCATGAACTGAAGCTTGGTTGCTAGGTTACTAGCTGGGTGTTCTCCAATAAGGGGCCGGGGGAAACAAAGTTAGTGATTACTGGTTCCATGTTGATTTAATTCAATACAAATTGTTGGGGGGAACTGAAAGGCTATTACCGTACTGGTTACTTTGCAGCCCGGACATTTCCCCCAAAACACATTTAGACGCGATCGCAACACAGAAGTACCTTTCAAATCCCATCATTTTTAAGATCATATATAAATCATATTTAAGACCTTTTTAAGGCCTTAAATTCAGATTATCAAATGTAAGACTTTTTAAGACTTGTTAAGACCACGCGGGAACCCTGATTGTAACTTTTTTAATTGTCTGACCTTCTCCCACCTCTGACTATAAATCCTGAGTGATTACCAAAAAAAAACCCTGCTCTGAAGGTTATTTTCATTTTACAAATCCTGCAATCAGCTTTGCTTTCTCCAATATCATTGAAAAGCAGCCAGATGCTGCTTCTTTTTTCGGTTTTCGCTCATTTCTTGACTTTTCCCGACGCGCTTGCATTTAAATCCGGCTCTGTGCAGCTGGCCTGTACCACTACACATGCTGTGCCCCCCACCCTTCTTTCACATAATGGTATGATCCTAGTGTGTCCTCGAATATGATTGGCCGCATGTGGCCCAGCTAAATAAAGACCCGCCCCTGCCTGCAAGGATTCTCAGCAAGAGTAGGAGCGGCTGAAGATTCGAGAGGGGTCTGCCTGCAGACCTCCACTCTCAGGACAGTTCCGGTGCAGACCTCCACTCTCAGGACACCTCCACTGTCAGTACAGGAAGTGCACGCTAAGAATTCCAAAATAAAATCACCACTATCAGTACAGTGCCACTTTCCAAACAGGAAATGCACGCAAATACAAAATAAAATCGGATCGTGACACTTATTATATACATATGTATATCTATATATCTATATATATATATATAGATATATACGGACACCTTGTATTGTAGGTACTATAAGCATAGATATATATAAACACTAGATGGCTCACATGCGCTGCTGGCCAATGGAGACCGACGTTGCCACTTGGCCGCCATCTTGCTACAGGCAGTGCTCTCATTCATAACATTATGGTTTACTATTTAAATAACCATAGCTTGCTCAATTTTCAACCGATTTTCAAACGGTTTGGTTTTTTATAAACATCAAAGATGTAGTTATGATACTGCATACTTATAATCATGGACTTTCATATGAAAATAACATTAATCAGATAAAGCAATAGCTATACACACACACAAGGTATTTATATTAAATATTTTCCGGTGTATATATTTCCATTTATTTTATTATATTGTCAATATTTAAAATAAATTATAAATAAATTATAAAATTAAAATACATTTATATTTTATATATAAAAATCGGTCTCATGTTACCACTCTGTAAACCAAGAGTTGTTAATTGAGCAATGCCTTAGCTTGAAGAACAGGGACACAACTAATGACAATAGCATATGTTGGTATATTATTTAGATATTCACACCTTATCAGAAGAACCAAACCAACATAAAATGTGCTCACAGACAGGCCAGTTCTGTCTAATTTATCACAATTATTTTTGACATGAGATCTTATCATCCTAGTTTTGTATGTAGTTTCTAGATTTGTAAACAAATCCAGAACCTTTGAAATATGTTATTGAAAAAAGACCAAGAATAATATAAACTGTACCATATGTCCTTCTGTAGTCCATTTGTGGCTTGTCTTGACTCACCCCGGCTGATATATCACAAAATCCACCGTTTAAATTGTTCCCTATATTGCCCCTATGCCCCTGTAAGGTGTCCTTGGGTGTTATGAAAGGCGGCCCCCCAACATAAATGTATTATTATTATTAAGAAGAACAACTTGGTGTGGTGTGGAGGGGATGTAGGAAGCAGGAGCAGGTGGGGAGAGATGGGGCTTCAAGGTTCAAGGTTATTTGTTTTAAATGTGTCTTGCACACAATAAAATAAAATACAGTATACCACAAAACCAATAAGACACACAGTGACACATGGCACACTAACAATCAATCATCGTCCAGCCTCAGCTTTGGTATTCTTTCACAACCATGTTATGGGTTTATTAGACTGAGCAAACATAAACATATGTGGTGATCCCACGGGTTCTTGTTTGCAGACAGCGGCGATTGGAGCATCCGTAGGCTGCACAAAAGTCCGGCATAGTCAGGTACTTCTGTAAACACAAAGCCAGCAAATTCCTGTATCATAATGCAAGATGTTTTTAACAAGCCAAACCACTTGGAAGAAATCATGTGTAACTTAAGTTATGTTGAAAAGAAAGAGCAGTTCTGCGTCTCCCACTGGTGTAAAGTTGCTGGGTGAACTTTGTAATACTAGGTCTCACTGACAGCCTCTTGTTATTAGCCAGCTAATAAATACAACCACATACACAAAGAAAAGCTGCAATTTCAACATGTCCAAGCATCCTGTATCATAGCCATGCTAATAATGTTTATAATAAACCAAACCGTTTGTAAATCAGTCAAGATTTCAGCGAATTAAGAGTATTTTTGTGCAGATCACTCACCTTACAACAGCTACCATAACGCGAATCAGAGTAACTGTTGACTGTAGCAAGATGGCGGCCAGTCAGCTACGCTGGAAAATCTCCCATGAGCCATCTAGTGTTTATATATATCTATGACTATCAGTACAGCCGCAGCGCCACTTTCCGAACAGGAAATGCACCCAAATACAAAATAAAATCGTACTGACACTTATTATATACATAAAGTATATATAGATATATATAAAAATAGGGACACCTTGTATTGTTTACTCTCAGTACAGCACCACTTTCCGAACAGGAAATGCACGCTAATACAACATAAAATAGCACTGCCACTTATTATCTATATATATATATATATATATAGATATATATAATATAATAATAATATAATATATATATATAGATATATATAATTATTTATATATATAAATACGACATCTTGTATTTTAGTTACACCCGCTAGACAACAGTGGAAGGTTCGAGAAACAACCGTGTTTGTCGGGTGCACCGCGGCGGAGGTTCCAGCTGAGAACCTCCACCCCGCTGCGGGACCCGTGGGACCCGTGGGACACCTGGACGGTGCGTCTTGGTCACGCTTCATATCGTCCGGCGCGGAGGCCCTCCGACAGTGGGTTGCATTTGCCATTCGACCAGTGAGAGGAGAGGAGAAAAATGCAACAAAAATTGTCAAAATCCGTTAATATATGGATGAGTGTGTGTGTGGGGTGGGCTGGACACAGGCCGTGGGGGGACACCCGAGACCTGGCAATGTCCCCGGGTGAAATAGCCAAAAAAATTATAAAACAGGGGGAAAGTGGAAAAAAGTGTCCGAAAATAGGCACTCGTGAGGCGGGCAGAGTCCCCTGTCAACTCCCGTTACATTCCTCCATGGTGTCATTTGAGCGAAAAACTTTTACGAGACCCAGGCTGGGGGGGTCAAAAGGGCTTGACCAAGGCCGAGCCAAAGTGCACGGTGGTCGGACTCATCACCTCCGTGATGAGTGTCTAATTGTGATTTGAAAACTTCCATCAAACGAGTCCTTCGGTGGGCGGGAAAAAAACGCGTCAGAATCGTCACTTCCTGTACTGACAGTGGAGGTGTCCTGAGAGTGGAGGTCTGCACCGGAACTGTCCTGAGAGTGGAGGTCTGCAGGCAGGCTCCCATGGAAGATTCTGCTCTCCCCGACGGGAGTCTGCTCCTAACGGAGCGTCCACACTACAGCTTTAAAAAAAGCTTGGAGCTGGGCGTGTCTGAAGCTTGGGGATTTTATTCAAGCAACACGACCAACAACCAATCACATGAATCTCCCGCCCTCGACATACAAAGCAAAAACCCCCGGGGATTTTATGGGAGCAATATATATATATATATAAACTCCCCAAACAGGCGAAAACCTACCAGTTTCACCCACTGTCTCTGCCACCTCCCTCCATGCCTGGTTCCTCCAGTTTGTATAGGTGAAGAGGGTCTGGTCATACAAAACCGGGTGATTTGCTACAGCGATAATTAGTTTCTCCTCCATCTTTTTTGAAATATAGAAATGAACGGCGGGATATCTCTCCCAGCTTGGACGCGGTTTGATTGGCTACGGCTTGAGCTGTCGGCGGAGACGGACCGCTATGCTACCCACAATTCAGTTCGGCGAAAAAGTGAGGCAACGTGGCGTCACCCCATTCAAAGTGAATGGGCAGATTGAAGCTGTCGACGCTGTAGTGTGGACGGGCCGTAACGGCAGCTCGCGATCGGCGTGTTGGAGACCTCTGAATTAAATGATCAAGTCACCTCAAGTCAGAAGGCTCAAGTCCAAGTCAAGTCCGAGTCATTGGTGTTCAAGTCCAAGTCGAGTCGCAAGTGTTTTGTGATTTTGTCAAGTCGAGTCTCAAGCATAGACTGTATATATAAATGGACGTAGTGTCCGTGACGTCACCCATAGGATTCTGCAGAGTTGCCGTGAAGCCCTTAGTAGGCGGAGTCGGCCACTAACGGCTCGACTGTGACATCAGAGTAATCCCGCCTGCTCCAAATAAGGGCAAAGAGGCGGAGCTGAGGCGGGACATGCTGCCTCCGAACTGGAAGTAAACAGAGCTAGCTCAGACTAAGAAGCTAAGCTAACATGAAATACATGCATACCAAGTTGCTAACAGTGTAGTTCCCCTATATAAACGTTACATTCATAATCAAATGAGACAATCTGCAAGAGAATTAGCTATATTTTGTTATTCTTAATGCTTGTCATTCACACGTTGAGAAAAGACGGACACCACCGCCAGGACCTAACGGAGCCGCAGTGGGCTAGCTCCGGGACACCGGCTGGAGCTCGCCCCCTGCGGCTCCGTTAGCTCCGGCGGCCACCACTGGGATAATTGGGTCCCCTAATAACATTTGCTCCCGTTTAGCATTATGGGCGTCATAGCCATAGACTATAAAAGTCTTACCCAAGGCTGAATCATAAACTAAAATGTATATGTATACATAAAGGGTTACGTCCTTAGCTGGCTAATAAGTAACAAGCTAAGCTACCAAGCACACAAACACCTGCGAAAGGGGTTAACATGTATACTATTATTATTTTAGACTTCTTGGAAGTTCTGTGAGTACATTCAAGCACACAGCATGACATTTTAATTGTCTGGTATTTGTAACAATATTCCCTAAAAGGCACAATCACCACGAACACGGCTAAAGCTAAAGGGTCAAGTATAGTACTATGACTAACTAACGTTGTCAGTGTTGCCAACCAGTTTTGCCAACTCCATAATAAGGAAAGTAGCTTTTGGCTGTCCGAAAAGTCGCCAGAAGTCCCTAAATGATGTCATCGCCTAATTTGCATATCATGTAATGGCGGTAAAATAACGTTCCACCCCCTTCAAGGATCAAAACTTGAAACCACCAGAGTAAATCCAGACAACAGTAGATCAGAAATGTCTCTATTAGAAAAAGTAGAAAGTATAGAAATAGTTTTAGTAGTTTTTAGTAGAAATATCCCTTACAATAAAGGCAGTATAATATGCCCGTGTGTCATCTCCAATAAATAGCTTCAACCATCCTTTAAACTCAGGGTTTGATTCCCACTACTAGTGCTGCGTACCGGCAAGCCGAACCGGTACTGGACTTGTAAAAAGTTTCGGTTCAAGTCCGGTTAAAACCGGAACGTCGGGAACCGGTACTTGGACTCGCAAAAAAACTAGCACTTACGTATATTCTGGTGTCTGTTGTTATTTAAACATTCCCTGATAAACGTTATTCAGCGTCAATAAATGAGTGCTAATCCCAGTGTGCTCAGTGTACAACATCACATGTCATTTCACCTTCGATTCACGGTTTGAAAACGTAGCCTTTCGCCACATGCTAATGCTAACCGGAAGTGAAGAATTTTCAGAATAAAAGTATTAGTTAAGTTAATAGTGTGAACTTCCGTTTATTCAGAATAAAACTGATTTAAATTAAATAGTGTATTTAATTCAAAATTACGCCATATCAACATTGATTTTAATTTCTAACAGTATGTATGTACATCACTATGTATGTAGTATGTACTGTATAATGTACACATGTAGAGTTGTAGAAAATGTACAGACAGTACACTCTGACTGTACAGTCACTACAGTTTAGCCTATACTGTATAGTAGGTGTGTAACAGTGTAATGCGTATAGTCTACTCTACACTCTACCTTTCAGCAACGTTTTAGGGATTTAGGCTCAGTCAGCTCAGGGACTGTTTGGTTACTTTAGTTTGGTAAATGAAATAAATGTTTGAACTTTGTAGTAGTTCACTGTAGTTGCTGTCATAAGTCATTTGTAGACTAAGTGGCAAAAAGTGTTTTTTCTACATTTGTACTTTGTAGAGAAATGTGGACACAAGTTAGATGGGAGCACAATAAACCTGATGAGTTTGAATTTGAGTTGATTATTGTTAATTTTAAATTGATAATTAGCTCACAATAAGTTCACTTTAGTTACTCACACAACTTGACACAAGCCATGGGTTCAGGTCCGGACTTATAAGTCCGGACCTGAACCTGAACCTCTGGACTTGAGTCCGGACCTGAACCTGAATGTGAGTCCAGGTACGCAGCACTACCCACTACTTTATGTACTTTTGTGAATACAGTTTAGACTGTAACACGATGACCTACGTGGATGTTTAGCTTGTCACAGAGAGGCACACACACAGTGGACGAGGTGATTAAGTGACTGAAGCTGTCTCGACGCGGGAGAGTGTGGTTGTCTCCTCTCTGCTGTGACTGCAGCTGAGCTGCTGCGGGAGGCAACTGTGAGTCTGCGCGCCTGTGAGTGCTATGGGAGGGCTGAGGGGCTCACGGCAGCTCGTTAACTGCAGAACAATACGTGAGTCTCCAAACACCAGAAAAGTCCCTAATAACACCATTACAAGTCGTTAGTCGCTTTTGACAAAAATAAGTAGCCGGAGGGTTTGGAAAGCCGCCGAATGTATCGACAAAGTAAGGAAAGTAGCTATTAGCTGTCCGGAAAGTCGCCAGAAGTCTCTAAATGACGTCATCACCTAATTTGCATATCATGTAATGGCGGCTGTAGGAGAGAGCATGGTAGAGGGGAGTACAAAAAACGTTCCCAACCCTTCAAGGATCAAAACTTGAAACCACCGGAGTTAAATCCAGACGACAGTAGATCAGAAATGTCTTTGCCTTTTGAGTATGTTTTTGGGTTTTAACATGCTTCTTGATTTCAGACAGTTTGGCATAGAAATCCCCCTTACAATAAAGGCAGTATGCCTGTGTGTCATCTCTAATAAATGGCTTCAACCATCCTTTATACTCAGGGTTTGATTCCCACTCCTTTCTGTATTTTTGAGAATACAATTTAGACTGTGCCATGATGTTTAGCTTGTCACCGAGAAGCACACACACAGTGGACGAGGTGATTGAGTGACTGAGGCTGTGTGAGTCAAAGCCAGTGTTGCCAACTCCATAGAAAGGAAAGTAGCTATTGGCTGTCTGAAAAGTCGCCAGAAGTCCTGTGACGAAGGTAACTTTGTCACTATGGACTGACGGCTTCAGGCCGGGTAATATGGCACTTTATTAGCGTGATTGCACAGTATATGTTGTCTGTGGCTGATGATTGTGTGCACCTGGTGTCCTGTGTTGTCTCCTCCCCCCTCACCTGTGTCTTGTTGTGATGATTGGAGTGTGGGTATTTAGGCTCTGTTGCCCTGTCTGTTGAGAGGGCTGGGTGTGTGTGTGAGATCCTTATGGCTGCAGGATTGAGGCTGTGAACTTTGTGCCCATGTTTTTAATAAATGCCCACGTCGGGTTCAGGGTTTCCGCTAGGATTTTTTCTCGCCGGTTAAATGTCCGGGCAGAATTTATTTTACCGGACAAATTTGAAACTTAGGCTACCGGTCATATTTCAATAATAATAAGAGTTGTGTAGCAGAGTTCCCGTTAGCAGGTTATTACCGGACTATGAGCAGATATGCTTCAGTTTAAAACTCAGTTCACGGGGCTCATTTTTATATTGCTTCAGTTTATAATCGTAACAGATCGAAAAATTCAGATTCATTTTTCAATAAATTATTCCACAAACAACAAACAACATAATTATTACATTCAAACAAACTACTTGTAGTAGATAACGTACATTATTCAAAGTTTACATACATTTGAATAATAACACGGGACGGGAGAAACGGATCCTCTCTTTTCCCCTCTCTCTCTCCTGACAGCCCGTCAGTTTCTCATGCAGCTCCTGCAGCTCGCTAAACAGAGGGCGGGGCTTCAGGTGATTATGCAGAGCTGCGTGTCTCGGTCAGACTCAGCAGCTGATTTTGTTCCGGTTATACTTCACTCGCGTTTATGTCCATATCGATCAGATCCAGCTCTCCTGATCGGCCTTCATAGAGAGCACCGATCAAACTATTAAGAGTGAATATCGGCCGATAATGACCGGCGGCCGATCGATCGGAGCATCCCTAATTATTACCAGACATTTTGACCGGCAGGTTTTGAATTTACCGGTTTTTAATAAATTGTACCAGCTAAAGACCGGTAATTACCGGCTAACGGAAACCCTGGTCGCGAACCGGTGAACGAATCAGTGAACGAATCAGTGAACGAATCTTTCAAGTGAACTGAATCAAAAGATTCGTGTCCCCGAAGGGAATCGGAATTCCCATCACTACAATGCGTGGTGGAGTCACGAACTTTGTTACATTTACGTGTCGGCACCACGCAAACAACCCCTATGTAAAGTGAATGAGGCTCCTTTGTCGTGGTGCACACACGCATTTCTACAACGTCCCGCAGTGAGCTTTTATTCTATAAAACGTTTTTTAAATCTACTTTTTAGTTTGTAGTAACTCACGGGAGGCTTCTTTTATTTTATTTGTATTCATAATTATTTTTATTTTTCGTCAGAATGTAAAAATGACATTAGTTACGAATTTGTGTTCTCAAAAAACAGTGCATTGTGTGTAATGCAACTGTGATTTTTATTAGATTAGTTAGTTTTTAAGGAAGGCCAGAGCTTCAGCTGTGTCAAATAGATTGTTCCCTTTTAGTTAACGTTATTTAAAAGATAATGATCATGTCCCCTCTATTGTATTACGAGCGTCCATTGGATAACGGAGAATTGTACACCCGGAAGTAAGTATTCTCCTTACTGTCGATTGATTTTACAGTGATATCTGCACTACTCATCGATTAAAAAACACCAGATTATCCTTGTTAATTACACAACATTGATTGGTTTGAATTGTGTACAATGCTTTTGTATTTTCCCACTTCGATTCGGAGAAACAAATGTTTTTTCTGAGTTTTAGGATGGCCGAAGACACTATACTACCCAGAATCCTCAGCTATCGTTTGGGACTACACCATGTGCTTAGTTTGACAAACCCCGTGATCAGTCCTCAACCTCTGTGATTGGATGTTGTGCGCGAAGTTTACACAGAGCGTCAAAAAGGACTTTGAAATGGAATGAAACCCATCGACGGCACACTATTCAAAACAGGAATCAAACGTGTCCCCCCCCCTTAGGTCACAGGCTCCTCCAACAGTGCTACGCAATAAAACAGATACACAGAAGAAATAGTGCAATAAGAGTCTATAAGTGATTGAAATATGATATATTAGATACATAATTTCTAAGTAGCAGCCAGATGAATGTTATGGATGTTGTTTCTAAGTTCAGTATAGCCTGTGGGATGAAGCTATCTCTTCGTCTGGTGGTTTTAGTCCAGATGCTGCGGTACCGCCTGCCAGACGGCAGCAGACAGAACAGTGTGTGGCTGGGTGGCTGGGGTGATGGGGGTATTTTATAATCCTGAGGGCTTTCTTTAAGGTTAACCTGGTATTTTTACTCCACTACATTTATTTTAGTTACTTTACAGATTTGGATTAATGATGTGAAATATAAACAACCGTTAAATCAGACACCTGAGGGAAATTCAGTGAAGGTGATTGTCAAGTGCCAACAATCAGGCGAGATATTTGATAGTTGGTGCTTGAGAAGACTAAATATTTATCTGCAGATCCATTTAAAGCATATTCATTACTCGTTATTCTCTAATAGTTAATTAAAGACTGTATATAATTGCTATTTTGTACATCCCTTTCAAGATTTCAAGATTTTCTAAGGTTTATTGACATATCATATACACAACAGTGTAGTTATGCAATGAATGAAAAACTTGGGTCACAGGTTCCTCAACAAGACATCTATCAATATGTGTATACCTCCACCATTACACTGTCGTATTCTGCACGTTTCTTATACTATCTACATACATACAATTATAATTAATGTGTATAATATCAGTTAAAATAAGTGCTTCAACATAGTTAACATTGCAGGAAAGTTGATTGTCAAGTTCCAAAACAAACCATGCAATTTAGACTTTGTCAGGCTTAATATTTATCTGTAGATAGATAACCCCCAAAGCTTTTTTCCTATTTAAAAGAAGACCTTAACCTAAAGTATTCTTTAATGTTTAAATAAAGCCTTATTAGTTAGCACATCCTCCTGTCAGGCACTACACTGTTTTATTCTAGATATCATTTGAGTATCTTCTTGATATTTTCTATTCTATATTTATATCATTGACCTTCTACTTTTCCACTATTTTGTATGTACTCTTAATATTTAAATGTTTTCATAAAATATAACATATTCAAAAGTGCTTTACAAAAATGAAAGACATTAAGAAAAAGGCATTTTAAACAGTCATTAAAAAGCAACACAATCTTCCTGCATTGCAATTACTCTAAACGTGCAATAACGTGCTTTAACCAGTAGGTGGTTTGGGTTAAAAAGCTGTCAAGTTTACAGTGTTAACAAAATAAAATATACTGCTGTTTCCGGTTTAGTTTACGACGAATATTATTTTGTTATTGTTTTGATATTTGTAACACAAAAGCGATGGAAAAAACCCATAGCAACACAGAAAAGATGGTCTTAACATGACCCAGCGGTCTAGTAGTTAATAAAAAACAATAATATCAAAACAAAATATTACTACTAACTTTATTGTGAAATTAAAACAGAACTGTAAAAGAATAGTTTCCGGTCTATTCTGATGCCCGATCTCTTGAGATAAATAAAGAACTATGACAGATGTGTAATATTTAATGCAGCCAAACCATTTATTACAATGCATTCATGTGATGAATTTCAAAGAGTAAAGCAAGCAGTGCTGAATAAAGTATGATTTTCTCTTTTACGAAACGTTTTTTTTTTTTCATATGGAATGCAGTTGGAGGTCAACCAATCAAAGAGCTTGAGGACTGATCACGGGGTTTGTCAAGCTAAGCACATGGTGTAGTCCCAAACGATAGCTGAGGATTCTGGGTAGTGTAGTGTCTTCTGCCATCCAAAAACTCCGAAAAAATATTTGTTTCTCCGAATCGAAGGGGGAAAATACAAAAGCATTGTTCACAATTCAAACCAATCAATGTTGTGTAATTAACAAGGATAATCTGGTGTTTTTTTAGTCGATGAGTAGCAGGCTTGGAATTTCGTCATTTTAGGGGCAAGGCCATTTGGCCTTCCCGTTCACATTTTTTTTAAGGGCACAAAGGCCACATGACAGGGCACAAAGGCCGGTTGGTTAAATTACACTGGTCAATGAACATGACTGAAAAGTGTAGCACTAACGTCAACACCAGTCGTTTTACAAACGGCTGAATAGCAATAGTGTTTCTTAAACGTATACGTTAAGTTCAGCCATAAAGACAGTAAGGGTAACATTTTATTATCACTGGCCCCACCATTGTAACCACTGGCCCGGAGCATTCGTCCACCAAAAAAGAAATCGACTAATAATGAAGAAAATTTGTTGCAATAATTTATGCACTAACTACATTACTACTTGTACTACAACATTTTAATCATCAGTTCTTCCTCATTTTCCTCAATTGTTCATATTTGGTTTATTAAAATAATGATATTGTGGTCATTGTTAAAAAATGTCTGCTATTATTATGAGTATTATTATTTGTATAATGCACTTTCTGCCTTCCTGTCATTAGGAGTTAGACATGTAATGGCTATGTAATTGATTTGATTAGAACCTTCATTATCCTAAACTGCTGGGACATTTCGCCAATACCTTTATATCTGTCTACTCTTCACTTACTTGTCAGCATAGGTCGGCATTGATGTACAGAACCGACAGAAGACCTTGTTTATATTGGCATCATATTGAGAGGTGCAGTGACGCGTCCTGAAACCAGGAAGTAAGCTGCTGGTTCCCTCCACAAAAAGCAATGGAATTTCTCCACAGGGTTTTGGAAAATAGCTGGAAATAAGGTCTGTGGAAAACAAACCTGTTTGATAAATGCACGTTTTGTTCAGCCGGATAATCTCAACATGTCTACCCTACTTTTATAATTTTCGAATCATAAATCTAATCGATAGATTATAAAAGGGGTTTAGGACGCGGCACTGCAGCCCTGTCACTCCTTTAACTCCTCCGGTGACTTTCTTTTATTAGAAGATTGTTTTTTGCCCGGCGCTTGGCCGGTTACCGCTCGTATTAAAAACATTTTGGCGAATGGTTAGGTGGCGCGATAGTCTGTAGTCAGGGTTGGGAGGGTTACTTTGTAAATGTAATCAGTTACTGATTATTGATTACATGGCTCTGAAAGTAATCTGAATACAGTTACAGTTACGTGTCTTAAAAAAGTAACGTAATCAGATTACTTTTAGATTACTTTTGGATTACTTTCTTTTTCCATCACAGGTGGGTATATTTTGGTGAACAGGAGACACAAAAAAGCAAAAGGAAACTGAACGTGTTTTTACTGTTTTAATGGTTTATCAAGAGCACAACTGAAACATCACATCTGAAACGATGTAGCAACATAATACACTTGTTGGGGATGCAGCTTGGGATGTGAGGAGAGTGAGGACACGGCTTAGAACGGGCGTGTCGCCTTCTGTCCTGCCAGTGTTGGCAGGACATGAATTAAAATGTCGAACTCAGACTTCATTTTAAGGACATGTCGGCCAGGGGTGTAGAGCTATATTTGTTTAAGCAGCGGATTGGCAAAACAGGAGAGTGTGTGCACCAGTCTGCCTTGATCTATGAATTCATGTCCGTGACACTCACAGATCTGCTGCCCACAGCTGTTTTATAGAAGGAAAACCTCCTTCACTTCATGACATCTCTGCAGCACCAGGAGGCAGCGGGAGGGTTAACTCAGCCTCTGAGAAGACGAGCGAGCCGCGCAGTGCCTTTCACGCACCGCCTTTCACGCACCGCCTTCACTGTGTTTACCTTCAGCAATAATCATTAGTAAGGCTAAAGACTAAAGAGCGACCGCAGGCTGATGTGTTTTAACCACACACACCTATATATACACACACGCGATTTAAACGCAGACTTTTGTTCCTCCATGTTTCGTTGTTATTGTTTCACTAAGCGAGCGGACCCGCGATTTTTTTTCAAACGCTATTTTGGTCCATCTGCGGCGGTAATAGGTTTTGTGGGCTGTGATGATTCGGCTGTTACTACTTGAATATTAAATGTTGAGAGGAAATCTTTCCACCAATAATTCCAATAAGTAATCCAAAATGTATTCACTTCAGGTTTACGAAAGTAACTGTAATCAGATTATTCATTTTTCAAATGTAACGCGAGCTGAATACAGTTACTTGATTTTTGTATTCTGATTACGTAACGCCGTTACATGTATTCCGTTACAACCCAACCCTGTCTGTAGTGAAGAAGGAGCACCCTCCCGCTCACGGGAGCCTGCTCGCGCTGTGCTCCGCAGCAAACAGTTTGCTGCGGAGCACATCGCGAGCAGCAAACAGCTGTTTGCTTTTCCCCCCAACAACGACAACCGACTCACGAAACGCTATGTTGTAGCGTTGATAAACGAAACAATTTAACTAAATTGCTAGTCAAAATACCAATACCACAGGACATTTTTTTTTACTTTTGACAGGGGCACAAAGGCCACTTTGGGCGTGAATTGCATTTTTTTAACAGGGCATCACGGCCAAAGTGCGGGGCAACGACGGCCATGGCCGTCGTGGCCGTCGTGAAATTCCCACCCTGATGAGTAGTTCAGATATCACTGTAAAATCAATCGACAGTAAGGAGAAAACTTACTTCCGGGTGTAAAATTCTCTGTTATCCAATGGGAATGGACGCTCGTAATATCTTTTAAATAACGTTAACTAAAGGGAACAATCTATTTGACACAGCTGAAGCTCTGGCCTTCCTTAAAAACTAAGTAATTTAATAAAAATCACAGTTGCATTACACACAATGCACTGTTTTTTGAGAACACAAATTCGTAACTAATGTAATTTTTACATTCTGACGAAAAATAAAAATAATTATGAATACAAATAAAATAAAAGAAGCCTCCCGTGAGTTACTACAAGCTATAAAGTAGATTTAAAAAACGTTTTATAGAATAAAAGCTCACTGCGGGACGTTGTAGAAATGCGTGTGTGCACCACGACAAAGGAGCCTCATTCACTTTACATAGGGGTTGCATGGTGCCGACACGTAAATGTAACAAAGTTCGTGACTCCACCACGCATTGTGGTGTTAAGAAGTCGTGGTGGAGTCACGCATTCTGGTGAGATCAGGTTGTGGGCCGCTCAACGGTCAGCTTCACAAGTCCCTAAATGACGTCATCGCCTAATTTGCATATCATGTAATGGCGGTAAAATAACGTTCCACCCCCTTCAAGGATTACAACTTGAAACCACCAGAGTAAATCCAGACGACAGTAGATCAGAAGTGTCTCTATTAGAAAAAGTAGAAAGTATAGAAATAGTTTTAGTAGAATTATCCCTTACAATAAAGGCAGTATAGTATGCCCGTGTGTCATCTCCAATAAATGGCTTCAACGATCCTTTAAACTCAGGGTTTGATTCCCACTACTTTATGTACTTTTGTGAATACAGTTTAGACTGTGACACGATGACCTACGTGGATGTTTAGCTTGTCACAGAGAGGCACACACACAGTGGACGAGGTGATTAAGTGACTGAAGCTGTCTCGACGCGGGAGAGGCTGTCTCCTCTCTGCTGTGACTGCAGCTGAGCTGCTGCGGGAGGTGAGTCTGCGCGCCTGTGAGTAGCCTACTATGGGAGGGCTGCTCACGGCAGCTCGTTAACTGCAGAACAATACGTGAGTCTCCAAACACCAGAAAAGTCCCTCATAACACCATTACAAGTCGTTAGATCAGTCGTTAGTCGCTTTTGACAAAAAAATAAGTAGCCGGAGGGTTTGGAAAGCCGCCGAATTTAACGACAAAGTCGCCAAGTTGGCAACACTGGTCAAAGCAAAGCAAAGGCAGTTATTTATTATAGTGTGAAAGTGAGTGAAGAAACATTTACATTTTACATTTAAATACCGCTCAAAACCAGGACGGCTTGGCAGTTGCCGCATGCGCAATTCATTTGCAGTCTCGATGCGGGGGAGTGTGGTTGTCTCCTCTCTGCTCTGACTGCAGCAGCAGCTCTGCTGTGGCCAGGCAACTGTCAGTCTGAGCGCCTGTGAGTACTATGGGAGGGAGGCGGGGCTCACGGCAGCACCCGCGGCTCGTTAACTGCAGAACAATACGTGAGTCTCCAAACACCAGAAAAGTCCCTAATAACACCATTATAAATCGTTAGTGTAGCGGCAATAACTCCCTATGAGTTAGCAGCTGAGCGGCTAAAAGATGCTCTTTGCTGTGACGTGTTCCATATAAGAGTCCGTAGTCATTTGTAGTCCATGGTGTTTAATAAAGACGAAAACAAACAATATACGACTCCAGACCTGACGGTCAACAGAAAGTATCGGAGCAAATTCACCCTCTTCCTACATCATATCCTCCCAACCGGAATCCAACAGGTGACTAAATACCAATAAACCACACCCACGTGACCATTCCCGGAAGTGATAAACAATAAGAATGAATGGCGATGCAAACAGAAATACAAGATAATAATACAAATAATAAGTAAGGCAAAAACAAGCATTTTGGCTCCTACAGTTAGATTAGTCGTTAGTCGCTTTTGACACAAATAAGTAGTAGTAGGGTTTGGAAAGCCGCCAAATTTTACGAGAAAATCGCCAAGTTGGCAACACTGAACGTTGTAGCCTCTATGGTTGTAGCCTAGCAGAGTGGACAAGTTGCTGTTAGCTGACAGTGAGGCATGTACGTGTCAATCAACGTGACCACGCCCTAATTTATGCAAAAATGTTAAGACCTAATATAAATAAAAGGGTCGTGTTAGAAACAATTCACTCACAGATCCATAATCATGAAGGTGGAATCTAACTATATCGATAATAATATGTATTGCATCCATGGGTAGAAACATGTTTTTTTCTGCTGTAAAGTTGGGCATTTTAACATGGGGGTCTATGGAAATTGCTCCTTTCTGCAGCCAGTCCCTAGCGGCCCATGTATGAACTGCAGTGTGTGGCACTTCCGTATTGGCTTCCCGGCTGTTCCCCAGAGTTTGTCGCTTGGTCTCAAGTCATCAAATGTGTGACTCGAGTCTGACTCGAGTCCAAGTCATGTGACTCGAGTCCACACCTCTGGTAAAAGTACCCCCCCCCCCTACAGGTGAACAAAATGGCAGGAAAGCAGCCTGAAACAAACAAATTGCCACAAATACCGGTTTAAATAAACAATAGAGGCCACAAGGGCGCAAGTTTAAATGGGCAACCAAACTAAGGGAGGACTCTAAAGTGAGTCTAAACGCATACAGGGAAACTAAATACTCACACACTAAATAAAGAAGGAAACAAAACCTCACTGTAAAAGTGGTACAACTAGCAAAGGAAGGCTGTAAGAAAACACAGCTAGGACAACAGTCAAACAATACTAAACTAATCTAAGCACATCTAATCAAACTAATCTAAGCACATCTAATCACAACAATACTGCTAATCACAATAACTATAGGTTACTTACGTAACCCCAGTACTCAGAGTAACATGAAGTGAGATGTCTCACTATGGGATGCGCCTCATAGCGGAGCAAACAGAAGCATCAATCTCATTACGCCAATCCTGATTGGCTGGTGATCTTGACGTCAGCGTCAGGGGAAATCACCCCCTATAAGTAGCTTGCGCCACAACGCATGCGTCATTCAAAATAAGCACCTCTTCTCGCTTCACCATAGCAAGGAGGGCCGTCTGGTGAGACATCTCACTTCATGTTACTCTGAGTACTGGGGTTACGTAAGTAACCTATAGTTCTCATTCATAACACTCCGTTCGATGTCTCACTATGGGATATTGTAGCTCCCGTATTGCCAGACGAGCTTATCTCGAAAATCACAGATCAACCAGAATTTAACAGGTAGAGTCCTGACTCAACAAGGTGCCCAGCACTGCTCGGGCCACGCTTGGAGCGGAGACGTCTAGCCTGTAAAAGCGGACAAAAGTGAGCGGCGAGGACCAGCTTGCCGCTGCACAGATGTCTTGGATGGAAACACCCTTGAACAAAGCCCAGGATGTAGCCAGGCCCCGAGTCGAGTGAGCCCGCAGACCCGAAGGTGCTTGCAAATTCTGACTCTTATAGGCCAAAGCAATTGCCTCCACAATCCAGTGTGAGAGCCGTTGCTTAGTAACAGGCTTGCCCTTGCCCTTAAGACGAAGCTCCTTTGATCTGTCCATATATGTTTGTAAAGCCCGGACTGGACACAATAGATCCTGCTGCTGCTCCCCGGAGCAAACCAGTGGCGGAGGAAATGCCTCAATGTCAATTGGGGTACACGAGCCAACCACCTTTGGTGTAAAGGCAGGGTTGGGCTTCAACAACACTCTCGTTTGCCCTGGGGCGAACTGAGTGCATAAAGGATGTACAGACAGTGCATGAATATCACTGACCCGCTTGGCGGATGCCAGGGCCAGTAACAGCACTGTCTTGAGTGACAGATGTTTCATGTCAGCTCCTTCCAGGGGTTCAAATGGGGTCATTCTGAGTCCATTCAAAACCACTGCCAGGTCCCATAAGGGCACCAGCGACCTGAAGACAGGGAGGAGCCTGCGAGCTCCCTTCATAAAACGGCAAACCAAAGGATGTTGGCTAGCCGTCTTACCCTCAAAGCCCACATGGCATGCAGCAATAGCAGCCAGGTACACCTTGATCGTGGAGAAAGCTCTGCGTTTATCGATCAAGTCCTGTAGAAATGATAAAATCACCCCGACAGGACATTGAAAATAGATGTGTCCTTCTTGAAGGCACCACTCCTCAAACACCCTCCACTTATGCGGCTTTCACACCAGCGCTTTTCAGTTTCTAGCTCCGAGCGGGAGCTTTTCTGGTTCAGCTCCGGTTTCCCTTTTCAGCTCCCGCTCTGTGCACACCGCCCACTGGCGCCCCAGAGCTGCCCCTGCTGCGTCATGACGTCACCGTTTACATCGCTGATTTGCTCCCAAACGGCAGCCATTACGGCGCTCACAACAACAACAACAACAACAGCGTCGGGTCGATGATCGTGTTGCTTTTAATCACACGAAGCCAGAATAAATTGAATAACGACTTCTCCAACCTTATGCTTTTCTCCAGAGTGCCGTGGTTCATTGTTTATTAATGTGTTTCTGCAGCATTTACCGACCGCTGCACTATTGGCTGCTCTTCCACTGGAGTTTATTCTCCCGTTAGCTCCCGGTTAGCTCACACTGCAGCGGCCGCTCTAAAGTATTCACTTTCCGACTCACACAAGCAGCTGATGCATATCCCCAGTTCCCCTTAGCCTAAGTGAATGTGTGTCAGTCTGAATTGACACTGTTTGGTATCACAACGATGTTATGAAAGTTTCTCTGGTATAAAACGGGTGATGTTAGCATAGCAACCGAAGCTAAACTGACTACTTGCATCCGATAGCTGCAATAATACAAAACAACACGTCTGCGTCTCTCCACAATGATCGATAACAGTGAACGGATGGTCAAAGTAAGGTACAAATAAACAGAATCATACGAAGCCTGGTTAGTGTTGCCTGACTTTATAAAGTGTGTTCATAAGCACTACTGCTTGTAGGCAGGCATGACAGTCGACCCATGTTCAGGGGAGGTGGGTTTAGTTTCCTGCACGCCTCGACGTAAGAGAGACGTAAGCGACGTCGCCTCTTAGCTCCAAAGCTCTTGCCTCTGGACCGACAATTTTTTGGAGCTGGAAGTGAACCGGATTCCGGAGCTAAGAGCCGTCGCCGCTGCGGTGTGAACAGGAAAACCCGGCGCTTTTCAGGCTCTAGCTCCGAGCCGGAGCTGAAAAGGCGCTGGTGTGAAAGGGGCATTACAGTTGTAAAGAGACCTGGTGGAGGAAGCTCTCGCACTCTGAATAGTGTTTATCACCTTCTGAGGGAGTCCCACTGTATTCAGATTGTACCACTCACGGGTCAGGCCCATAGTGCCCTGCACTCTGGGCATGGGTGAAGGATCGCCCCCCCCGCCTGAGACAATCTGTCCCTGCGTGGTGGGGGCTGCCACAACACACTCTCACTCCCTAAGCGTCCAATAGCGACGTTTGGTCAGTGTCCGTGGCGTCCAGTTGTGACGCTCCTAGGCTCCTTCAGCGTCATAAAGGGACGCAAATAGCTTTCAACTGATTGCAATGTATTCCCATCTGCGTCGGGATTTGACGCTCATGGAAGCACGGCATTCGTTTATGTCGGCTGCCCTTAAAGGCAATGTGAGCGTCCATTCCCATTGGATAACGGTGAATTGTACACCCGGAAGTAAGTATTCCTCTTACTGTCGATTGATTTTACAGTGATATCTGCACTACTCATCGACTAAAAAACACCAGATTATCCTTGTTAATTACACAACATTGATTGGTTTAAATTGTGTGCAATGCTTTTGTATTTTTCCCCTTCGATTCGGAGAAACAAATATTTTTTCAGAAGACACTACACTACCCAGAATCCCCAGCTATCGTTTGGACTACACCATGTGCTTTGTTTGACAAACCCCGTTTTTTTCACCATTCATTCCGATGGCTGGCGTCTATGTCACATGATCTTCAAATTTCTCCCTGCAGAAAAAGAAAACATGGCCGAACTTCGTTTTATTCTGGTGGAAAATGCCTATTTTAAAGTTAGTTTGGCCATTAAAATGCGTTTTGATGTCATTTGATGCGAGAAATATGAGTTGTTATTTCAGATTATGTGTGCAGTGGATGTACATGATCTTTAGTTTGCTAGTTATTATGAAGATTACTTCGTAATCGCGACGTTTTCATTGTTACCAAGGTGGTTGCTAGGGACGCTGCTATCGATATTATTTCTGTTATGTTGTGTAACTGTTTAATGGTGTTATCTTTATTGCTACCCCCTTCCCTGTCAATGTATAGCGTTGGTCCACAGCCTAAACATATTAGTTTAACAAAATCCGCATCTAAAGATAGCCTACGTTATTTTCCCCTGTGCAATTCCAGTCTCACATCTCACAGCACATCGTCATTAACAAATACCGGAAACAGACCGAAAACATTTAAAAAAAATAATAATAATACTTTATTCCGAGTGTGCTTGCTTTTCTCTTTGAAAGTCATCACATAACGGGATTGTAATACACGGTTCGGCTGCATTACATATTACATATCTGCTGTAGTTCTGTATTTATAGAGCCCTGATGAGAAGACCTCTAGACAAACATGAGGAACTGAAAACGTGACGTGGATCATAAATATATCAGCCATTAAACAACATCTTACATTTCTTTTCACACAATGCGTCTCCTTGCAGTATCAACACTAATTCGGCTGACTTTTATATTTGATCCAATTGGTAGATAGGCTGTATTTACACCATAAAGGTGCACAGCTGATATAAAGGGACACCTGGTGGTTAAAGCATGTTATTGAATTTAATTATTTGTATTATTAGATATTAATACGATCCCTATAAAGTATATCCATTACTCGTTATTTTCTACTAATAGTTAATTAAAGTATGTAATGACTATTTTGCACATCCCTTTCAAGATTTTCTAAGGTTTATTGACATATCATATAGGCCTACACAACTATGGTGTAGTTCTGCACTGAATGAAAAACTTGGGTTGCAGGTTCCTCAATAGTGCATTACAAGACATCTATCAATATTTGTGCATACCTCCAGCAATGTTAACTATGTTGAAGCACTTATTTTAACTGATATTATACATACTGTATTATACTCTTATAAGATGTATGTAGATATTTCATCTCCGGCCTTGTCAGGTATTGAACAATCAATAAATAAAGAACACAGAATTGTTGAATATAAAACACAGAATTTGTGTGATTATACTAAATGATTTTCAAATAAACACAACTCCATATTTAACTGTTACACATGCTGATGTAACGCAAATGTTCCAACTTGGGATGAATAAAGTATATCTTATCTTAAGCTGATCGATGGCTACTGCCATATTTGCAAAATGTGCCTCTGAACCTTGACAAGTGCATGTTTCAGGCTTATCAATTAATGTAATGTAATGTAATGTTATCACAGGGGTCACAAACATAAGACCAGCTGTTAAATAAAGCTCTTCTGACCTTAGCTGGCATGTGGGTAGGGCCTATATATATTAATACTGCCCATAATGGGCACAAGCAATTTTCACCCATTTATTAATTATATGTTTTAAATGTGAGTGTTTCCTGTCCCCTAAACCTCCAGGGATGTACACAGTTTAATACTGGCAACTTCTTATTATGGGAAAAACGAAAACGTCTTTTAAAACTACAACTCCCAGTAGAGACGTGCCGTAGAGAACATGTTGCGAAACAGAATAGCCAGCATGCAGGGCCGGACTGGGACAATAAGTCAGGCCGGGAATTATACACCCAGCCAGGCCACTACCAGTTTTCTTTTGTGCCATTTTCCTGGATTTATTTGTCAATATTTACAGCGTTGCTGCCCATAGTGATAGCCCTACACTTTAAATCTACTACCCCAGAATAAACATATGGACATGGGTTTATTTAAAAAAAAATGTGCCAAGCTATTTAGGAACCTATCCATGTGAACATATTTTAAGTGGGGGTGGACTTCAAATCTTCTAGGGGGGGGTCGGGGGGCATGCTCCCCCGGTAAGATTAGTTTTTTAAATGTTGGACTTAAATGCATCAATCTGGTGCATTTTGAGGGGGAAATAAAGAGACCACACCCATATGAAACAGAACTGTATACATTTAAATAATCATAAAAACATGGCTATAACCAATAACATACCATATCCAATATGAAAAAACATTGAAACTTGTTTATTTATTTGTTTTTTGTTCATTCATAGTTGTGAGTGTGTCTGGGCTCCTGAACCAGCCTCTCCTGTCTCCCTCCTCTCCCCCTGCTCCTCTTTGAGGCAGCAGCAAAGACTAGTTTTAGCTCTCAACAAGTTTTTAAAGTTTATCTTACCTTTTGTAGTGGCAATTTATTATATTATTTTATATGGTAAAACCAAATGATGATATTATGCTTAGAAACTGTTTGGTCAACTCGACCTGTTGTACCACACGGTAGCTTCCTGCCAAGGTCGTACCTGGAAAATGCGGCTCTGCCTATGAGAGCATTGTAAGATAACAGTCAGGAGAATGTCTTATCTCTTTTCCTTTCTGCACAGCAACAGTCCTCAATTAAACACACACACACACACACACACACACACACACACACATTATACCCTGTGCACACTCCTGCAGACTATCCTATACTCTGTGAGACCTGTGCCTTTGAAGCTTCAAATAAATAACCAACGAATAAGTAAATAAATAAGACAACGCTGTTTGCTTTCACCAGTTTATTATTGATTACAAAGATTACATCTTTGCAGTATTGACGAGTCTAACACCTAGTTAACATTTTTTTGTTATTATTCATGCATATTTTACTAATCACTACCCCCTCAAATGGAAATATGTGTTTACATAAATGGTGACCAAACCGTTTGAGACCCACAGAGAACTTAGACTAAGTTAACTATCTAAACACTCAGTCCTTTACCTCACCTGATCTGTAGTTATCAGTCTCTCAGTCTGACAGCAGAGGACTCTCCTCCACCTTGTTGACAGCTCATTATATATCCGTTAGCGCAGCTAGCTAGCACCAGATGCTAACAACAATACACGTAACCGGTGCGCGCGCTTTCTCTCGCTCGCGCCACACACACACACCCCCTCCCGAGCTTGAATGACACACAGAGACCAATCGAGCGCATTAGTGTGTGATCTGTATGAAAGTGGCCATGTGGGCAGGCCACATCATGTAGACAGCCAGTCACCCTCTGTGAGGCAGAGTCAGACCCACATTTGCGCAGCGATGCGTTCACAATACATACAAAAAAAAAAATCCTCAGGCCAGCAGGCCACTTAGCAGGTCAGGCCATCGGGAAACCTCCCGGTGCTCCCGATGGCCAGTCCGGGCCTGCCAGCATGTGTAGTTCTGGGGACGGGGTGGGGGAGGGGGGACGCGGTGGACCCGTTCAAATCCAGTTTTGGACAGTCTGCCGTGGTTCCATCCCATTTCAAGTGCTGTTGGAGAATCGGCTTAACCCTCGGAGCACACTCTCCAATCACAGAGCTTGAGGACTATCACGGGGTTTGTCAAACAGAGCACATGGTGTAGTCCAAACGATAGCTGGGGATTCTGGGTAGTGTAGTGTCTTCTGCCATCCTTTACTCAGAACAAATATTTGTTTCTCCGAATCGAAGGGGAAAAATACAAAAGCATTGCACACAATTTAAGCCAATCAATGTTGTGTAATTAACAAGGATAATCTGGTGTTTTTTAGTCGATGAGTAGTGCAGATATCACTGTAAAATCAATCGACAGTAAGAGGAATACTTACATCCGGGTATACAATTCTCCGTTATCCAATGGGAATGGATGCTCACATTACCTTTAAGGGCAGCCGACACAAACGAATGCCGTGCTTCCATGAGCGTCAAATCCCGACGCAGATGGGAATACATTGCAATCAGTGGTGCCTTTACAACTCCAGCCGGCACTGCGCATGCGCGTGACGGTGGTGCCCTTAAAGCCCCAGCTGGCACTGCGCGTGCGCGTGGCGGTGGTGCCTTCACAGACCCGTCAATAATCCGCCTTTTGAGAGATGCCGTAGCTGCTCTCAAAAGGGGAAGAATTGGCAGGCTGTTTATTGGTTTTATTGATTTTCTTTTAATTTTTTTGAGCCAAGCCCTCAGCCCTCAGCCTGGATGCGTCAGCGGCAAATGTTTTATGACAGAGGAATCAATCAACGTGTGACATGTGTTTGTGCGGACTTGAGGATGGTGTTTAGGCATCTCTCGAGGCGGTGGGAACACATTCACGGAGGGGAGAAGGAGGGGCTGTCACGCCGCTCGCTTCTTCTTCCTCGACTGCTGGCCGGAATTCTGGGTTGCCTGAGCTGCAGCCGGAACCGGAGATTTTCTCGGCCAACTTGCCCTTGTCTCCAGCCTGGGCTGGGGACTCGGGGTGGGCTGCGACCTCTGCTTGTCCGGTGCTTTAAACCGGGCAGAGTTCGCTTGGGTGAAGGACTGCTGCTGCGAAGGACTGCTACTGCGAAGGACTGCTGCTGCGAAGGACTGCTGCTGCGAAGGCAGCGGCTGGACCCTTCGAGGGAGGCAGAGGTGGAGTGCCTCGTCCTCCTTCTTCTTCGTCTCACACCTCCTTTGCATGCACACTAAAAAATGCTGGGTTAAAAACAACCCCATTTGGGTCGTTTTTTAACCCAACGCCAGGATCAATATTGGACCAACCCAGCAGTAGTTAACTTGACCCAACGAAATGGGTTGTGTATTTTAACCCAGCAGATGGGTTATACATTTAATCCAAATGCTGGGTTAAATTAATTACAGCCCTGGGTTAATTCTACCATAGATTGGGTTAAATATTACACCCATGGATGCTGGGTTAAATTAATTACAGCCCTGGGTTAATTCTACCATAGATTGGGTTAAATAGTACACCCAAATGCTGGGTTAAATTAATTACAGCCCTGGGTTAATTCTACCATAGATTGGGTTAAATATTACACCCAAATGCTGGGTTAAATTAATTACAGCCCTGGGTTAATTCTACCATAGATTGGGTTAAATATTACACCCAAATGCTGGGTTAAATTAATTACAGCCCTGGGTTAATTCTACCATAGATTGGGTTAAATATTACACCCAAATGCTGGGTTAAATTAATTACAGCCCTGGGTTAATTCTACCATAGATTGGGTTAAATATTACACCCAAATGCTGGGTCATAATAGCTGCGATGGGTTAATTCTACAAGTTATTATCGTCATGTTTTTAATGCAATACCCATGTCTCTTAAACATTTAAATTACAAACCCTTTTAAAATACATCCTATATTTGGTCATGCAAATAATATAATATGCAATAAACGCTTTTAAACAATGTTGGAATCTTAGAAAAATATTCATTTTATTGTTATAACAATTGACAGTTCAATAAAGGGCAAAAGATTCAGTTCACAATAAAGGGCAAAACTTTCTTTAAACAAAACTTAACATTTATGCATGTACAGTACAGCCTGTAAACAACACAGGCTGTGTTCTGTGTGTTGTTTACAGGCTGTACTGTACATAACACACATTAGAATAAACACATCATAACAGCATCCAGATCTACAAGCTCATAGCACTTTGTGCCACGCTATGAGCTTGTAGATCTGCCCTTTCTAAATCTCAAAATCTTTGCTTCTGGTTTGAGAACCACTAATAGCAACATACGTTTTTTCAGAAATTACTGGTTCATATACTGGCCATGTAAACGTTACAAAGAAAATCCTCCAACATGATCACAAAAATGTACTGCTCCTTTAGGTGATCCGAACGACAGGAAACTAAGATGTGCAAATAAACATTTTAACAATTTATGCTTCCACCATTTAGCTCTTTTAACTCAGCACACAACTTGCTCATAAAATACTTTGAGCATTAGGTAGTATTTTGAACATCACACACACACACTTCAAAAATCCTGCAATATTTGATTTAACCAGATAGAACCCTATTCTGAGCCAAGCAGAAGAAGAGAGAGAATAGAACAGGAGGACCAGCAGAAGAAAAGAAAAGGATCAAGACCACAAGTCTACTTGCAAGCAAGTATTGCTGCACGCAAGGACGTAGCAGGTTTTGACTCCTCTCCTCCCTTGATTTCGTACACTGCATTTTGGAAGAATTTCCATACAGCTTCACACTGCTTTGTGTAGTCGATGTCAAAGATATAGAATACCTTGAAACAGACATCGACTGCCTGAAGCAATGTGTTTTGTTCCAACGCCTCCCCATCAAGAATAACGAACGCCTGAGAGGTGTGCCAAATATCGTTTCCCAGGGACAGGACATATGGGTAAGGTCTTGACACCTTCGCCTCATGGAGGTACTCCACCAAGTTTGTTCCAACCTGAGAAAGAAATAAAGAACAAAAGACAAGATAAATTAAACAAAGTAAAAGATTGTGCAAAAGCAAAGAGTAAGCAAGATTTGGCAGTGGCTGATAAAATGCATATTCAGAAACAATGTTCTGAATTATTCTTGAGCCAAGGAATAACAGGCAGTCAGGCACATTCTTAACCACTTAAACTGGACCTGGTTGGCTCTGTACTTTAGACCACTGTTTTCCATCTTCACCAAATCTCTTCGCCAAAAATAGCCGATCTAGCTGCCATTTTTGGATAATGTCCCAGCCACCCCCCCAAGAATATGGATGCTGGGTTCAAGTGATTAAAAGAATAACATTTCCCTTTAGATATGCAGAGGGACTTACAGGCTTATGATCGATGAAGGCCAACTTAGACCCTCGATAGTGTACCGGAACACTTTTCGGCCAACCCTGTAGACAGTTGGTGGAAGCAGTGTTGGTAACTGGCTCAGAGCAAGTTCCCCCAAACAATCTGTAGGAAGACAATTTTATAGGTATCAATATGTGGCATGGCAAATCTGTGAATTGGTCATTTAGTAGCAAAATAAAGTCTACTGTACAATATAACAATGTATTACCGGGTGTTAATCCATCAAGCGACGAGATAAGTTTCCCTTCCCGTCTCGCCAGGTGCAGGATCTTGTCTTTAAACAAAGGGAGCCAGGTTTCGAAGAGCTTAGGCGCAGCCTCTCTATGTAGGATCTGAAAGTCCTGTGCAATCTAAATGAAAAAGAAAATTCAATGTGGCAGCTGACATACTGATAAAAGATTGTTATAAACAATGCATCCACATCATATGTAAACATATACTCCTTCCTAACTTACCATGCCTGGAGTGAATAGATGTGGGAACTCTTGGCGGATCCCCTGAATGTCCCACCCGTTTTCCCTTAAAGACTTGGCCCTGTTTGATAGTTTGCAGAAAGTACAGCAGTACAAGAATGTTAAAAGGATAACACAAAAAGCCCCGAGGGCAGTTGCAGACAGGTGCTCTTGTATGGCAGTTTTGGAGGGTAAGGAGTTGCACTTTCTTGATGGCTGGTGGTAGGGTGTTCCACATTTTGGTAGCATAATAGTAAAATGCATTCATCCCCATGTTTGTGTCGATTATGGGGGGGGGGGGGGGGGAGAGTAATGGAGCTCCCACTGGTGTTGTGCCCTTTTATTTTTGACAGGTACATGGCACTGGTCCCTTGAAAACCAGGCCCATTGCAAGTTGCTGTACTCTGTCCTCCCCTGAGCCATCCCACTATAGCATCATAATGAGCAGGGGTTAGGTCATAGGTGTGAGAGGTCTAGTAGTAGTTTGTTTTGAGAAGTCTGTAGTTCAGATTTGAATGACTTGAGGTGCAACAGTACCATGATGAGGTGCATGCATAGGCAAAATGACATTGAATGAGTGCTGCAGCTAGTGTCCTCAGTGCATTCCTACTGACCTGTACACTGCTGTATCCTGCATGTATTGCTCCACCTGGTTGAGGGGCTGCGAATTGTGTTTCAGCCATTCTTTACACTGTATGGCTCTTTCTTCCGATATGGTACATTCTATAAAAGTACACATAAGGATATTAACAATCTCAAATTATGTGTCTGTATTACTTAAACAAATTATTCAGTTCCAACGATTACCTGGTATGAATGTCCTACGAGTGCCAGCTTCACTACTTTGTGGTGGTGTCTGCTGCGTGCTCCGTGACCTGGCCGGTTTTCTCATCCTCTTTCTGACGTTCCGAAGCCTCTCTTCGAGGAATCCAGTGGCTGGGCGGTGGTTCCGTCCTGGGGTGAACCAGTATCCCTGTCAAGAAATGAAAGTCTTTGGTGAATAGAGATGAGGCACATTTTGATAGCGTGGCGACAACATGTGGCTGAGCCATCTAGAACAGGGTTTGTCTGTATGTCTGTCTGACAACACCGGGCATCAAACAGCACAGAAGTCCAGTACTCTGGTGCTGGGAGATGAGTTATATTGTGTTCAACTGACTGTTTTAGCATCAATTCCTCAATAAAATGTTAATTACTTACGAAGCCACTGCTTGTGTCCGACTCGTCCTTCAAGGAGGGAAACCCATGAATCAAAGCTGCAGCCAAGGCCTTTTTTGTCTCACTGGTAGGACTGCAAACACAGAAAAACTAAATTACCAGCAGAGTCAAATTAGATCTTAAGTATTTCTAAAACATGTGTTGCACCCCAGTATAATGGCTGTAGCATATTCTGCAGCTAATAGGCATCCTAATAAATTAAAAACACTACTGAACGTGTGTTTTGGTACATGTGTTGTGCATGTTTATGTTGGTGGTCTAGGTAAATGTGAGACTTGAAAGTAGTGTCCCGTCTTATCTTTTCCCCTGAAAGAAGATTCATATACCTTTTTCAAACCAACATAACATTCAGCAAAAACAAGAAAAAACCCCACTATTTTTAATTACCTCTCTCCAAACTTCTCCATGAGGTGAGATACCAAAATACGGACAAGGCACTTTCTTTGCGAAGGGATGATCACATCCTCATCAAGGCTCCCCAGGATCAGCTTGCCTTCAGTTGAGCCTGTGAGAATCTGGCGGATATCCTGAGAAAATTGCAAGAAGGGACAACATCACAGATATCGTTTATTACTCTTTAGTGTTGATTAAAGAAAAAAGTGAAACCCAAGTCTTAAAAAGTGGAGCTTACAAATTGTGGAATTATATGTAGTGTTTGAGGTATCATCGCTGGTACGACAGGTGCCGTTTGGTCCTCCATGGAGGGTGGAGTTGTGGCAGTTGGTTGGACATCAGGACTTGTAGGTGGCACAGCAGGTTCAATCTAAACAGAACCCAGGTTAATGTAACAAACAGTGACAGCCACCTAGAATTGCCGGATGAGCATCAGTAATGTAAATCAGTGTACCACACCAGCAGACTCAGTAGACTGCACACAGTATGCATTGTGTGAAAGATATGCACCACGCCAAAGTTTTGATAAATTCAGAGACCTGTGTAAAGTATGGTTTATATTGACCCCTAAGAGACACAAAACCACTCAGAAACCCTTCACCCGAGTGAATGAAAAATGCGACAAGTTTGGACCATGCAGATCTACGGCAAATTGAAAAAGATATAAAACAAACATGTAACTTCTTAACTGACAGTGACTACCCGTCGCCGTCGGGTGGAAACCGTGTATGTCCAAAATTGTTCCGTTTATAATTTTTAACATTTTAAAATTGTGAAATAGCCAATCGACAAGCTCTTGACGTTGGGAGCTTGTAGATCTATTTGTACTACTTTTGTACAACACTATGACGAATTAGTACATTTAGAAATATAAAAAACATAGTTTAAATATGGAGACACAAGGTTTCTGCCCAACAGCAACGATATGTAGACAGATTAAACAAAAAATACTTACTGTACAATTTATCACATCCATCCCAGTATTTACAGAAACATCCCAGTACTCCATCGCATGATCATCCCTGTAGTCCAAAGGCACCTTTTAAGCAGCATTTATAGCTAACCACTAAACAAATATGGCAGGAAAAAATGGACTTGTCGAGTCAAAATGCTATTTACAAAGTGTCATACTACTGTACTGGTGGCAGTAAACTGATTTTCTAAAAAAGTCTATAGCGCAGTGAAATGTATAAACTGTCATCAGTCTCGCTGAATGACTTCACTGCATGTAGGGGATGGTGATCAAGCAGCTCTCTCACATCAACAGCTGCCAAAACTTGAGTGGGAATCACACTGTATGCAAAGAAATGCCTATCAAACCATTGTGTTTCCCACTTCTGTACAACAAGTTTTATTGTTGGTGTGTGTGATGTTTGGTCTAGTACTAAAATGGACTTTATGAGACCAAATTGGGGCTCTCCATCTGGGTCATAAGACAGGAATACAGTCATGCCTGCTCGATATGCAGTTCCCTTAAAGGTAACCGAAGCTGGTTCATACAATTCACTGAAAAGGGGAATGCCTGTTAGACCACTTTCGATGTCTTTAACTCCCTCAATGTTGGCCAGAAAGGTAGTGTGCCCTGGACCAACTTCTGTATTGTGGCTCAACACAGTTCCACACAGCAAATTATAGCACTGCGCTATCTGATGGCGAAAGGCCATGGTTTTGCAAATGTTTCGGAAATTGCATGTTACATGGCTAACCCGTTTAAAAAAGTTGTGTTTCGCTTCGAATCTCATAGCCCAAAACTGAGTCAAGGGTCCGAGCTTTTGAATGGCTCTTGGGTAATGGAGCATGAAGTGGTGTTTTGGCAGCAAATAGTGAAGAGGATAGAGCTCCAGGAAGAGAGAGTGATGCTCTTCAAGGATTTTAGCTAAGTACAGTGTTGCTTCAACAGTAAGAGAAGGAGAGAAGATGAACTCCATACATAACAGTAACAGTAGGAGAAGTTTCCATTCCTTGCAATGCATGGGGACCAGGTCACCTATCATTGTCGGCAGCAACCTAAGTAGGCACCACATTTGAGCTGCTGATTGATGCATGGCGCCTTTAACCTTTTTTAGATCATCCTTACTAATTACAGAAGGTTTGTTACCCTTATCACAAAAGCCGTAGTCAAAGCTTGTGATTCTGTAGTTTAGTTTGTCAAGTGTTAGATGTTTCTGCTCAATCAGCGAAGTTAACACAAGCTTGACTTCATATGGCCCTACGCCTTCCAGTATATCATGCATGATGTCAGGTGCTATGTTGTCGGTTACATGATAGAAAGACAAGTCATTCAAGACACTGTCTCTATTCAGGCCTGTCTGGGAGCGGTCGGCTGTACGCAAATCTGCCTCATGACTATTGACATCACGCAATAGTGCAGGATCTGCCAGCGTCTGAGACCTCCGGGCATCCTTATGTATTCTGCAAAACCGACACATATAATTTCCAGAGAAGCTTTCAATATAGCCAAGCATGGCATTCACGCCCAAATTGTCTCCCACTACCTGGACCACTGTAAACCTTACAACACCTTGAAAGTTGGGGGTATCAACAGTGATGCCATCCCTCTCAAGACACCTGATCTCTTCCACAATAGGGCGCAGCACTGCATCAAGGCCATAGGTCTTAGCGTCATCGGATTTGTACACTGCTAAACAGGAAGTGTGACTGCAAACTTGATAGCAGGTCTGGTGGCAAGCTCTTTAGGGTGAAATATATAAATCCTAACTTGTGAACCCCAGTCTTAGACCCAAGCGGATTGACTGTCTCACAATCATCTTGGTAAATCATAAGTGGGATCGAAACCTCTTTTAATAACAGTGGATGCGTTTTACAAAACTGCCCATCAAATAAATCTTGAAGAGCATCACTCTCTCTCTGCTGCCATTCTTGCATGGCCTGTAAAACCCCAGGAATTTCAAGTAGCTTGGTTAGAAGGCGCTGCAGCGGAATACGCTGATATGAATCACGAACTGAGACTTGTCGCACAGTGCCAGTGGCAGAGGCTCTTTGCTGAACAAAGCATGCCCCCCCAGTGAAAATCTCCTCAACTGGCTGAATGAAGTTTCCTGATTTAGCAAAATACTGCATCTGTTTATAATCTGTATCAAGTCCTTTGAAAGGCTCGGCTAATTCCAAGAACTCCAGCCCAAGCTCTTCTACCTCTGGGCTTTGATCAAGACCAAAATGACGAAATAAAGACATAGTCTTTGATTCTAGTTTGCCCACAATATCACCAATTAAACTAGAGGTGTGTTGAACCATAAAGTTTAAGTTAGAGAATGTCAAAGAAGGTTTAGACCTCAGATGAGCTAAAAAAAGGGCTACCCGGTTGGTCATGTCATCTTGCCCTAGTTCATCCCATTCATCCTCAACTCCCTGTACAGGCTCATTTTCAGCAAGCTGTATGTCAACAGGCTGGGCTGGACCTTCAAGGGGATCATCGGGAGTATCACTTTGGTTTTCATGCTCCTTTAATAGGTGTCTTCTATAAGACCTTATAAAAGAAAATGTTCTACCACAACCAGTTTCACTACATTGGAAATATGTTGATGAATGGTTTACATGATGTACTGCACGTAAATGTTGAAAGAGAGTCTTGGCATCCCCTGGAATTTGCCTTTTGCATTTAAAGCAAATATATGCCATCTGCTCACAAATTTGAACAAATCCTCAGAATTAATATGCGTGTGTGGGGGAGGGGTGTAGCCTCTCACATCTGCAGTGATCTAACTATACTTACAAGTCCTCTAAATTTTTTGAGGAACTTAAGCCTGGGGCCAGCTTTTGGAATCAATTGGCTGATGGTCCCCTCGTCTAAAAGAAGAAAACTCTCCTCGTCAATTCCCTCGTCTGAAAGACAAAAAAACAAAATACAAGGACATATTTAAACCATGGAGAACAGCAAAAAATAAGAGGCTAATTACATGGAAGCTATTGGAATAAAAATGCATTTTCAGTAACATAAAATACAATGCAGTCAATGCCATTTCAAATAATTCCTTTACCTAGCTATACAGACGATCTGCTTGCTGTGAACGTAAACAAAAACATGTTCTTACCTTTAAATCTATCAATAAGGTCTGTCAACTGCCACTGTGTCAATGTGTCACACACAAAATCGTCCATTGATCTGAGACAAAAAACACATAAAGAGCTTAATTAAAACAAAACATAAAATGTACATTTGCTTGACTTCAACCTCACTGCTGATGAGGCTACTAAAACTGACAAATGTCTGCTTCTCCTATTCATTTATTTGTATTACCTGTTGTATTTAGCACACATGAGCCCCACTTACTATGGTTATTAGCATTGTATTTTATCTGCAGACTTATGGTTATATCAAAGCCTTTATTTTTATATAGAGTGATACACTTTTGTGACTGCTAGAAACAGGTCAACCCACAATAGAGCAAGATTAGTTAACCAACTACGGACAGCAGCCACAGGAACTTTTGCAGTCACAAATTGCTGTGAAAAATTGAGAGAGACCAATGAAAGTGAAAGTTAAGTTACAGAGAACCTGCTTTGAACCTCTCTGAAGAACCAGCACCTTACCGTGGTAGAGAGGTTTGTGTGCCCTGATGAACCTGGGGGCTGTGTTGTCTGGAACCTTGTGTTCCTGGTAGGGTCTCCCATGGCAAATTGGTCTCAGGCAAGGGGCCAGACTAAGATTGGTTCAAAAGACCTCATGAAAGACGACACAGGAAGTGAGGATACCCGGCCCGGAGGAAGCCCGGGGTCCCCTTCTGGAGCCAGGCCCAGAAGGAGGACTCGTCGGCGAGCGTCTGGTGGCCGGGCTTGCCACGGAGCCCGGCCGGGCCCAGCCCGAAAAGGCAACGTGGGCAACACCTCCGCTTCTCCGTCCCGCGGGCCCACCACCTACGGGAAACATCGATGGGGTCGGGTGCGCTGCCAGAAGGGTGGCATTGAAAGCGGAGGGTCTCGACGGACCAGACCCGGGCGGCAGAAGCTGGCTTTGGGGACGTGGAACGTCACCTCTCTGGGGGGGAAGGAGCCGGAGCTTGTGCGGGAGGTGGAGGGGTACCAGTTGGATCTGGTTGGGCTCACCTCTACGCACAGCGTCGGCTCTGGAACCTCACTTCTGGATAGGGGTTGAACTCTATTCTTCTCCGCAGTTGCTCAAGGTGTGAGGCGCCGGGCGGGTGTGGGGATACTCACAAGTCCCCGGTTAGGTGCTTCGTTGTTGGAGTTTACCCCAGTGGACGAGAGGGTCGCCTCCCTACGCCTGCGGGTTATGGGGGGGAAAACTCTGACTGTTGTGTGTGCTTATGCACCCAACAGCAGTTCAGAGTATTCGGCCTTCTTGGAGACCCTGGAAAGAGTCCTGTATGGGGCTCCTGAAGGGGACTCCTTAGTCTTGCTGGGAGACTTCAACGCACATGTGGGCAATGATGGAGACACTTGGAGGGGCGTGATTGGGAGGAACGGCCCCCCTGATCTGAACCGGAGTGGTGGTTTGTTACTGGACTTCTGTGCTAGTCATGGATTGGCCATAACAAACACCATGTTCGAACATAAGGATGCTCATAAGTGTACGTGGTACCAGAGCACCCTAGGCAGAAGGTCCATGATCGATTTCGTTATCGTATCATCGGACCTGAGGCCGTATGTTTTGGACACTCGGGTAAAGAGAGGGGCGGAGTTGTCAACTGATCACCATCTGGTGGTGAGTTGGGTCGAGTGGCGGGGGAAGCCTCTGGATAGACCTGGTAAGCCCAAACGTGTAGTTCGGGTGAACTGGGAACGTCTGGAGGAGGCCCAAGTTCAGGAGGCCTTCAACTCACACCTCCGGCGGAGCTTTTCGGGCATTCCTGTGGAGGTTGGGGACATTGAACCAGAGTGGTCGGTGTTCAAAGCCTCTATTGCCGAAGCCGCGGCGGGGAGCTGTGGTCTCAAGGTCCTAGGTGCCTCAAGGGGCGGTAACCCTTGAACCTCCTGGTGGACACCGGTGGTCAGGGAAGCCGTCCGACTGAAGAAGGAGGCCTTCAGGGATTTGTTATCCTGGGGGACTCCCGAGGCAGTTGCAAGGTACCGACAAGCCCGAAGGGCAGCAGCCTCATCCGTGGCCGAGGCAAAGCAGCGGGTGTGGGAGAAGTTCGGAGAAGACATGGAGAAGGACTTTCGGGCGGCACCAAAGTTGTTCTGGAAAACTGTCCGACACCTCAGGAGGGGGAAGCAGGGAACCATCCAAGCTGTGTACAGTAAGGATGGGACGTTGTTGACCTCAACTGATGGAGTGTTGGGGCGTTGGAAGGAACACTTTGAGGAACTCCTGAACCCGACAACTCCGCCCTCTATGTTAGAGGCAGAGCTGGAGTATGACGGGGGATCAACGCCAATCTCCCCGGGGGAGGTCACTGGGGTCGTCAAACAACTCCACAGTGGCAAAGCCCCGGGGGTTGATGAGATCCGCCCGGAAATGCTGAAGGCTCTGGGTGTTGAGGGACTGTCATGGTTGACACGTCTCATCAACGTTGCGTGGAAGTCGGAAACAGTACCGAAGGAGTGGCAGACCGGGGTGGTGGTCCCCCTTTTCAAAAAGAGGGATCAGAGGGTGTGTGCCAATTACAGAGGCATCACACTACTCAGCCTCCCCGGGAAAGTTTACTCCAAGGTACTCGAAAGGAGGGTCAGGCCGATTGTCGAACCTCAGATTGAGGAGGAACAATGCGGATTCCGTCCTGGTCGTGGAACGACGGATCAGCTTTTTACTCTCGCAAGGATCCTGGAGGGGGCCTGGGAGTACGCTTATCCGGTCTACATGTGTTTTGTAGACTTGGAGAAGGCGTATGACCGGGTTCCCAGGTAGTTACTGTGGGAGGTGCTGCGGGAGTATGGGGTGAGGGGGTCTCTACTCAGGGCCATCCAATCTCTGTACTCCCAAAGCGAGAGCTGTGTCCGGGTCCTCGGCAGTAAGTCGGACCCATTTCCGGTGAGGGTTGGCCTCCGCCAGGGCTGCTCTTTGTCACCAATCCTGTTTGTAATATACATGGATCGGATTTCGAGGCGTAGTCGTGGGGGGGGGGGGGTCTGCAGTTCGGTGGACTAAGGATTGCACCACTGCTTTTTGCAGATGATGTGGTTCTGATGGCTTCATCGGTCTGCGACCTTCAGCACTCACTGGATCGGTTCGCAACCGAGTGTGAAGCGGCTGGGATGAGGATCAGCACCTCCAAATCTGAGGCCATGGTTCTCAGCAGGAAACCGATGGACTGTCCACTCCAAGTAGGGAATGAGTCCTTACCCCAAGTGAAGGAGTTCAAGTATCTCGGGGTCTTGTTCTCGAGTGAGGGATCAATGGAGCGTGAGATGGGCCGGAGAATCGGAGCAGCGGGAGCGGTATTGCAGTCGCTTTACCGCACCGTTGTGACGAAAAGGGAGCTGAGCCAGAAGGCAAAGCTCTCTGTCTACCGGGCCATTTTCGTTCCTACCCTCACCTATGGTCATGAAGGATGGGTCATGACCGAAAGAACGAGATCGCGGATACAAGCGGCCGAGATGGGTTTCCTCCGCCGGGTGGCTGGTGTCTCCCTTAGAGATAAGGTGAGAAATTCGGTCATCAGGGAGGGACTCGGAGTTGAGCCGCTTCTCCTTCGCGTCGAAAGAAGCCAGTTGAGGTGGTTCGGGCACCTAGTTAGGATGCCACCTGGGCGCCTCCCTAGGGAGGTGTTCCAGGCACGTCCAGCTGGGAAGAGACCAAGGGGTAGACCTAGGACCAGGTGGAGGGATTATATCTCTTCGCTGGCCTGGGAGCGCCTTGGGATCCCCCAGTCAGAGCTGGTTGATGTCGCCAGGGAAAAGAAAGTTTGGGGCTCTCTGCTGGAACTGCTACCCCCGCGACCCGACCACGGATAAGCGGGAGAAGATGGATGGATGGAGAACCTGCTTCTTTTTTTTTTACACCAAACCTTATCAGTCCCCTTATCAGACAGAAGTTGACGAATTACTTAGTCATATCCAAACCAATTCAACAGAGTTCTTCAATTTAAAAGATATGGATCCAGCCTTAAGTGCTAAGCTTTAAAACTGAATTAACAAATGACATTACATAATGTGATGACAGAACTGTAAACAGAATTAACATTTCTTTTTATTTAAAATATATAAATAATATTTCACATCAAAAGAAACAGCACCATGGTTGTTTTATTGTTTAACTCTGTGTGTTGCTGCTAGCATACATAATACCTGACGTGGAAACCTTACTCGTGGAGGGGGCTACAGAGCAGAGCGGCATCCGTCACGTAACATTAACTGCAGAGCGAAAACCACAGTGGCAGTCAGCTCCGCATGGCAGCTAGCTTGGCAGCTAATTTACGTGACGCAGCCGAATAACGGCGCAACATTCCTTTTGTAAAAGGGGCTGATATTACTGACATATAAGCGCCTGGGGTAGCACACTTTCCGTTTAACTTGGATAATGCTACCGTCATTTAGTTTTCAATCCTGATATCCTACATTTCAACCATCTCTCTAACTGGCAGTTACACAGACTAGCTAGTTAACTACGTTAGCTTTAGCATGTTCGTCGGCTCATTCGGCTTTTTAAGTGAGATAAAAAAGAACACTAAATAACAAATTAACTATCAACGTTACCACAATATCGCTCATGGACTAGCAGTTGATGACATTTATTAACAGATTCACAGTTTCACAGTCAGTCTCAATGATCTTCTCTCGCGATGATGATGGTTAAGTTTACGGTTATGCCCAAATATCGCGAGTGCACACAGGATGCAGGGGAAAACCTTTCCCGCCAGATCGCGGTCAAAATCAAACAATGGCAGTCTGGAAGTCCCCTTTGTCTCAGTTTATCTCAACATGAATGAATCTAATACATGTGAAATTGTTGCGATTCATGCAAACCAATACCCAATACCATATACATAACCCAGAATGAGTTAAACATTTCATAACCAAATGGTTGGGTAGACAAACATATTTTGACCCAGCACTTGGGTTACACAAAAATAACCCAATACCATATTAATAACCCAGAATGGGTTAAACATTTCATAACCCCATGGTTGGGGAGATTAAATAACCCACTGTTTTTTAGAGTGTGGAGGCGAGAGCGGAGCCGAAAATTCCCTCGGGAACGATGGGCATATCCAGCACATCTTCCCTTTCTCGGTCAGGGAGGTTGGTGAGGTTGAGCCATCTCGCTCTTTCCTGCACCACCATGATCCCCATGACCTTGCCCGTGGCCTGGACGGCGCAGCGCTGGACACGGAGGCAAATGTCCGTGACCGCCGGCCTCTCGTCCAGAGTGGCTGCTCCCGGACTACCCAACAGGTCCTCACAGAGCTCCGCTTGGTAGGCGGTTAACAGCGAGGACACGTTCAGGGCCCTGGCGGACAGCGCTGCAGCTTTATAGGACTTTTCAGTCATTGCTGGCAGCGTGGGGTTCCTGCTCGGTGAGGGGCCCACCTTTGGTAGAAGGCGGGCCGCCACCAGCGGTTCCATGGGCGGTATGCGGAGCAGGCCGAGCCTCTCCATTCCATCGCAGTCCAGGGAGGAGGCACCCTGGATTGGGACCTTGTTGCTGAAGGGCCGGTCTCTCCACGAGAACTCCCTTTGTCCGCTGTTTGGGGAAGATGCTTCCCCTCGTAGCGGGACCTGGAGGTCTCCTTGGCCATTTCAGGCCACGGAACATTGAGTCTGACCGCAGCGCGTTTGCACACGGCCTGCAGGTCCATGCTCAGACCGGGCGAAGCTGGTGTGCTGTCGCCCGGGAGAGCAGCCCTCGCTCCAGGCTTTGCAGCCTGGGCCGATGACATGAAGGTGTCCTCTTCTTGTTCATCTGACTCGGACAGGAGGAACGCCAGGGCGTCCTCCTCATCGTCCTCCTCATAATCCAACTCGAGGACATCCTCCGCGGGTGAGACCATGGTGAGGTCTAACCGGGAGCCCCAGCTTGGTAAAGCGCGGGAATCCGTTCCCGCGTGTCTTGTCGTCACCGGGTCCCGGCCTGCCAGGGCACGGGATTCCGGTTCTGAGGCCATCGCTGATAATGAGCCGCAGACCGACACGGAGAGGGGTTCGCTCTCTGTGGCGGACGCCCCCGTGTCTTGACTGCCGGCCGGTGGGTCCATGGACATGGGGGGGTCCTGTTCCGACAGGCTAGCTTGTCTCGCTAGCCGTCGGCGGAGGCTCTTGACTGTGAAGCGGACACAATGTCCGCATGAGCCGGGGTTGTCGATAGCGCCTCGGGCCTCCAGCCCGAGGCAGGACGAACAGACCTGGTGTGTGTCTGTGCCCGAGATCTTCAACCCGCAGCCGCAGAGTCGAGCCACCGAGTCCCTGACTCCTCTGGTGTGAGGGAGAGGGGCGTCCATCTTTGTCGCCTCGTGGCGTGGAGAGGGCCCGCTCTCGATAGGTGGGACGGGAAAAAAGGTATTACCACCTTGTCCTTAATCCGGAGAAAAAGGACGGTGTGGGTCTTTTATTCCCGGAGAATACTGACTGGTGTGGCAGTATGCTCCTTTTTTAATCCTTTTCCCCTCCGTGGGGAAGAGAAAATAAAAACGTCCTCGCTACCTTGGTGTCGGTAGAGAGGGAGCGAGCTAGCAACAGGTGTGCTGCTAGCTTGAAAAAATCGGACCTACCTTACTTTCTCGTAGAGAAGGGCGAGGTCGATTTTTAAGTACTAACGGCGTTAGTACTACCATCTTCCTGCGAAGCAGAAGGAGTAGCCGGCTAGCGCCCGTCGACCGAAATGGTATTTTGGGTTCAGTCTGTGGACAGTGAAGCTTGCCCGGCTACTGTTAGATGTGCTCTGAAGCGAGAAGAGGTGTTTGAATGACGCATGCGTTGTGGCGCAAGCTACTTATAGGGGGTGATTTCCCCTGACGCTGACGTCAAGATCACCAGCCAATCAGGATTGGCGTAATGAGATTGATGCTTCTGTTTGCTCTGCGATGAGGCGCATCCCATAGTGAGACATCGAACGGAGTGTTATGAATGAGAACACGGTCCACACAAGTTAATCCCCAGAACGAAGAGCAAATAGCGAGTGGTGATAGTCCGCGGCCTTTGTACTCCTCCCCAGCAGGTGTGCGCCGGCTGTGCACTGCGATTGGATGACGTCAATCTAATCACCATCTTCAGAGGCGGACCAGAGGATGGGCAGCCAATGACGTCAGGGCTACTGCGCAGCTTATTTACATATTACACTCACAGGCAGACAAACATCAACCGTAACAGCATGTCATTTATATGTTACTTACATAAATTGTTCATCCTTGTGGAGAAATATGCATGTCACATCAGCAGTACATAAACCAACACACAGTACACATATTCCATTATCTAAACTGTGTACTGCCACCACCTCCAGCATTGGTTGATGCATCAAGGACAACCGCTGTTGCCTACACCAAATCTAGTCAAATACCAGCAGTTTTGTAAGTATTAGAGGGCTTTTCTTGGCATTTACTTACTCCGCTACCTCCTTCCCCTGTGTAGTGAGTAGGATGTACACAGAAAATGTCAGTCTTATGTCAGATTTATTTTCTAAGACTGCGCATATGACAAACCCTTTGACTTGATGTGACTAGTGATTACAAAAAACATGACATCCCCTTGGAGAGAGGAGTTTGGCAAACAGTCAATTAATACCTAATTTGTTAATAGTTTGTATTTACTTTTAGTATTAATTATTATTATTGTCTGATTATCTGGTCATATGACTGAATCTGCTCTGCGATTCCTGTAATTGTTTTCTTACAGCTGTTCTGTTTTTTTCTCAGACAAAACAAATGTGGTGGGGAAAAAGTGGCAATGAGTGAGAGGAGCTGTACGTCCAGTGTGTTCGGAGCATCCCCCATGGACACATAGGAATAAACAGGCTTTCAGGAGGTTTGCTAATGCCAGCTCTGCTGTTTGTGCACATATGTCTGAGTCAGGGGGAGGGGGGGAGGCAAAGAGACTATCAGCCCAACCAACTAACTCTACACACTAACATATGGACTGCCTGTCAATTGCAATTATTAATTTGATATGTCCCGGCCCCAGGAGTGTGGCACAACATGCTGCCCAGAGTCACGATAATCAAATTACCGGAGCATAAGTAATGGCTGGCCATACACCACTGCTTCCCCTGACTCAACTTGTAATTCTGCCACGCTGGCTCTGTGGGGAAGAAAATAGGATATATTTAAATTGATAACTGCAGACAGTCCTCCAGAAGGTTGTGTTTATTGCTTGCTTGGTGGGGTGGATACACACATTGTTTTGGGTGCAGTAGCCATTGCTTTAGGAATGGATTTTGCATTTGAATAATGTTTAGGGTAAGAAACATATTCCCAGATGTGTTCACTTAAATCCCTGGCATTCTAATATTCAGGAAAAATTACACACCTACAGCATTGTATTACTTTTTATTTGTTTATTTGTTTCTCCTCATACTTCTTTATTTACTTTTTACTATACCCTGCGGGATAAAGTGTTCAATAACAAACTTCATTGCAGCACTTTTCAAAACTAAGTTACAAGATATTTTACAGACTATCCTGCACACATAACCAAGCTAGTTGCCAAACCTTACAATCGATTCCTGACTTTAATCAAACCATGTACACACATTGCAGGAAACAAAAAAGTACAGCACAAAACATTGGCATTATTATCTTTTGAATTTTGTTGAATATAACAATTATTCTGCTAAATGATTAATTAGAGATTTTTGCAGCTTAAGCCTCTCTGGACAATTCCTTGCAGGGTATGGGGTCACCATTGTATTTAATGTAATTACTTTAATTACTCAGACAAGTTGAGCTATTATTCAATTAGTACTAACACTCAAACTACTTTCTCCAAGCCCTTTTAGTAATTACAGACAAACTCTGCTCCCAGGTGTTTTCTGCCTTCCATTGTGGACAGGGATCATTACTTAAATCAGTCAATGCAGGTATTTCAGAAATCTCTTCGAGGGACACCTAAGCACTCTCAAGTTACCCTTGTTCCGCTAGATTAATCCTAATCAATATTAATTAATGCTAATCGATGCAATGCAATCTTTTCCCACCCAAGAGGAGTGGACCAAAGTAATGAAATTAATGAAGTGCAGCGTTTGAGACTTTTGCCATAGCCTTCTGGTATTGTGCAACATCTGCTTTTGGGAACAGTAGGACTAAAGGTAAAGCACACAGCTGTGCATTGGGATGGATTCTATGTTCTGATTTATTGTCCTATTTTCCCTCTGAGGGTATATTTTCCTGACAAGAGGACAGATATGTATTATATTACTCTAAGGCTAAGCCATATGCATTTTGATTGAATTTAAAGCTAAACAAGGAAGAACATGTATGCACTTCCTTTATTAGTCTATAATAAACATTTATGTAAACAGCCAATGACATTACATGAAGAACCTCCTCGAGGGAAATATCCCCTATAACATTCCTGTCTGCCAAGAATTTCATTTTCCTGCTATAAGGTTTATCAATAAGTTGTTCAAGCATGCCTTGCTCTGCAAATGAAGTGATGATTACTTGTGCAGACTACTAATTGCATTGTAAATGAGAGCAGAATTACCAATACATCAACTCAGATCCAATGTACTGTTGGTTTGCTCAGAACCAGTGGCTGTAGACAACCCAAATAATAAGACCCTCTGAAGCTGCAAGGTTGGAAATCATGTTTGACAGAGACAGAGATTGGATCATAACAGTTCAATATCATCTCTTGTCTTTACTTGTCAGTTAAGTTTCCTTTTGATATGAAAAGATCAATGTCAGCATTGCTGGCTCTAAACACATGAAGCCACTGATATTATTTCTAACATATTGTTGCCTGTGAGTGTGAATAGCACCCTGACAAGGTGCCAGACTTCTTCACCCCTCGTTCCCGTTCATGGCGCTTGGCAGAAGCATCTGTTACATTCCCTTCTTTCTGTGTGTGCATTTCTCTATAAAACGAATTATTCAAGGCTTCTATACATATTTTCTGCTTTTGTCAGTACTAGATGAGATAGAAGACAGATCGATGCTGAGCTTCAAAAAATGCATCAGGCCTTAAAGCCTAAAAAACGTTATAGGAACAAGGACATTTATACTTATTTGTATAGATTAAAAGCAACAATTAAAAACCCAATTCTTATGAAGCACAATCATCACACATTAAAAGTCGGACGTAAAGAAGATTTTTTTTTCTAGTAATTAACAAGATTTCAATTGTAATCAACATAAATGATTGGGATTAACAGATAACAAATAATAGGAATTACATGCAAATAGTTGGGGGTCATTTGCATAGGCTGTATTTATGCAGATAGACATCAGACATAATCCATTAATTTGCCAAATAAATGTGGTTACTTCTCAAGAAAGGTATAGGGAAATAATTCTGAATATCACCACTAAATGGTGTTTGAAGTGAACAACTTAGATAACCATGTAGTCCTTAACAGTGCAGTGTTGGCAAATGTGGGAATAGTGTGTGATGTTATTGATGTTGTTTTACTGAATTCCTATCTGTAAATTATCTGTGCATATGGTAAAAGAGTGCAAAGCTGAATGCAGTGCTTAGTTACGTTTATCACATGGTCATACTTTAGGCAGAACATGTGATATGATCAAATATTGCTGTTTTAAGTGCATTTCCCCACAAAGGTCACAAGGCAAGCCTTTTATTCTGAAATCGTCCCATCATAATTACTTTGGCCTTTAACGCCTTCTTGTATTCCTATCTGTGAGCAACCATGTGAATAGCTGATAAAGGCATTCTGAACCTCCTCCTATGTGCAGCAGGCCCCTTCTAACCTATATCTAGGACGCTGATAACGGCCATCTAATGGGTTGATATCATTTGAAGCAGGTGGGGAATGAGCAGTTAAGTGAGTGCACAAACAACACTCTGCCTCTGCTGTTTCTTTTTTCTAATCTTTGCACACAGGGCAGAGAAAAATAGGTTTCTTGCTTTTATACAAAAAGCTATGAAGACAACACTGTCACCCAGATTCCTGGCAAGTAGAAATCCATGTGCAGTTTACTGCCACCCACTCAAATTAAACAATCACAATAAATAGGAATTCAAGCTCAGAAAAAATATTCAGTTTGGACCTGAGTTTTTTTTTTCAATCCTGAAAAATATCTTTGCTGCAGCTGTGGGGCTTTCTTATTTACTTGAGTTGTTCCTGATCTTTTCTTTTATAATAGATATTTGTAGTCCTGCAAGTAAAACATGTATACAGAACACTAAAACGAATGGCAGGGAACTCCAGTGTGTGCTCCAATGTGTCTGTAATTCATTATTCTGTTGTGATGCATCTGTTTTAGTCAGAACAAACCCAGATTTCCTGTTTCCCAAGCACCTGGTGGAGATCTATTTCGAACGGGGGTGACATTTATCATGATTTATTAAAGGGACAAGTTCTTAGCGAGCATTGCTTCTCATCCATATGGGCTTTAAATTGGGTGTGGTTTCTTCTTCTACTTCTGGGAAGTGAAGTGCTGCACCTGCCATCTGCTGTGCCAAGTCAGGTTCTCTGCTATGTGCTGATATAGGGACACATTGTTCTCTAGACACTAGTACCTGATGATAAAGGCTTATCGTAAAACCATTTCAAATCAAGATCTTTTTCTTTTATATTTGCCGTTGTGTATATTTTCTATCCTACGTGTAAAGTATCAATAGTTATAGGCTGTTTCCCTTTAAAGTACCTCTTTCTTAAGCGGTTAAAATATTTCCTGGCCATTGCTGATTTAAATCAGCCACGACTGTTTCAACAACATGGCTGCTGTTTTGCATAAATGTGTGGGCCCGAGGGGACGAACAGAAACTAGAGAGGACTCCATGCTGTGACAGTGAAATGTTGTCAGGGGACAAGAAAAAAGGGTCTTGATTCCTGTTATAGTTTGTACCAGCCACTTCAAACAGTACATAACTGTTCAGGCGAAAGGCTTGAAGTGGTTGCACTCTAGCTAAGCCTCTGTGACATCATCTGATGCCGGTAAAATATAATTTAGAAAGATGTTTTTCTCCCATCCGCATCGTATTTCATGTATTAAATGTCAATATTCATTTTCATATGACTTGATATGGTCTTTGAAACAATTACTAAGCCCTTATTGGAAAAGTATAATTCTGCGAAGAAATGCACACCACTTCAAACAGAGCTGTATCAAGAATGTTATGATGTACCCCCAGGGAGAAATGGGCAGTATAGTACAGTGAATATGACATATATAGGCAGTGCAGTTTTGCAACCCACGGTGATGCTAAATGTGAAATATGATAATCATAGCTTTTGATTTGTCTCTGATGGCAGCAGCTGCATTAGGAGCACAACTTGCATTGTGTGACACGCTTCTGAGTTGAAGATAATGGATAACTGGAGAGGCTCAGATGAGATCAGTGAAGTAAGAAGTCAGCAGGATACGGAGCGAAAAATGGATCCTTATTTCACTTAGTGTAGAAAAGGGTTGGAAAATGGACTGCTTTAATATTTTATACTGCCATTCAAACATTTGGAATCACCATCATATTGATGTTTTTATTCTATCATTCAATAACGGCTATTTTAACATAAACACAGCATGATTCAGACATCATATGTTTTATTTGTATTTGAATTAGTTTTGGACCCAAAAGAAGAATAACTTAAGGAATAAAAGTACCATTTAGTCCCTATATTAATGTCCCCACAGTGCATTACAGAGCAAAATACTGTTGCCGTCTCCCCCAAATACCTTCCTCTTTTCAGTCCAAGAATTCAATCAAAAATACCTTATTTATTTGTTAAATAAAGCATCCCCGAAAACTAAAAAAAACACTGAAACAGAAACCTGCTGTAACTAAAACACATTTGATGCAAAAAAATCACTTTGGTTTACCACTGGTGGCTTTTTCCAATTTCTTTTAACTGTAGCTCGGAGTTATGTCTGTCTCTTTCTGCACCTTTCAATTGTTAGTCTGGTTGAACCCTTGAATAGCTTTCTGTTCTCCATGTACAAAACTCCTATTTGCATACCTTTGATACTGAATAACATATATTTGTAAGGACTTTATACAACCTGAACGCATGGAAGACCATTCAGAAATCTGACTATAAGGCAAGGCAAGTTTATTTATATAGCACCTTTCAACACAAGGCAATTCAAAGTGCTTTACAAAAAATGAAAGACATTAAGACAATGTCATTTAAAATCAGTCATTAAAAAGCAAAGTAAATAATAAACATTAAAAGAAAAAATACATGGATAAAAGTACCCAATACAACTTTGGTGGCAAGCTTTTGAACGAGATTGGCAGTTCAGTGTCTTGCTCAAAGACACTTTTACATTACATGTTACTTGTTAGACGCTTTATCCAAAGCGACTTACATACTCAATACTGTGGGCAATCCCCACAGGAGAGATTTGGGGTGACGTGTCTTGCCCAGGGACACAACGACTTGCTGACTGCAGTGGGGTTTGAACCTGTGCTCCCCTGATCCGAACACCAATGCACTAGGCCACTACGCCACAGCCTCCCTTTTACACGTAAAGCCAGGGATTTAACGACCAAACCTGTGATTATTGGATGAGCTGCTCTGCCTCCTGAGCCACAGCCACCAAACGTACCGTATATAACTGCAGGAGGACGCAGATGATTGATTCATCAAGCCTGCAAAATCAATAGTAACCTTCTTGAGTTGCCACTCATCGCATCAAAGCAATAAAAGCAATACACCTCATCTGACTCAGATGTAAAAAATGTAAATGTGAAAAAATTATGGAAAAGGTAGGAACAGGGGAATACAGGGTAATACTAAATATTAAAAAATAGATTTATTTTTGTGCACCAAATAAGTATTACGCATAAAACAACTGTGCAGTGTGAAATCAAATGTCTTTGTATAGGCTGGGCTGATCAATAGCAGATAGGACAAAAACACTGCACAATACATCACTCTGTACAAACTGATTAAATGCCATACTTTGAAAGGCACACTCTGTGGGAATGATAATATATACAAGTGGTGAAGTGTGTGAGAAAGAAGAAAGAAAATAAGAACTCCTAATGAGGAGTTTCTTCTCATGATTTTAATTCATTATGAGTGAAAGAAAACTAAAGATGAATTCTCTTTACAACGTTCCATCTTGATTATCATCATTATTTTTGCAGAAAAGAGACAGAAATAAAACAGTCATACTCGATAATGAGGAATGATGAGGCAGAGTTAATCACATCCATTGGTTTTACTGACTTACTGACTGATTATTCAGCACTGATTTTTATTCTGTATAGAAAGGCAAATCAATACCAAAAAAAAACACTTAAAGTTTGTATTTATAGGTAATGTGAATTTAAATATGATTGTTCCTATTATGCATTTGTATTACTAAACAATGACTGAATTAATATACTATATATAATAGACTATAATATACAAGGAGCCCCAAAGCCGAACCACACAGTGTATTTCTGTCATTGCTGTGCAGTAAATTGTTTCCATTTTCAACAACAAAGTCCTTTAGTATCTTCACAGGCTGGTAGACTGTACAGACCCTCTTCTGGAGAGGAAGCATGTGAAGATAAATCACTTTTGCTCAGCCTAAGGAAAAGCAGGCCAGCGCCGAGGTCAAAGAAACACCAGCTGCTACACAAAGTTGTCAGTTCCAAACCAGCAGAGCTGTGGTACATCCCTGTTTCGGTAACAAATGCTCATGCTGGGGATCCTGCTCTGCCTTTATCTCACACTCGGATGCCTGATGTTCTGAAGGTGAATGTTGCTATAGAAACAGTGGTAAGATGAGGGGGAATACTCTTTGAACGTGTTTTTAATTACTTTTGAATGATATCAATCGATAGTCTGTTCTTACTTTTGCAGTCTACTGTAGTATCCAAAAAATGACATTCCCATACAAGGAAACAGCATTATAAAGTACATTTTTAATTATTTTGCAATGTTAATTATGATTATAAAACTGTGATTGATCCATGTCAAAGCCCCATCCACAAAAACACAACAGCGTAGCTGAAAAGCATTTTTTTTTGGATAATGCTATCAGCTTTTGATCATTTGCCTTTACTATTTTATTTATTGTCGGATGGCAGTCTAAAAACAATTGTAAAAAAGGGAGAAACTAGATTTATGTGATTCCTCGTGCTTTAGTAACTGCAATCTCTATGCAAGTAAGACAAGGCTGGTAAATCTCACCCTCCATCCATTCACATTTTCTTAGCCTTGCTGGTTGCTGGTGTTCAACTCATTCTTCCTTAATTCCAATAAAGGCTTTCTGCAGTAATGAGGCAAATTCCGAGCTCCCCTGTTTCCTTTCATTTGCTGTGAGATCACAAAGCCAATGCATCACACCGGGGCTTCTAGCGCCCTCCCAGCTGGCCATGGCTAAATGGTGTTTTTGCTCCGCTGAACACTAATCCTTCTGTCAGATAAGGCCCATTATAGCAGCGGTGTAGCCAGCGAGGTTCAGTTTGAACAGACATTGCCCTGTCTGAAGCAGACAGCACAGTCCTGCAGGGGACGGCAGTTCCATCCCACTGCCATGCGTTCACAATAACGCTGCATGTCTTTCATGTCTTAATAATAAACGTTGTGAGGGAAGCACAGTGGGTCCTTCTTCCCTCTCAATATTCAAAGGCAACAATGGATTCATTAAGGTACCTCACTGGTAGAACAAGAAAAGTGCCCAGAAAGTAGCTTTAAAGCAGCTGTTTCACATATAATATGCAAGGCAAAATAAGACTCAATCACTGTTTATTGTTTAACTTAGAGGAGTGAAGTTGCTTATATATCACGACAGACAGATAGGAATCAGGAGATATGGGGAGTTGATATAGTGCATCAGCCATGTTAGGCTGTTCTGACAGCACTTGGACCTTTATGAGATGTTATCCTCTACATCTGTACATTAGATTTTATTGCAAAACGAAGTTCGCTCTCCTGAAACTCATTTGGAAGTCAGCAGATCTATCATCGCCTCTCCCAGAGCCAGACAGCTGCATGGAAATGAGGAGCCACACAGATGCACTTTATTTGCGTGAGAGCATACAGACATTATTATTTTTCTGAAAATGAGAAGGCTTTCGCAGCCTGAGGGGATGGAAATTCAACTTAGAAAAGACTCATATATCGAAGCACGCAATTATTGTCACTCTTTGTAGTCTATTTTAACGACATCCATCAGCCATTTCGGCGTTATGGTCTGCAATAAAGCATGTGTGATGCCATTAGACGATATTTTGTTAATAAAATCTCTATCTCTTCCTAAACCTCAGTAAAAAAATAACACATTGTATTTGTATTGCCTTGTCCTCATGGAGGAGCGCCTTGCTTCTCTCTTCAGTTCAGACTTCAAGTGTGTTGAAGAAGGTTTTACTCATATATTAGAGACTGTTAGCCATGTTGTTCCCCTTTACCACTACAGTACTGTACATTACACCAAACACTGTGCCCCCAGAATGACCGACGGGGGCGCTATGGGAGCACAAACATCAGCTGAGAATTAGTTTTCCCTTTCTCTCTGCTGTGCGACTGCAGAGACCTTATTGATGTCACCAAGGGTCTATTCTGTTTATCTTTCAAAGAGGTAACACGTTTCACATAAAGCGTGGATAAATCTTGGGAGTATAATGTCAAGGGAATATTCTAGGAGACTGCGGGGAGATCTCAGAGTGACTCCTCCGCCTGCTCCCTCTCAACATCACACATACTCATGCAGCTTCTCTGCCCATCTTATTGCCGGTATTCCAGCACTTCTATTTTGGTATATTGGTGTAGTGTGTACTGTCTGATGTGGATGTCATTATGGAGGCAGCAGTTCACACTAATGAGGTTTTGGGGAGCTCAATGTAAATCCAATAATTAATGTGTTTCTTTGCACAGGAAAAGCAGTAACAAGAACAGCCATTTTATTTAAATGTTGTGACTTATACAGTAGACTGCAGGAATAGCCTGCTGTTGTGTTTTACTTTCCCAAGTTATTAGTTCCTAGTTTCAATATTTCCTTAGTTTGACTGTAACTTCAGCTACCATTCTTTCTCTAAGGAAGTCTGATTTGTTGTATCGTAAAATACAATGATAACAGCCAAAGAAGTTGTATTCAAATGTGTCTCTTCATTTAGTGGAAAAGTAGGATTTAATTGTCTTGAGTGTTTATAGTGAAATATTATAATAATATTGATTAACACATTGGCTAATGGCAAATACATTATACGGAAAAATCAGACCCAGACCCAAAGTCAGACTCAGCTTCTGTTATATTTTACATCCTGGGTCCATATAAGTTATGGGCTAAATGTATAAAGTAAATATTACTTTGGTACACATATAGCTGGATGCATTATTGTTTACGGGTAGGCTGTAACACACTGTTGAGGCCATTATACTTTGGCTCCTTTGTTTCTGGTAATAAAGACAGGATAATTAAAGCAAACCACACTTGTAACTCTTAGAGGGAACCACTTTAGTTAAGTTCTTCACCGTGTGACCTTTAATGAGAAAATGTACGTTTAGAGTCATTACAGCACCCAACAAAACCATGTGAACGCTATGCGAATGTTTAAATGTCAAACAGTTGAAGATACAATCAAAGTCACTTTCATCGAACTTCAGCTGGTAGCCCCTGGTGACAAGACATAACACAGTAGCCTCTGCAACTAAAATATGTCAATTTAAGATTATCCTTCCAAGTCATCTCTCCTTCTGGAATAAATGTCAACGGCTTAATCTTCTCTGATGAATAATAGAAAGGCTCTGATTTTATAAACTAATAATGTCCAAAGACAACATGCTTGATATTTCACCTCCAAGTTAAAAAAAATTGACTATACTAGCGACCAGAACTATAGTGTCTAAATGAAAAGTATTACATTTTACTTTATTCATTATTGGACATAAATAATTGTCTGTATTTGTGAGTTATTAACTAGGGAGAGCAACACACGGGCAATACAGTTCTGAATAGATGTTTAATTAAATTAATCAATGCAATTTAATTTATAATTGTATTGAACATTTATTTTGTATTATAAACAAAAGTCCTGTTTATTCCAATAGCTTCTATGTCATGTGACCAAATAACGTAAATTCAATGCAGCATTGTATCATTACATTACATTACATTGCATTTAGCTGACGCTTTTATCCAAAGCGACTTACAATAAGTGCGTTCGACCAACAAAATACAAACTTGAAGAAAACAGAATCATATAAGTACATCAGGTTTCATAGAGCAAAAACATTTCAAGTGCTACTCAACTGGCTTTAGTTAAGCCAGTCCTTTATTAGTATATAAGTGCTTTGTTAATAATTCTATCGCTCGAGGTGGAGTCGAAAGAGATGAGTTTTCAGTCTGCGCTGGAAGGTGTGTAAGCTTTCTGCTGTCCTGATTTCAATGGGGAGCTCATTCCACCATTTTGGAGCCAGGATAGCAAACCCACGTGTTTTTGCTGATGGGAACTTGGGTCCCCTTCGCAGCGAGGGTGCAGCGAGCCGTTTGGTTGATGCAGAGCGTAGTGCACGCGCTGGGGTGTACGGTTTAACCATGTCCTGGATGTAGGAAGGGCCAGATCCATTCTCAGCATGGTACGCAAGTACCATTGTCTTGAAGTGGATTCTAGCAGTTACCGGAAGCCAGTGGAGGGAGCGGAGGAGCGGCGTGGTGTGGGAGAATTTAGGAAGGTTGAAGACCAGATGAGCCGCTGCATTCTGGATGAGCTGCAGAGGTCGGATGGCACATGCAGGTAGATCAGCCAGGAGGGAGTTGCAGTAGTCTAGGCGTGAGATGACGAGAGCCTGGACCAGAACCTGCATCGCTTTCTGGGTCAGCTGGGGACGTATCCTCCTGATGTTGTAAAGCGTGTATCTGCAGCAACGGGTTGTAGCAGCGATGTTTGCAGTGAAGGACAGTTTGTTATCTAGGATCACACCCAGATTCCTTGCAGTCTGAGTCGGGGAAACAACAGAGGTGCCGATGTTGATTGTTAGGTCAAGAGTGGGACAATCTTTTCCCGGAAGGAAAAGCAGTTCAGTCTTGTCAAGGTTGAGCTTGAGGTGATGAGCAGACATCCACTGAGAGATGTCAGCTAGACAAGCAGAGATGCGTGCGACGACCTGGGTCTCTGACCGGGGAAAGGACAGAATTAATTGGGTGTCGTCAGCGTAGCAATGGTATGAAAAACCATGCGGGTTAATGACAGATCCGAGCGAGTTTGTGTACAAGGAGAAGAGGAGGGGACCAAGAACAGAGCCCTGAGGGACCCCTGTAGTTAATTGACAAGGGTCGGACTCCGACCCTCTCCAAGTAACCCTGTAGGTGCGGTCTTTGAGGTATGAGGTGATGAGGGAAAGTGCAGAGCCTGAAACTCCAAGTTCTCGGAGAGTGCGAAGGAGGATCTGATGATTCACCGTGTCGAATGCAGCAGACAGGTCCAATAGGATGATGACAGAGGAGAGGGATGCTGTTTTGGCAGTGTGCAGTTCCTCAGTGACAGCAATGAGAGCAGTTTCTGTGGAGTTACCTGCCTTGAAACCAGACTGGTGCGGATCCAGAAGGTTGTTCTGATGGAGATAACAGGAGAGTTGTTTAAAGACAGTGTGTTCAAGTGTTTTAGACAGGAACGGGAGGAGAGAGACAGGCCTGTAGTTTATAACATCAGACGGGTTGAGAGTGGGTTTCTTTAGGAGAGGGTTTACTCTTGCCTCCTTGAGACTGTTTGGGAAGTGACCAGAAGTTAGAGAAGTGTTGATGAAATGGGAGAGAAACGGTAGAATATCAGGAGCGATAGTCTGAAGGAGGTTTGAAGGGATAGGGTCCAGAGGACAGGTGGTAGGGCGGGCAGAGGTAATGAGGGTAAGAACCTCACTTGGAGAGAGAGGGGAAAAGGAGGTCAGTGTGTGGGTGAAAGGAGGGTCTGGTGACCCAGCAGTGAGTAGAGGTGAGTCAGAAAAAGAAGAGCGAATATCATCAACCTTTTTTTCAAAGTGGTTAACAAAGTCGCTTGACAGAAGGGAGGAGGGGGAAGGGGCTTTGGGGGGGTCCAGGAGGGAGGAGAAGATGGAAAATAGTTTTTTGGGATTGGAATAGGAAGATTGGATGTTATTTTGAAAGAAAGTGCTTTTTGCCTGAGAGATCGAAGCAGAGAAAGAGGAGAGGAGAGCCTGATAGGTTAGGAGGTCGTCTTGGTGTTTGGATTTCCACCGTTTCCGCTCTGCTGCCCGAAGGACGGTTCTATTAGCACGCAGTGCGTCATTTAGCCAGGGAGCAGGAGGGGACTGACGAGCCTGCCGAGATGTGAGAGGACAGAGAGAGTCCAGAGAGGATGAGAGAGTAGAGAGGAGAGTTTCTGCAGCAGAGTTTGGAGGTAGGATTTGGAACGAGTCAGAGGAAGGGAGGGCTGAGAGCACCGATGAGGCAAAGGTAGAGGGGGAGAGGGAACGAAGGTTACGGCGGACAGGTGCAGGATGAGAAGAGATTAGTTCGTTATGTTTGGAAAGGGTTAGAGAGAATGAAATTAAGAAGTGATCGGATGTGTGGAGGGGGTTTACAGAGAGGTTAGAAGTAGTGCAGTTCCTTGAGAATATGAGATCAAGGACATTGCCAGCTTTATGAGTTGGTGGGGATGGAGACAGTGAGAAAGCAAAGGCAGTTAAAAGAGATGTTAGTTCAGATATCTTCCCCGTCTGGAGGTTGAAGTCTCAGAGAAGTACAGCGGGAGGGCCAGTTTCAGGGATGTGTGAGAGGAGATTATCTAATTCCTCCAAGAAGTCCCCCAAGGCACCTGGTGGACGGTAGAGAACAACAATGGTTAATTGTATAGGATGGGTTACTGTGACGGCATGGAATTCAAAGGTGGAAGGAGTGAAGTTAGGTAGCTTGAAGAGGGAAAAGCTCCATTTGGGAGAGAGCAGGAGACCAGTGCCACCTCCTCTGCCAGTGGGTCTGGGTGTATGGGAGAAGGAATATGCTGTGGAGAGAGCTGCTGGGGTGGATGTGTTGGATGGAGTAATCCAGGTCTCAGTGAGAGCAAGGAAATCCAGAGACTCATCACTAGTTGAGCAGATTTTCTTTTATATAATTCATTGAAAATTCCGCATTTTTTCAATGACCAGGTGTCTTTAAGGCTCTCTCTGTTCATCAAAAGGGAAGAATGGCTAGCAGCACATTCCGAAATAAATAGCGTGCTCAATATTTCTACTGATTTTATTGAACATATTACAACATCTTCTCTCGCTTGACAATTAAATGTCAATTACAATTAAAGCTGCAAGAAGAGAGGAACGCGTCTCGCAGTGGAACATACCTCCTGCTAGTGGTGCTACAAATGTTACATGAGTCATGTGAGTGGGCTGAGATTAAATGTAGGGGACAGGGCAAAGTCTCACCAATAACTCAGGTGCACCCTACTGACTGGTACAGTATGATTCCTCTCACAAGAGTCTACAACAAACTGTTCACCAATTATCGAGGGGGGTGGGGCAAACGTTTTGGGGCGGTGCACATTGTTATCAACGTAACAGGAAATCTCTGCTGAGGGCAATGACAACTTCCACAAGAGTCTATGACAAACGGTTCTTGATTTATGAAAATGGGCGTGGCTACATTTAGGGGACAGGGAAATCCACATCATTAGCCTGTAGATGTATTCAGGGCTGGACCATCATCATTCTCATGTCATTTGGTGCCAATTGAACAAAGTCTGTTTTGGGCGAATCGCCAACACGGCTGCTACAGCCGCTACGGCACGGCAAATTCGTTGCCAGTATGTCGTGGTATGACTTTGGTTCACTGTTGCTATTTTAATGGTGTCATGGCTTGACGCTTGTAATGCTCTTCAAATTTAGAGCTGATTAGATGATGTACACTACATCAATACAATACAATACACCAACTTCCTGTTTCATGGTTAAACTGTGCAAAATGGCCGCCGCGCCACAGGAAGATCATTTCACAAAAACTCAAGATTTTGATGACTTTTCATCCTCAAAGCCTTCAGATGGTCCTGACCAAATCTGAAGTAGATCGGACTAAATCTCTAGGAGCAATTCGTTAAAGTGTTGCCTATCCCCCCACATGTCCAAACCTTCTTGAGTTTTCGAATACGGAAACCAACTAAAAAATGCGTCCAAACGCTAAAAATAATTATAATATTAATAACCTTACCAATTTTAATATGTCCTCCACTCTGACTTGCTTGGGCCCTAATTATGTCAAACAGAAACTGTCCACACAGCCTGATTGCGATTGCTGAATCAGGAGGAACTCCGCACTGTGCAGTAGCTCAGGGTGGCTGCGGTTGCAAATTTATATTTTACTGCCTTGAGATCGAGTTTGAGGTATCTCATTATCTTGATGTCAAATGTTTTCTGCTCATGGTTTAATGGTCTCATTTGTGTGATAACATTAAGCATTTTTTGTCAAATCACAGCTTAATTACACAACTGATTGATGTTGCATTTTCTGCCTGTGTCATAATGTACCCTATCTTCAATAGTATCTGATGTGTCAAGGCATTTCTTGTTTAGTATATCCACACATCTTAAGGTGGATGACAATGTTACATTAGAGCAGTTTGTCTGGAAGTCTAACCATTTTTGAGTGTTTCCTCCTGGGAGCTTTCTAGGGGTTTTCACAAAGCTAAATAAAAAAAAAATTTAAGAGCAGGAGATTTGCAAAAAGAACTTCCAACCTAAAAAGTCTTAAATGATCAAATTAAGCGTTGATATTGTTATAATAGAAATGAAAGATGATCAGTCAGGCCTTTTGTTGTTGTTACATCATAATGAGATAATTACATTGTGATTTCAAAACAATAATGGTTGATATACAAACAGTGAAGGATCATGCATTTTTTATTTGTGTATTCACAATATACCACTTACAGATAAGTCATCATCATTATATTTTTATCAACAGGTAAAAGGTTTTGCCTACAACTCTGGAGACTCTAGACTAGACACTCTACCCGCATTTGCTCCTGTGGGTAATGTCCACAGTATTGACATTTACATGTCTAATATGTGTAACAACATGTAATTGTAAAGCGCTTTGAGCACCTGTAAAAGTGCTCTAAATAAAAAATGTAATCCATTATTATTATTTTTTATTATTATTACAACTGTGTATGCAGCTCTAAACATAAAAAGCAATATCTAAATGTTCATGTGCCTCCATCCTGCTCTGAAATCCAGGGTTCCCAACCCTCTTGTTGTCTTCGGGTCAAATCTGACCGATTTACTACTTTCATCAATCATAACTTTTTTGTTTTACATTTCATTGCATTAAGGCTTTATGATATCCTTCACAGTAGACATTTGAACATATAAAATTGCTGATCACCACTTTCATTTAATTTTGGATGATTTAGTCAACTTTGTAACACCCATAGTGTTCCCGGTGACCGCCATTAATTAAGAAAAGGAATTGATAACCATCCGGATCAGATAAAACACACACACACGCACGCGCACACACACACACACACACACACACACACACACACACACACATACTCTAGATGTGTCTGAAAAGAAAGGCAACCAATGAGATCTTGTTCTGGGTCTCTGGGTAGAATATCCTTTAACCAAGGATCTACATCCTTGATAGAATGCCCTGGCCTTTGCACTGAATGAGAGCATACGTTTGGACTGACAGTTTGATCAACCAATCAAATATTGATTTGTAGCCAATGGGCGTATTCTTTCAGAGTTTCCCTCGGTTCCAGGGTACTCTAGAAGGACCAGTTGTGATAGACACGGTTCGCCACTGACAAACACACACAAACACACACAGAACAATTGTATACATGTCCCGCTCTTATGTGCCCATCCCCCCACATGGATCACACCTAGCACACGCAATACATGTTCAGTGTCTATTTTTTGTATATTTACTGCAGTTTTTCATGTATACCATGTATTGTCTGATACAATATTTACAGTTTGAAAGGGTGTTAAATGACATTTGGTGATGATTAATGGTTTTTGTGTTAATGGACACAGTTTAAACAGGACCGGTCAAATTTGACCGCAAATACCAAAGTAAGGGGGGAACACGAAGACAATAGGAGGGTTAAGAAATCACCAGTTTTTATGTGGTGAAACGGTATGCAGGCTCACAATATTATCCACTCTTTTGTACCCATTAAAAAGGAGAAATATGTCATATGGTCCCGATTCAGTTCCGTTTGCAGTTCAATATACAGTCTGTATACGCCTCACACACTCTATATTCAAATGTTGCATATTGAGTATTAGACAACGATATTTTAAATTGAGTTGGGCGTAAAGGATTATTCTAACTTCCGAGAAACCGCGCCCTGTGATATTTTTGGGTAACCTGTTTCACTGAGCATAATCTCTTATCTGTGATTGTGAAATTATTCTGTGAAAAGGGATTATGAAGTTTAATATTAACAGGGGTTTTCAGGGTGAAATAGATTATGTTTCCTTCTTTAGTTACCATCAATACAAAGTGATTTGAGAGGGGATTTTGGCACCTCTGAATGAGACAGGTGATCTTCAACATCCCTTCAAAAACACAACAGTGTCATCACTTCCCTTTCTCTGTTTTTATTTCCTGCTCTTTTCTGTGTGCCAAGCTTAAAGGTGGGGTAGGTACATTTGAGAAACCGGCTCGAGATACACTTTTTGTGTAGCAAACGATAGCAATGAATATCTTACGTGTTTGGACAAAAAATGTCATCTGTGGAAGCCGTAGTACTGTAAAAAGCACGACCAATCATTTTAGCCGGGCCGGCTAAAATAACTGGATGGCCTACCTGCCTGTCAGCCTTCCATCTGTGCACAAACTTATCTCGTGCCCTCATTGGTCATGTGCACGTTCGTGTGTGTTGGAGGAGGGGCTCTGTAAGGAAGTGGCAGATTTTTTCCGGCTGTGTATTTTCAAATTCTAGCGCACTCGAGCTGGTTTCTCCAAAATTACCTACCCCACCTTTAATCACAAACCTGTTTGAGATTAACAAGACCATTCACTTGGTTTATCATGAAATAAGACTTGTATTCGACAATTCATAAAACAGCCTTTATTATGTGGTCTAATAACTAATAGCACCAATTATTATGCAGAAATGATGTGTCCATGTGATGGTGTTAAATAATTCATAGGTACTATTAAAACGCCCTACTAATGCATGTAATGCTCCGGTTTGATTGATCTGTTTTTAAGGCATTCAGAGCACAATTACCACACACCAGCTGTATTTTTCTTTTATGAATAAGATACACTGTAGGCTACGAGATAAAGGACGGGCTTGTCCATTCAATTTCAATTCTTTGATATAATGTTTAGGCCAAAAAATACATTTGTTTTGCTGCAATTAATTTACAAAGCCCAATAAGTATGGATTTAATAAGGTTTTATATCAAAATTATTATTTAAATCAGCAATTTTCCTGCACATATTTTTCAGACAACAAAGACAGATACAAAATTGTTGTCACTTTCTATCTACCCATCACTGTTATCATGTGTATCTTTTTAAGTACAGAGAATCAATTTAGCAATCAATCCACCGCTCCAGTGCATCATCAATCATGTATGTACTGTATTATAAGGTGTTGACGCTGAATGTTAAATTCTTGTTGGTCAAAGACTCGTCCGAGCTGCCCGGCTGCTATCACTATCTAAAGCTGGCCCCTCAGGTTTGTTTATACCTTCCTTGGGGAACAGTGAGATCTTTCCACGACCGTGTGCACCATCCTCCCTTAGGAGCAACACATTGGCTCTTTATGAAGTTGAAAGATAAGCTTGGTGTATCTGGGTTGTACGCGAGAGGACTTCAGACTGTCTCTTCTCTTCTTGTCTCTTCTGATCACGGCTTCAAGTATCAGATATCTCAGGTTGTTCAAACTCCCAGCAGACACACTTTTTTTTCTATAGTCACCTGGTCTGGATTTATCTTTGCTGGACCTGAGAATTTCTGGCCATAATGTAAAGGCCGAATCAGCACAGCCTCATGATATCAGAGCCATTCTCAACTCGGAGTCAAAGGAACGCTCTAAAGTGCCCCAGGAGGAGATTCAGCAGGAGAAAATCCTGCTCCTGAGAGGGTGTTAAGAGGTGTAAGACTAGGATACTCTCACTGCATATTGAATTATTCCAAGAACGGTAGATATTGTGAGACAGGAGGAAGATAGAAAGGGTGTAATTCAACTGAGATGAGAAAGGGGCTGGGTTTGTTGACTGAGCTCCTTTTTGAAGTAGACATCCTCTGATATCTATCAGAATTTTCTCTATAATCCTTTCTTTCAATTTAGTGCCTCTATCCCGTGTTCACTGAGGTAAAAAACCTGGCCAGCCACAATTTCCTCTCTGTAGCTTGTTACACCCACCCCTGTCATGTTCTCACACAGATGGATGCACGAGAAACTGTATACGTTCAGCATAGAAATGTCCCCATACTTAGTCAAAGCTGGAAACATTGTGGCAAAAAAAAGTCCATTAGACTGCCCATTTTCAGCCTTGTTTTAAAATATGAATCATATGTATAAATCTTACCAAAAGATATAGATGGAGACGTTGTTTCTGGTTGTTATTTTAACAACACACGTTAGTAGGGCCATATAGTGCGCAACACCAGTTACATCTGTCCCTTTTAATGCCATGCAACTTAAAGATTTAAATACCAAGATACGTGTTGATCCATAAGGTTAGAAGTTGTAAGTACTGTAGGTATATATAGGTAAATATTCCTTTAACACTACAAACAACACCAACAGACATAGTTTACTGTACAAATATTTAACCAAAATCATGATCCTTTCCAAACTGAAGTGCTTTCGTTACCCTGTTTTTTGTGCTCAACACGCAACAATCATCCCACACAATTTCCCTATAAGTAGTACTGGACAAAAATATCTAGTGAACATAATCCAGACAGTTAACGCAATGAGAGTGTTGACATGCACACATATTTGGTTTTAGTTGGCAGATATGCAGAGCTGAGGTAAGCCAGGTCAACACACTCACTTTCTAAATTGTGTGCATACTGAAAGAGCATGGCACCGGAGGGAAGGCACTGTGAGCAAGAGAACACTGACTTTCCGTCAGTATGAATTATACCCTGTTCTTATAACACGCACAGACCCAACAGCTTGTTTTGGAATCTCTAATAAGTAGCTTTGAAATGTTCCCTTGTAGCCTTTAATATCTTGTGGCAACCTGTAATAACTGATAATTGAGTTCGATTCATTTTTCTAGCAATCGCTCAGGAATTAGAGTTTGGATGCGTGAGGGTCTACCAGTATAGAGACAACATGTTATTGAGCAAAGATTCAGGATTCAAGATTCAAGGCTTTTATTGTCATTCGTTCATAGCTACAGTGTAGTTGTGTCGATGAAAAGCTTAGGTCCCAGGCTCCTCCAACAGTGCAACACAATAAAACAGATAAAATAGTGAAAGTAAATACAATAAAATATGCAAAAGGGGAACCTGCAAAAGCAGCATCAATGTAGACACGTTCATCATCTTGCTCTGTTAGCTTCATGAGAAGGTAGTTCAAAAGTGATGTAAAGTCACGTTGCATTTCAGCAATAACCTCCCCGACTGCGGGTTGTTATCTCTGAAAAGACCTCAGATGAAAGTCCTGGAACTCAGTGGGAATGTAGCTGGACTCACGGGCAGAAATTGCAGCATTGCGAGATGGTCTACTTAGGGACTTTGTAATAGTAATAAGGGGATTGAAATTACTCAGCTACTCAGCTTCAGCAGCGATCACATATCATGTGATTTCTTTCTTTTCTTCATGCCATTTCCAATGTAGCAAATTAAAGATGGAAATAAATTGCAGGTGATGGTTGTCTTCAGCCGAATGCTGTGAGCCATACTTATTTCTACAAAAGAAAATTGCATACAATGCATCAGGATTGCACACTTATACCATTTCATTTCTTGATTTCACCCATCTGATACCTCGCTTATAAGTGAGGTTTTTTCCATGTTAATTTAGCAAAGTTTGCATTACAATTAGAGCCGGGACTCGATAAAAATGTTTTATCTAATTAATTAGAAGCTTTGTAATTAATTAATCGAAATGAATCGCATTTTTAAATCAAATATACATATTTGACCTGAGAACAGCGAGAAGCCATTTTCACATGGATTTTACTCCAAGTGGTCTACAGTCGAGTGCAATCCAGTGAGCCAGGGAGTTGGTTATTTTCTCAGACGTGGACTTACTTATCCTGGCCCTGCTGAAACCAGTCATCTGGTTGAGTGTGGGTTGGGTCAGGGTGTGGTTACTTGGACTCGGAGTCGGGCTAACGTCCACGCTAGCTGCTACATGCTTTGCATTTAGGTGATACTTTAGGCTTGATGTGCTGCGGTGATATGCAAATTCTTTTTTGCATAATTTGCACACAACCGTGCTCTTATCGACGCTTCTATCCGTCCGTTTTTTAAAACAAAATGTCCCATCCACGGGGCCGACCAAAGCAGTCTCATCAGCTTGTTCGTTCATGTTTGACTATTGTTCACCGTGGTTTGTTGTTGTTTGAAGTCCCATGCTGAAGTCATGAACGTTAGTTGGTGCTCCAGTATAATCGGTACGCCTGAAACTCATCCAGTGAGAAACGTTCCGCTTTGCAAAAATAAGTGCGATTAAAGTGCGATTAAAATGCGTTAATTTTTTTAACGTGTTAATTTTTGTGTAATTAATTAATCTTAATTAACGCGTTAAAGTCCCGGCCCTAATTATAATAGAATATTAGAATATTTTTAAAATACCTACTGTTAGAAAAATGTACTTTTTATCTTTATAGTGACTGGTCATCAACATCACCCTGTTGCATTGCAGAGTTGCAGATTAGATGGTTAATGAAACATGAAAAAATGACTAAGCATTAGAGACGACACATTTTCATGATATTTCATTATTTTCCCTTTTTTATTTATTTTTTGATTCACTAGAATAAATGTTTCATGCATTACACAAAGTTGGTTGAGCACAAAACACAAAAACATTGACTAATTCCTTTCATTTTAAAACTGATTATGATGCCTTTGAGTTTGCTATGCCACTGAAAAGTTTTAAAAGTATTAAAAGTGAGCTACAGAATTAAGAGAAATACAGGTGAGTTTGGGTCAATGATTTTCCAGTGAATGAGAAAAATAAAATGGAGGCCAAGGACAGATCGCTGAAATATGCGGGGACACATGTAGAGGAAAGCTACAGATAACAATAACAAGATTGAGACAGGTTTATTAAATTGCTTTGGGGAGGAATATTGTTGAGAGGTTTCTGTGACAGCTGATGAGGCTGTGCTATGCAGAGCTGCTTTGGTTTAGGGGACTGGTGTGCAGTGCAGCAGCAGTCTTCTCTCTGTCTCCTTTTCTCTCCTTCAACAGCAGGACTTAAAACAAGGCATTAAACTGCTGTCAGCTCACACTCACACATAAGAGGACAAATCTCAGAGGTCAAACGCCAGGCTGCACCGCCTGTCAGACACCAACAGCCACCATCACCACAACAGGAGTGCAGAGAAGATAATCTGCGGAGGGATGTATACAGCTAAATACCACATGACAAAGTCAAAAGCCATCATCCATGTTTGAGCATGCATTTGTTCTTTCATAATATGTTGATGTTTGAAGAGAAATGGATCTGAATTGAGAAAAATATATCTGTATTTTTTCTGTATTTCTATTGCAATATACTTAAATGATCCTATGACATGCTGAACATCTCCATCTGACTGTATGCATTTAGTTCTTAGAGAAAAAAGTCACAATAATTAAAGTGTCACTCACATTGTGATGGTGATGTGCTGCTGTTTGATAAAGGGCATCAAGCCAACATGTATGATGAGATTTCTATTTTTATTTGTTATCTATTCTTACAGCAGGACTCCATCTTGTTCCACATGCTGAAAATATCACAGCACAAAAGAGAACAGCTACCTCAAACTGGGACAAAGAATGGTAAAGGTTAAAGTGTAAGCCATCCATCCAAAGTGCCAGAGTGGTAGATTATCTTGTTTATTCCCTACTGGTATTCACAGAGATTTCAAAGCCACTGATATATCAGATAATTTGCCCTTTTCTCTTCTGCTGCCATTTGGCCCCATCATTCTTGGCTGTCTTATCTGTGACGGGAGGGACGAGCGCCCTCTCCCTCCGTCTCACACCTTCCATCTTCCAGCTCTGACCTCCAGGTAAATCCGCCATCTACTCAAAGTTATAAAGTATATGCATAATTCAATTGTTTTTCTCAACAGAATAGAAGTTGAAGTGGTAGTTTTATGTATAGATTTTGGCAAACTGAAATAGAGGGTTGAATTTGTATTATCGACTCGAGCTGCAATTGATCAAGTTTGAGGAAATAAATGTATCAATCAATGTCATTGTGGACATGTGTTGGTGGGCATTTAACCTGTTAAGCCCCGAGCCTGTTTTTGAGGTCTCAGGCTCGAAAATGACATTCCCAGAACAAATGACCATATCTTCCCTTCTAAAAGGGTTAAATTAATAATCTTTTGGCAAGGTTACACCTGTGAGTTGGATGTAGAAGTGTTAGAATCAATATAGATGTTTTTATTTGAAAGTAAATTCAGATTGAACACAGTAAAAAAAATGTAAATTATTGTGTCCGTCCAAAAAAAAAAAATTACTTATAGTGAAAACCACCCTTGAATGATGGGATGGTAGACTAAAAGCTTTAGGAATCCAAACTACAACATATAAGAAGTACCCTGTATCAAGATTGATGCAAAACAAGTTAAATTTGACCTTTTTAGAGAGATTTAGCACAAAAAATACACTTCTGGGGTCATTTGAGTAGATTTGACCTATCTCTGGCCCCCCTTGCTCGATTTTGCTGATTGACATCTCTTTCTAACCGTCAGAGCCAATGGAATCGAGGGGAATTCCCACATACTCCTTATTTGGTAATGTGTGTGTGTGTGAGACTGACGCATAGCCAAAACCGGAAGCTGCGATAACTCTGGTGGCTACCATTAGCAGCTAACTTTTACTCTCCGATTTTTACATACAAATTTAATTATGGATTATAAATTAAAAAAAATTATTACCCAGAAACATTATCAACCTATGGATTAACCGATTCAGCCGCGTTTTTTCTCGTTTTAATGCCATTGAACAAGTATTTTGATCAGATTGACAGCTACGGTGAGAGGATCTCCCGTAAAAGCTACGTAAAGGTACGTGTTGTGATGTCTGTGTTTGCTTCCCCTGTCGCGAGTTCTCGATTACCTGGCCCACACAGCCATGGTCCAGGCCTCTGTTCCGGTTCCAGCGGCTCCAGTTCCAACCTCAGACCTTTTCTCAGGAACCCGTCTGGCGTTTGGAGGTCCACGGAGCCTCCAAAAGGTCTCTGGAAGATGCAAGGCCAGGATTCCAGCCCGTACTCCAGCGGCTCCGGCTCCAGTGCCGGTCCCAGCAGCCATGGTTCCGGCCCCAGCAGCCATGGTTCTGGCCCCAGTCCTGATCCCAGCTGCCATAGTCCCTTCTCTAGTCCCTTCTCTAGTCCCTACTCAATTCCTTTCTCAAGTCCTTTCTCAAGTCCCTCCTCTAGTCACTTCCCTAGTCCCTTCTCCAGTCCCCCTTTTAGTCACCTCTCTAGTCCCTCCTCTAGTCCCTTCCCAAGTCCCTTCCCAAGTCCCTTCTCTAGTCCCTTCCCAAGTCCCTTCTCTAGTCCCATCTCCAGTTCCCTCTCGAGTCCCATCTCCAGTTCCCTCTCGAGTCCCCTCTCCAGTCACCTCTCGAGTTCCATCTCTAGTTCCTACTCAAGTCCCGCCTCTAGTCAATTCCCTAGTCCCATCTCTAGTCCCTCCTCTAGTCACTTCTCCAGTCCCCTCTCGAGTTCCCTCTCGAGGTCCCTCCTCTAGTCCCTCCTTTAGTCCCTGCTCTAGTCCCTCCTCTAGTCCCCTCTCTAGTCCCTCCTCGAGTCCCCGCTCTAGTTCCCCTCTCAAGTCCCCTCTCGAGTTCCCTCCTCTAGTTCCTCCTCTAGTCCCTCCTCTTGTTCCTCCTCTAGTCTCTCCTCTAGTCCCCTCTGGAGTTCCGTCTCTAGTTCCCCTCTCGAGTCACGTCTCAAGTCCCTACCCAATGTCCTGGTCCGTTGGAGGTTCCGCTGGGGGTCCTGCCAACTCCATGTCCTGTCCCGTTGGAGGCCCCGTAGACTACTCCTCTGCCGGGGGTCCTACCAATCGTATGTCTGTCCCGTTGGAGGTCCCGCCGTCTACTCTCCTGCCGGGGGTCCTGCCAGCTTCTTGTCCTGTCTCGTTGGAGGTCCCGCCGTCTACTCTCCTGCCGGGGGTCCTGCCAATCCTATGTCCTGTGCCGTTGGAGGCCCTGCCGACTACTCTCCTGCCGGGGGTCCTGCCAACCCTTTGTCCCGTCCCGTTGGAGGTCCCGCAGTCTGCTCTCCTGCCGGGGGTCCTGCCAGCTCCTTGTCCCATCTCGTTGGAGGTCCCACCGACTGCTCTCCTGCCGGGGGTCCTGCCAACCCTTTGTCCTGTGCCGTTGGAGGCCCCGCCGACTGCTCTTCTGCCGGGGGTCCTGCCAGCTTCTTGTCCTGTCCCGTTGGAAGTCCCGCCGACTACTCTCCTGCCGGGGGTCCTGCCAACTACTCTTCTGCCGGGGGTCTTGCCAACCCTATGTCCTGTGCCGTTGGAGGTCCCGCCGACTGCTCTCCTGCCGGGGGTCCTGCCAATCCTATGTCCTGTTCCTCTGGGGGTCCCGCCGACAACTCTTCTGCAGGGGGTCCTGCCAACCCCTTGTCCTGTTCCGTTGGAGGCCCCACCATCACCTGTCTCACCGGGGGTCCTGCCAACTCCTGGTCCTCTTCCGTGGGGGATCCTGCCGAAGCCTGTCCCACTGGCTCCGGTTCCTGTTCGGCTGACACCGGGTCCTGCCCGGCCTCCGGTCTTCGCCCTCGAGCCCGGCCCCCTGAGAGCCTCGTTCTTCTCCCTCGAGCCCGGCCCCCTGAGAGTCGCGGTCTTAGCCCTCGAGCCCGGCCCCCTGAGTGCCGCGGTCTTCGTCCTCGGGCCCGGCCCCCTGACTCTTCCTGCCGCTGCTTTCACCCTCATGCTCGGCCCCCTGAGTGCTGTGGCCTTCGCCCCTTTTTGAACTTTGCCTTGCCCCCAGGCCGTCCACCCGAGACCCCCTCCTTGGTCTCTACCTTCCGCCCGAGACCCCGTCCTTGGTCTCTGCCTTTCCCCCGGGCCGTCTTGTTCTGTGATTACCCTTCTGTGTATTTAGTCTAGTCTTCCCCTGTGTTCCAGGTCGGTTCATTGTTTCCCCTCCATGTCATTCCACGGTCGGTGTTCCTTGTGCTGCTCGTTGGTGTTGGATATTTTGGATTCTGCCTTGTTTTGCCACAGCTTTAATTTATTTAATAAAGCTCGCTTTTCGTTACTCTGCATTTGAGTCCTACCTGCTTCACCCATTCCTAACAGGCAGCCAGTCCAGTGGTGAACTGAATTGCTGTATTTTCTGATTCTGTACACAGGTAAAACCAGGATTTTAAATAACACCATCTCCAAACCCTCCTCTGCATGAAAAGCTAATACTTGTCATGCAAACATTCTCAAAGTCCAATGAAAGTACTGTGTCGATTGCACAGGTGACATTTTGTAGAAGTAAAAAAAATGCTTTTTATGGACTATTGCTTTGTGTGTGTGTATCTTCATTTGTCACCTAAAAATATTTAACTACTCAGTAAATGCAAATATTTCCTACTTCCATTCTCTAAGCATTATGCATTGCCTTAAACAAATAAATCCCTGTTGCAAACAACTGCAACAGTAGAGCCGGTAGCACCCCGGGCAATGTTTGTGTTTGAAAGGATGATTAGTACCTCGTCAGATGTGTACTAGAGAGGGAGCCGCACCAGCAGTGCTCTGCCTTCAACATAATTAAGGAATAATGGTGAACCAGTAATGTCTTACAAGCTAGTAATGGAGGCCTACAATCAATAAGAATTGATCTCAGAGGCACCGCATTAATGGATGAGGCTAAACCTCATGGTGGTTTGGTCTTGGAGAGTCAACACAGCACACTGGTTTCTAAATGGGAACCATGTAAATATACTGTAGATTTACTAAGTACCAACCTGAGCAGTAAATCCACACCAGGTTAATGTCTTTTTCTTTGTGTTTACACACACAAACTCACACACATACACACGTTTGCCGCCTATCAAAGTACATTTATACTCTCTCTGAAACTTTGAAATTAATTGCTGATGCATTAGAAAACAACATTATTATGTAGATAGTCTTCATGATGTACAACTTCAGAGCGTTATCAATGTGTCGATGGGTACATAATCTTAGCTTTTCTTAATGAAACGGATGCTATAAATTCTTGCAACATGATATCAAATATTACCATTCAGCCGCAGATGTCAATTATGCCCGAAGCAGGACTGCTACTAACCTGCATTTGCATACAAATGCACCATGTTGGTTTTGGCAGAAGCAACCAAGAGGAACCATCATTTAATGATTGCAGTATGACATAGTGTGTGTTTCTGTACAACTCACTAATCCTCAGCATTGTAATTGTTGGAGGCGCACAGGGTTGTCAGAGCATGGAAAGGCTCTGATTAGCTCTCACCTTACACCAGTCAGCTCTGTTAGCATGCCTTTCACAGAGCCTTTAGTATTGCCTTCTCATTAGTTTCACAGAAGACCTTAGGTGCTATCTCTGCATTAAAGCTTATTTACTGTAACTCTAGGGACAGGCCTACACTCTAAAAACGAATTCAGGCGACCTTTCACCTCCACTTAATTAAATGCATGGTTGCAAGATAAAAATGTGAGTTAATTTATTTAGATAAACATTTTAAGTTGCAAACATTAATTTATAAGTTGTGATGACGTAATAATGTTGGTAATTACATCAACTTAATATTGTGTGTAATTTGAACTCTGATTTCTGCGTTAATTGACAAAATTCAAGTTGTAGTCAGTAATGCAATTGGCTTGATAACTTAATTGTTCTACACCTTAAGTTCAAGTCCACTCCCACTTAACATGCCTGGACAAGTTCCGACAGTTAAGACAAATAGAAATATACAAAGGACATTTTAAGGTGAGTGTCATCTTTTGTCATTCAAATACAGTAGCTATAGCGTTGTAGTTGCACTGTATAGGCAAATTGCTGTTTGACCAAAATTAGCAGCCTTTGAACTGTGAATAGTTCTGTGAGAGGGTACAAAGTGGTAGAGGCTACTGTGAGAGTACAAATACTTTGGTTACTATTGTGATATCGCTTTTTTATTAAAAATGAATCTCGGTGAAGGAGATGCTTCTTGAAGTAGGATCGTTATTTAGAGTTGTCATTGAAATGCAAGTTGTTGACAGTCACCCATTCAGAATATATTAATTTAGGTAATTTCTCTTTTTTTCCTTTTTAAAAAATAGCACAATACAATTGAAGTACGCAGAGAACTATAGTTCAAACCGGAGAGGCGTGATGTGTGGAATACATATTTATTGTTACACGTCATATGAATGAAATGATTGCCATGATAATACAACAGGAGAATGGAATGGTGTTTGGCGATTAGGCCCCGGTTTGCAGGATAATCATTCAGGAGGGAAAGCACCGCTCCGATGAAATCCCCGGGGTCTAGACACTGGTGGTGGTGATAAGTAGGTGGGACCGGTCTGAAGGAGGAAGGTTTAGCTTTGTCCTGGAGGAGACGGGAGGCGAGAGGGGTGGAGGCGGGTTGCGTGTGGTCACCTGAAATGACAACTGACAGGAAGGAAGAGCAGGCATTTAAGGAATTTAACATGTGCAGCAATTGGCTGCTGAGGGGTGACGCCCACGCATTTAATGAGGTGGGAGAGAGCAATAGAGTGACGTGTAAGTGACACATTGTTAGGTCTTCCTTATTGAACTTGCGCTAAAGCTTTCATCCATCCGCTGCCTTGTCGTGTACCTTGGAGAAAAGGAAGAGGACCTTTTCAAGGAGTTTAGCGACGTAATTAAAAATCTTGAAATAAAATAAAATCCATGGGCACAGTGACACAGGACAAAAGCGCTGCTCTCTGTCAGTTACATTTTGAAGCATATTGCACTTTTGGCCACACCCCAATCAATTGTATCTTAGCAACGTTCAGCATGGATAGGTGTTGACAGCAATGGCATGGGAAAAGGATTGTGTAACATTTGAAAAGTGGCTTCTGCTCTTCTCTTAACCAGTTCAAGTATTGTATGGAACCTGCAAAAAATATGAGAAGATACACTAAAACTTGCACGGTTGTGATTGACAAAATCTGTCCACATGCATTTAAACACTAGGCAAAGTACTCAAAAGCACCTCTGTGTGTCTTCAGGACCACATTGCCATGACGACACACACATGCAGACTCAATAGATGAAAACAATACCAGCGTTGCTTTAGCAGCTGTTAATAATGGCTCTGAATTCGCTAAGAGTGACAGTTTAAAAAGAATGCAATTACCTAATTCATTATCTCTGATGCGCTAACCTATTATTTAATGTGCTTCAAAAGGACATGAATATCGCCTTCATCAGTGACCGGTCCACCCAGGTTCTGACCATACGATGGCAACCATCGTGGTGGAGGGAAACAAATGAATGAGCCAGCATTCTGCGTTAAATGTGTTCATACTGTTTGAAATAATGACTGTCGGCAGTGCAAACATCTTTGTTACATCTTTTTTAAAATGGATGTGTGTGATCTGCAGATTGGTGGCCATTGAGAGTTTGTTTCTGTAGTTTTACAAAAACTTTACAGATGTTACATATTTGGCACTGGTTTTAAATATGCAAAGGCCTCTAACTTCGTTGTGATGGCAGCATTTATTTGCTGTGTCCCCATGTCCCATGGTAATATGACTAATGTGTTTATTTATTATTTGTGGGGCAATTTAAATGTGTTATTTATCTTTTTTTTCAAGATTTAAATGGAGCTCAGCTAAAGGTCTTTCAGGAAGACTGGGTGTATACATTCACTCCGCAGCTTCTTATAATCAGCTCATCACAGGCGTTCTCTTTAACCTATTACATTTCACCTAATTCTCCAGCAGCCAATCAACATGCTGCAGCCAAACTATAAAATGGTTCTCCTCTCTCCTGCAGTCAGCTGTGATTTCAGGTGTTCATGCACCTTATCATATGGCATGTGTCAATACATGTTCAAACTAAATGAATTCTCTCCTGATTGAAACATCATGTGTTGAAATAAACAACTGCAGTTCAAAACAAAAAGTGAATTGCCTAATACTTTTGTTGTGGAATCAATTAATTTCTTTCTTTAAAGGCAAAAACATGAAAAAGCTAAGAAAAAAAACTATTGAATACAATATATTTGGAGCAACTTAATTTATAAATGGTTGTCAACTTAAAAACGTGTGTTCACAATGATGGTAATTAAGTACATACAACTTAAAATTACTTTTAAATCATGTGGTAAAACAAGTTGGAACAACTTAATATTTTGAATAATCAACTTCAACACTTGTGTTTATGCTACCAATTATTAAGTAAGTGGTAATTAAAAACACCTCTGATTGTAGAGGAAAAGCCTTCTCCTCTAACTCAAATAACTTTGTTGCTTTAAGACAATTTCATTAGAAGTTGTCTTAACTCAATAAACATCGATGCAAACTGTTGCGTTGATTTTCTTTGTTGAGCCAAGGCATTTGTTTTTAGAGTATACAGTAGGCTCCTTCAGTGTTACGCCATGCTGCTCTTACAGAACCTTAGAACTTATGAATGTAATATAATGAAGAGATTGACCGCTCAAGTACAAAATATACATTTAAATACAATTTGTTATCAGAAAAGGAAAATAACATGACATTTGTATTAAATGCTTAGTTGAGTTTACAATTCTAGCAGTGGGGAGTCAGAATATCACCTAATATATTGTTAGGTAAGAAAATAACCTTTCTCATATACTTCACCTTTACATAAGCACAGCTAATTTTCCCTGTGAAAAAAAGTAAAGACAAATATAAAAATCCATTCAGCAATGACTAAGAAACAAAGTAGTACATTTGTTATTTCTGAATGTTGCCAAGGAAGTAATGACTTCAAGGGCATACAAAACATAATTAAAATGTGATTTGTATTGAGCCATTAAATTAACTTCTTCAGCAGAAGGAGTTAACATGGTCGGTCAGTTGTCATTTAAAAAAGACTAATTAAAAATGCTTACCTTTCCAACTTGTTTTGGCTCTTGGAGAAGAATTTCACAAAACACAACAAGATAATCTGTCCTGTGGTGCTCTGCTTCTGACTCTCTGAAAGGGCCACCGATTGTCAGCCTAAATGGTCAGGATATATACGGCTTCTGATAGAGGTCTGAACGTTTCCTCTGAATGGTCACATTTACAAAGTGAACCCACAGACGCATATTAGAGCAGGCAGCGCCACTACATCGCATACTCAGCTATTGGTGAAAGGGCAGCCATCTCTATCTTCTCAATGTCTTTATCCACATGAAATAATAATGTCACTACTGTGGTGCATGGAATAGAAATATCCAGAGGGTCGCACGGCAACTCTAACTATGCTACTCACAACAGAGAACAACAGGGAGAAGAGATTAAAGCAGACCGCTGACTGCTTTTGGTGTATAGAATGCCAAAATGTAAACAAAACAGTTCTGCCCAGGGTGTGCATGCGTTTTTTTATTTTATTTTAAAGCAGTGACTGACTTGGTGTCAGCGATTTCCAGCCATTAGAAAGCCTTCAACTGTTCAATAATAGATAAGGCCTAATGGCTTCTTTGCTGCTGCTTCCGGCTGTGTTTGACATGTAGTGAGATAATGAATGTAAAATAGTCCCTGAAACATACGTCACATGGCTAACAACATCCTATTTTTGTGATTAATATTCCCCTTTTGAGAAGAACCTGTGTGTATGAGCGCTATGAAATAATCTAATTACAAACAATCTAATTACAAACAATCAGTGCCTTAACATCTAAAGCCATAGTGGACAACTTCCAGAAAGTAAGTTATATCTTACAGTATTCACACATGAGTAGGGTGAGAACTTACACATTTTTCATGCATGAAGAGCAGCAACGTTTATTGCTATAATTATTTTATAGTTAAACTAGGAACGTCTCATTTCAGCTTTAAGCTCATTTTCTCTTCCAGATAAACAGTAAGACTTTAATATCAGTTGTAAAACCAGGAAAAGTGAATGTCTTATAGCCACAGCCCTGTCCATGACTCCCAACAGCATGTTTGGGCCATTTTGAATGAAGTGAACTAGTGAACATTGAGTAGGGATAACATTTCAGAACCCCCAATTACTTTTTTCACAGCACAGGAACATATGATGAACCTGTGATGTACTGTAAATACCTGACTCACACATAGCAAAACAATATGGTGACAGCTTTGCTCAGGCGTTGATTCCTGTTACATTGAAAAGCCATGAAATCCAGTTGGACAGTATCTGACATATGCTGAAAAAACACCTTTTGGTGCTGGCATCAGGTTACCTTCTATCAGCCTGTAAGTGAACAGACCCTTTTCACAGCAGTATTCAGCTGTTACAGGTGTTGCAAATAATGTTAATATTGAAGTGTCCCAGTAATCTCGACAAGATGACAGAACCAACATGCACATAGGACTCTTACAATTGAAGCAGCTAAATGGTATTCAGCCATCAATATTATTATTTTTGCACAAGTGTGTTTTCCTTCCTGAAAAATATGTATAACTTTTTTTGTCATAGTGTCAAAATTACTTAATTGATTGGCTTGATTGTCCACCTTTCAACCCTGTCTCCTGAAGTTGCATAGGAGACAGGCTTGAAAGGTGGACGGGTTCAACAGGGTTGAAATGGTGGTCGTGAGGCCGCTTTTCTCAAAGATGCCTCATGAAGATGCTTCTCAAATCAATTTTGCTGGTCATCTTGGATCAAAAATGTAAAATGTTGAAAGTAGGAAACTGCCATTTGGTTGAATTTCACTGATTTGGTAGCACTCTCCCATCAACACAAACATGAGCCAGGGATTTCGTTTTCCTGGAACTCTGAGCTAGACGGCTTCCTGGACCAGCCACTAGCAAGCTCCCCGGGACTAGGTCTAGCCCTATAAGTGCTGTTAATACCTAAAAATGTTACTCTTAATATTTTACTGACAGTATCAGCATTTTGTGGTTTGACATATTTGTCTATCATTTGTGTTTAAGTAGTAAGGGGTTGTTTAGTAGTATATATATAGTAGTCATTTCTACAAGGCGGGTTGACCCTTGTGACTGCATCAACATAATAGAATTTCTGAAGAAATTCCACCCTGCCTACTAAGCATAGACAACAAAGACATCATTCTGTTTTGGTTCTGTAGATAGATAATAGATGCAATATTAATCTATTCTCAAATAACCAAATCCTTCTTAGATGTACTCGATGTATCACATCCCTACCAGTCAGTGTATTCTTAATGTCTTATTTCCAATTGTCTGCAGCAATTGACACAAGTCCAGTGCTTGATTGATTTCACTGTCGGTGCCTTCTGTCTGTGTGTACAAGCGATAAGGCAGGTGGTTGTTAAACATGGCTGACATTAGTCAGGAGGTATACGCTGAGATTGAGGTGAGGCAGAATAAACAGATCCCTGTTAATGGGTCCGTCCCTCTGGGTCCAGTGTGCACTGAGGCACAGAGGTAGTCATAGACCCCGCCCGTCCTCCTGAAACACTGCTCCAAGAAAATTAGAGACAGAATATGAATGAGCTTTCCTGGTAACACTTTACAATGTGACACACAAAATGGTTGTAAAGTAAACATCTGGACCTGAACATGAATTAACCAGGGATTTATATAGTTGATAATAATGAGTTATGTAGAACAGACCATAATGCACTATATTAAAGAGCCTGTGACAGCCTCCCAACAACTGTTGTGCAATGAAATATTGGGCTACTAGTCATCTCGAACCGTCAGTTTAAAAAAGAAGTTGCGATACCGTTCCGATAAATATCAATAATTTCGAACATCGCGGGGAAATTCCTTCGACTCATTTTGAAGTTTTGGGGGAAGCCGGAAGTGACGTCAATGCGGGAACGCTTCACTGTGCGGCGCGAGAGCCACACACGGACAAAGTGTGTTGTTATGCGTAGAAATGGTGAATTACTGAGTTTAGGCACGTTAATAACGTTTTAATGAAGTTGACTACAGTATATTCATATTCGTCAGTGCTTTCATGTCAATTCGGCGAACATAAACATAAATGATCGTGGTGAAGATGATGATTAAATTAGGATTACAAATCGGTAGTGAGAGCTACTGAATTTCCTCCCGTCGGATGTGATATAAAAACAAATCGATTATTTTTGTAGTTGTAAACTCAAGTGGATGAAACTACATTTATTAGTGCTTTCATGTCAATTCGGCGAACATATGATACATTAAATGTTCGTGAAGATGATGATTTAAAAATCGTTTGTTTGAGCTGGTCTGCATTTCCTGATGAGAAAACAAACCGATGCTTGTGTGGTTTTTTTACCACAATGTTGGGGAAATGAATGGATAAAATGCACGGATTATTATTATTATTCCCACTCCGATCGGGACACTAGGTCCACCGTTTCCCCGCAGCGAGGCTCCCCCCGTTGACAGTTTACGTGGGCTGGGCTGGGTGCAGTGGCGGACTGGCCATCGGGACGAATCCCGATGGGCCGGTACCGAAGTGGGCCGGTCGGATAAGTCACTAGCACATCCCCCACTCCCCCCGTTGACAATTTACTAGCGGTACCGAAGTGGGCCGGTCGAGAGTCCCGGGATGATTTTTAGTCCCAGTCCACCACTGGCTACATGACCGTATGATCGCCCATATTGACGCACCTCATTCCTAAACTTCGAACAGATACAACATAAACCGATCCTTCAGCCTCATATGAGCTCTCAGACACGTTCAAAATTAAACTGTCATCGCTGTCTGAGCTTGCTGCTGTGTGCACCATCGTGCGTTTACATGCAGATGCTGGGATCCTGAACGGTGCAGCTGGAGCGCTGTGCCCGCAATGACGTCACACATAATTTGGCGGGATTTGAAGAATCCCCGAGAAGATCCAGAATATGGTCAACATTGAAGGGCAGATTAATGGTTATCAAAGTACAAATATCCAAAATCAGTTCAGTAACGATTTTCAAGTGGACAATATTTACTCAAATTGATAGGTTTGGATGATGGGGGAAACTCGTGTCACAGGCTCTTTAAAGCACCATAAGGTAATGATAAGTTAGTAGATATCAGCCAATGGGAATAACCCTTCTTTATGAGTTCTTATTTCAGCTATTTTGAACGTTAAGCTTTGAGTGCTTCTCTCCAGCACACATTAAAAGGGCAAAACAAATCAAACAGTTGCACACAGAATATCACAAATAATTGTCTTATCACAACATACAGTAACATAAACACTGCATTTACACATAAATAAAAAGCTTTGATCAAACAAATAGCATGGCATTTTGCCTGAAAGCTTTTTTTATATTCTCACACATTGGATTGTGTCAGCCGTCAGTTTCTGCATCTCTGGCAATCAAAGGTGTAATGTGAAAGTGCTGTTTTCTGAAAAAGGGCTCTTGTATGGGAATGTAAACATTTAAGCTCACTGCTGTCAGCAGTGGTGGGAATGTGTTGTGACAACCTCCCACATTTTGTGATGCTTTCCATAGACATCAGAGCCTGCTGAAAGTCTCACAATGCTACTTGTAATTACCATTAAGAAGTTGATGTGGAATGAGTTTTTTATCGCAGTTGGCAGCTTATGTTAGAACATCTAATTCGACATGAACATGACATTGGAGTTCTGTCGCTACATTGAAGCATCTAACATCAACAATATACAAAAACACAATGTATTTACTGTATCACTAAATACATGATGTATAATGCAATACAATCAGAACAGGGTGAAAGGGACAATTGTGTTTAACTGCAATGTTTTTGAATCACTTTTGGGGTTCAGGTATCAGTTATCAGAGTTCTATTTTGAAAAAGCTGTTTCTCAAAGTTCATCAATAAATTAATGACACTTTTTACTTGATAATCATCAACAAAATCCAGGATTTTGAACTTTAGGATTAAAAGAAGAGACCATCTTGCAAATACATCAAACTTGCTGCAATGCCAAATTGGGCATGGGGCATAAAGGGGGTGCTACAAATGAAGGGAACAATGACCCATTAGCCGCCCCCTTTTATGGCGCTTTTCCACTGTAGCGCGGAGCGCGGTTTAAGCATTTTCAACCCTGTCTCCTAAAAATTACGTTCCCACAGAACTAAACTGCATTCTCAATTACGTTTAGCAAGAAACGTATTTTCTCCTACGTTACGTTCGTTATGAACTTATCTCAAATACGTTTATTTTCTACATATCTTCTAGAAGCATATTTTCTCCCACGTTACGTTTGTTATGAACGTATCTTAAATACGTTTATTTTCTACATATCTTTGCCATTTATTGTCTTGCTTATAATAATGATAATAGTCATTTATAAATATCATTTTAGAGCACACATTTGAAATCAGTAGGCGAGGCTGTAATTTCTCCAGCTGTTACTCTCATGAGCGAGGCAGAAAATAATAGTTTTAACATGCCGAAAAGCTGCTGTGTTTTTTATTGCACCTCAAACATTAAAACAAATCCAGAGTTACGTGTTTTTGTAGTTCCTCTAAGAAGAAAGGACAGTAACAGAAGATCTCTGGTGTGGCTTCAAGCTTGATCGTCGTTCAACTGACAGTGTTGGTTTCCCCAAAAGTGGGCGGGGCTGTAAAGTGACCTAGATTTTACTCTCATCTATTATTCAAAACCATTCTATTTATTCTAACGTAAATTACATGCCAGTGTTTTATGTTTTTATTTTAAATCGTATAATGTTGGACTTTTTTTCCCGTCTGTGAGGAAAAGAAATGGGGCTTAGAGCCTCAAAATACTGAAATCTGTATTTTTGAAAATCTTTTTTTCCTTATTTACTCAACAATAACCCACAATTATCCCTGTTTTTATTTATTCGTTTAATTCTATAATCTTGGGCTTTTTAGCCGTAAATAAAGTCACCGGAAACAGACGTAGGCCTATAACATTACATTACATTACATTGCATTTAGCTGACGCTTTTATCCAAAGCGACTTACAATAAGTACATTCGACCAGGAAGACACAACCTTGAAGAAAACAGAATCATATAAGAACATCAGGTTTCAAAGAGCCAATCGTTTCAAGTGCTACTCAACTGGCTTTAGATAAGCCAGTCCTTTATTAGTATATAAGTGCTCTGTTAGCAGTTCTTTGTTAGTCATTCTATCGCTCGAAGTGGAGTCGAAAGAGATGAGTTTTCAGTCTGCGCCCAGACACCCAGATTCCTTGCAGTCTGAGTCGGGGAAACAACAGAGGGGCCGATGTTGATAGTCAGGTCAAGAGAGGGACAATCTTTTCCCGGAAGGAAAAGCACTTCAGTTTTGTCAAGGTTGAGCTTGAGATGATGAGCGGACATCCACTGAGAGATGTCAGCTAAACAAGCAGAGATGCGTGCGACGACCAGGGTCTCTGAGCGGGGAAAGGACAGAATTAATTGGGTGTCGTCAGCGTAGCAGTGGTATGAAAAACCATGCGGGCTAATGACAGATCCAAGCAAGTTTGTGTACAGGGAGAAGAGGAGAGGACCAAGAACAGAGCCCTGAGGGACCCCTGTAGTTAATTGACAAGGGTCGGACTCCGACCCTCTCCAAGTAACCCTGTAGGTACGGTCTTTGAGGTATGAGGTGAGGAGGGAAAGTGCAGAGCCTGAAACTCCAAGTTCTTGGAGAGTGTGAAGGAGGATCTGATGGTTCACCGTGTCGAATGCAGCAGACAGGTCCAACAGGATGAGGACAGAGGAGAGGGAGGCTGCTTTAGCAGTGTGCAGTTCCTCAGTGACAGCAATGAGAGCAGTTGCTGTGGAGTGACCTGCCTGGTGCAGGTCCAGAAGGTTGTTCTGATGGAGATAACAGGAGAGTTGTTTAAAGACAGCGCGTTCAAGTGTTTTAGACAGGAACGGGAGGAGAGAGACAGGCCTGTAGTTTATAACGTCAGACGGGTCGAGAGTCGGTTTCTTTAGGAGAGGGTTTACTCTTGCCTCCTTGAGACTGTTTGGAAAGTGACCAGAAGTTAGAGAAGTGTTGATGAAATGGGTGAGAAACGGTAGAATATCAGGAGCGATAGTCTGAAGGAGGTTTGAAGGGATAGGGTCCAGAGGACAGGTGGTGGGGCGGGTAGAGGTAATGAGGGTAAGAACCTCACTTGGAGAGAGAGGGGAAAAGGAGGTTAGTGTGCCGGTTGAAGGTGGCTCAGGTGATCCGGCGGTGAGTAGGGGTGAGTCAGAAAAAGAAGAGCGAATGTCGTAAACCTTTTTTTCAAAGTGGTTAACAAAGTCGCTTGACAGAAGGGAGGAGGGGGAAGGGGCTTTGGGAGGGTCCAAGAGGGTGGAGAAGATGGAAAATAGTTTTTTAGGATTGGAATAGGAAGATTGGATCTTATCTTGAAAGAAAGTGCTTTTTGCCTGAGAGATCGAAGCAGAGAAAGAGGAGAGGAGAGCCTGATAGGTTAGGAGGTCGTCACGGTGTTTGGATTTCCACCATTTCCGCTCTGCTGCCCTAAGGACGGTTCTATTAGCACGCAGTGCGTCATTTAGCCAGGGAGCAGGAGGGGACTGGCGAGCCTGCCGAGATGTGAGAGGACAGAGAGAGTCCAGAGAGGATGAGAGAGTAGAGAGGAGAGTTTCTGCAGCAGAGTTTGGAGGCAGGAGTTGGAACGAGTCAGAGGAAGGGAGGGCTGAGAGCACCGAGGAGGCAAAGGTAGAGGGGGAGAGGGAACGGAGGTTACGGCGGACAAGTGCAGGATGCGAAGAGATTAGTTTGTTATGTTTGGAAAGGGGTAAAGAGAATGAAATGAAGAAGTGATCGGAGGTGTGGAGCGGGTTTACAAAGAGGTTAGAAGTAGTGCAGTGCCTTGAGAATATGAGATCAAGGACATTGCCAGCTTTATGAGTCGGTGGAGACGGAGATTGTGAGAAAGCAAAGGTGGTTAACAGAGATGTTAGTTCGTCTATCTTCCCCATCTGGAGGTTGAAGTCTCCGAGAAGTACAGCGGGAGGGCCAGTTTCAGGGATGTGTGAGAGGAGATGATCTAATTCATCCAAGAAGTCCCCCAAGGCTCCTGGTGGACGGTAGAGAACAACAATGGTCAGTTGTATAGGATGGGTCACTATAAGGGACATTTTGAGGATACACACAAACCCACTGAACAGATTACCCAAGATCCTCAGCTTGATGCTCGTTGATTGGATGTGTAGCCACAATGCATGTTGGGATATGATGTTAATGCGATATGATATCCGAAAAAAATAAATAAAAAAATAATACTTTATTCCGAGTGTTCTTGCTTTTCTCTTTGGAAGTCATCACATAACGGCATTGTAATACACAGTTCGGCTGCATTAAATATTACACATCTGCTGTAGTTCTTTATTTATAGAGCCCTGATGAGAAGACTTCTGGACAAACAGGAGAACTGCCGCCAAAACTGAATATGTGACGTGGATCATAAATATATCAACAATTAAACAACACCTTGCATTTCTTTTCACAAAATACGTCTCCTTGCAGTATCAACACTAATTCGGCTGTCTTTTATATTTGATCCAATTGGTAGATAGGTTACATTTACACCATAACGGTGCACAACTGATAGAAAAGGACTGATTTTCTTTGAATATAAGAATGTAAATACTGAGTTGAGAGAATAGTCAGGGAATTTGGGTGATGGGAGACACATCTATGGAATCACAATTTCAATAGCTTACCATTAAATGACGGATATGCCTTTCTGTCTGTGATGTTTTACAAATCAGATATTAATGTGTAGAAGTAAAGCATGAGAAATAGTATAGCAATATCCTGTAAAATTATGTAAAAACATGAATAAAACTACACATCTTCAGATGTTATACATACATAAGTGTCCTAATACAAAGTTATTATTAGTATGCTGTGTGTACCTTGTGTGCACCGCCTAGTGGTTAAAGCACGTTATTGAATTATTTTTGTTGAATAATGTTATTTTTGTTGAATAATGTTATTTGATGAAAAAAATATTAAGAGTACATACTTTCATAGGGGGAAAGTAGAAGGTCTGTGATAGAAATATAGAATATAAAAAATCAAGAAGATACTGTAAGTGATCTCTACAATAAAACAGTTTAGTGCACGATGTACAAAGATATTAATAGGAGGATGTGCAAAACAGACAAACTAATTAACCTCTATTTAAACATTAAATAATACTTTAGGTTAAGGTCTTCTTTCAAATAAGAAAAAAGCTTTGGGGGTATCTATCTACAGATAAATATTAAGCCTGAGAAAGTACTTAACGTCTAATGTATTGCTTTCCTGCAATGTTAACTATGTTGAAGCACTTATTTTAACTGATATTATACACATTAATTATACTCTTATGTATGTAGATAGTATAAGAAATGTGCAGAATTTGACAGTTTAATGGTGGAGGTACACACATATTGATAGATGTCTTATAATTAACTATTAGTAGAGAATAACGAGTAATTAATATACTTTATAGAGATCTGCACATAAATGTTTAGTACCAACTATCAAATATCTCGCCTGATTGTTGGCACTTGACAATCACCTTTCCCTGAATATTACTCAGGTGTAACTAAAGTCTGCTTTAAAGGTTGTTTATATTTCACATCATTAATCAGAATCTGCAGAGTTACTAAAGTAAATGTAGTGGAGTAAAAATACCAGGTTAACCTCTGAATTGTAGTGGAGTAGAATATATATTAATGCTGCCCATTATGGATACAAGCGATTTTCACCCATGTAGTAATTACATGTTTTAAATGTGTACACACCAATGTGTTTCCTATCGCCTAAACCTCCAGGGCTGTACACAGTTTAATACTGTCAACTTCTAATTTTTGGAAAAACGAAAACGTCTTTTAAAACTACAATTCCCAGTAGAGACGTGCCATAGAGAACATGTTGCGAAACACAATAGCCAGCATGTGTAGTTCTCGGGGGGCGTTCGAGTCCAGTTTTGAATAGTCTGCCGTGGTTTCGTTCTATTTCAAAGAGCTTGACGCTCGGCGTAACGTTGGCGCATATCATATCGCATTAACAACACCACATCTGGCGTCACCGAGATCTTCTGTTACTGTCCTTTCTTCTTAGAGGAAGTACAGAAACATGTAACTGGATTTGTTTTAATGTTTGAGGTGCAATAAACGACACAGCAGCTTTTTGGCATGTTAAAACTATTATTTTCTGCCTCGCTCATGAGAGTAACATCTGGCAAAATTACAGCATCGCCTACTGATTTCAAATGTGTGCTCTAAAATGATATTTATAAATGACTATTATCATTATTATAAGCAAGACAATAAATAGCAAAGATATGTAGAAAATAAACGTATTTAAGATACGTTCGTAACAAACGTAACGTGGGAGAAAATATGTTTCTAGAAGATATGTAGAAAATAAACGTATTTGAGATACGTTCATAACGAACGTAACGTGGGAGAAAATACGTTTCTTGCTAAACGTAATTGAGAATGCAGTTTAGTTCTGTGGGAACGTAATTTTTAGGAGACAGGGTTGGCATTTTTGGTTGCGTTTCCACTTAGCGTAGTACCGGCTAGCCGGTACTATTTCACAGTTTTTCTGGCCCCATAAAATCGAGGTTCTTCGCGGGCCAACAACCAGGCTGAGTCGGGCTGAGTATGCTAAACTAGAGAGAGAATCGCAGGCAAGGGGGCTACAACTACAACAAAATGAACATATTTGACCGTGATTTAATTGTAATACACGTTTCAAAATGATGCCGAAGTAACAACATACTGATACCGGTTAGTAAAAACCAGCGCCATATAGATAGAAGAGTTACGACAACGGAAGTCCAAAAACTGTTATCGTCACGTTGTTCATATAGACGAGGATCGTTCCCTGGAAGTTCATGGCGGGCAATGTGAATGCATTGATAAAAGGAGATAGAACTACGATTGTTGGTAATTATTAGTGAATAAAGGTTTTGATTTGCAATATTTATACAACAAATCGATATGTGTATGTATTTACATCAATATGTTTTAAAAAATAAAATAGAATTTGCTAATATTAAGTGATAATATTAGGATTAGTGTGAACAACTAGTTTACATGTTACTAACAGTGCCTTGGTTAAAGAGCCTATTGCTGTTTATTTATAGCTTTGAATTCTTTAAAACCAATATTATCTTCTTAAACTTGTATGGTAGTCAGGAGCATCACTTCCTAATGTTTATTGATATATTTAGAGGGAGGGGATCTAAAGTAATGCTTTAAAATTCAGATTAGATTCATTTTTACCATTTTCTTAAATTCATGGTAGTTTCAGTAATCCCCTGGTAATTGAGGACACAAGTTATCTAAATGACTAATGTCATCTTTATGGCTTTCAGAAAGGACAGGAGACCGACAGGTGACTATCAAAGGACTAGCAGCAGCAGCAGCAGCAGCAGCAGCAGCATGATGATGATGATGTTAAATGTGTTGTTTTAGGAACATCCATGGCAAATACATGGAATTCAATAAACATTGAATAGCATATCATGCAGTTTGTATGTGCCTTTTCCTCCGTGTTGTCCTGGTTTGCTGTGCTGCCTCCTAGTCGCCACCATGGTTTGTTGTGCTGCCTGGGGATGCACCAATCGCTCAGAGAATGGAGTACGAATGTACGGCTTCCCCACTGACACAGAGCGGAGGAAAAAATGGCTGGCTCAAGTCAGCAGGAGCAATTTCACGACCAACAGCAAAAAATATGTGATGTAATTATATACAAACACTGCATTTGCACTTTTTCACAAAACGAAAACCACACCATTGGGAAAGCTTAATGTTTTGTTTAATACAAAAAACCAGGGAAAGGCTTGAAAAACACAGAGTTGAGACTCAGGGTGCAGGGTGAGGGTCTCAGTGCGGGTATTCAGGCTCCATTGAATCCCCCTCTAGTTATTGTGCTGAAAGAGGGAGTAACAGACAGGAGAAAGGGTTATACACACACAGCACACCTATTGGATGGGAAATTGCCTTGGGGAGATAAGGTGTTTACTTATATAAAACAGTAGTATTAAACGTACCTTGTGTTTTCACTCTCACTTAAGTCCCTCTCCCTTTGCCATCAATCCAAAATCAGCTGAGCTGCAACATTATACAGACGGGTAATAATCAACACAATCACAAGGACACAATATGGCTCTGCTAAAAACACTCACTCTTACACACACCAAAGTTATATTTATCTAATATTTAACTCCCTCCACCCCCGCATACAATCCCGTTTAGAAGCCCCTCTTCTCTAATTCAACAACGTTGGACGAAATGACATTAAGAGAACGGAATTTACAATTAAAAGGCTGTTCAACGTGTGTTGCTAACTTGATCCGGTATCCTAGCTTGATCTGTTATCTGTAAACGTTCCCTAAATCTACTAATCTAGGGATAATCCACTGACATCCTTTAATACACATGTTAATTTGAATCAGATGTACTCATAATATCCTCAATATAAATCTTTAAACTTCTTCTTACCTTTAAAAGTCCGTCACGAACGGTCTATTATGCTGCAACTCTACAGCTCTGCTAGCCTTGGCGCTATCTTCCGGGGAACGATTGAGAGGCTCCACGATCCGCCATTGCTGTAAAAAAGTGGTCCATTGGAGTGAACGGAGATGACGTAACTCTCAGTCTATATGGCGCTGGTAAAAACCATGAATTAATGCTTTGACAAGTCTGCAGACAGACGGCAGGCGAAATGCGTGTTTTTCTAAATGGAGATCGGCTAAGCTAACGCAGTATATGCTCCGACCGTCCACACTCAAAACAACGGCCTATACAGACATAAATAAACCAGCGACTGTATTCGCCATGACACAGACAGTCTGTGGTTTGTATTTGTTTAACTTTTGTCTAGTTTATGAACAGATATGAGGAGCTGTGAGCTTGAGTGCTAACAGCTAACGGCCGATTTGTTTTTCTGTGGTTCGCATTGAAGATGACGTCACGGCTCTGCCTACACTGCGTTACTATAGTTACTGCCCCAGCTACTAAACTCAACTGTAATGGAAACACAGCATAAAGTGAGCCAGTCCTAAAAAGGCCTAACAAGGCCTAACTATACCGTACTAAGCCGAGCGAGGTCCTGCAATGGAATGCGCCATTAGACCACACCCATCTAATGGGCAAATGACATCCACATTAACTTGTAATATGCCTTCTGATCGTTGCTAATTAGCATAAGTAAGCATATGAACACACTCAACTAAATGCAGACCATTGTTAACAATATAACTGCTTGACATTAGCATGTTACCATTGTCGCTATGACTATGTAAGCATGCTGATGTTAGCATTTAGCTTAAATGCTATGGCTGACAACTCTTTGGCTTTTTCTTACTTCCCTTAAAGGAATGGTATGCTCATGACACTCATTTTTAAATAATTATCATCCGATAAAACAGACCAGTCTCTGCCAGTCTTTCTTTTTTTTTTTTTTTTTTATCCGATGACATTATCAGTGATTTTAAACTGATTATATACCGAAATAACATCAACACTGTGAGCGCCGCCATTTTCCGGACGTGACGTAAACCATGCGTTTGGTTTTCGAGGACACGTTGATCTCCATGTTATTTACTGTAGTTTCTCTCTTCAAATATGCCTCACTGTATCGCGAAATATTGCCACAATTCTGATAGGAACAATCCACGGAATGCTTAGTTCCATCTGTTGCCAAAAGGTAAGCGTAAGAAGTACATTCAGAGGCAGTGGCTAGCGAAATGTGGCCGGCCCGAACCGAAAGATTCACAGGCTCATGTATGCAGCGAACATTTCAAATTTCCGGACGACTACTCTGAGAGTATGATGAAACATAACATGGGATTTATGGAACAACCATTACTTAATGTAGATGCAGTACCATCGGTCTTTCTGGTGTCATCACCGACCAGGACACCAGTTCGGCCAGTTGAGAAATCGCCCTCTGCAAGTGTGAAGCGACGGAGGAGCAGAAGTAGTGCTCGGAGTAAGAATAAGGTATGTTATAGCGCATTTCCATTGCAGTGGCTAGTCCCGTTTTAACGTCCTTTAGCGTCCAGGCCAGGACAGTTTTTGGTGGCCTTTCCAAATAGCGTAGTACCGACTAGTGTGTATTTCCCCCCAGTTTTTTCCGGCCCCATAAAATCGTGATTCTATGGCCAGGGACAACGAAGCTGAGTATGCTAAGGGAGGGAATCGCTAGCAAGGGTGGTACTACATGCATACATATAGTATCTTATATCATCTTCCTATTATACACACACATGCATTTCCAAACATTTGGACTACCTATGTTGCAAATGTATTATCTCTTCAATTTACACACGGCATCTATTGCACGTCTGTCCGTCCTGGGAGAGGGATCCCTCCTCTGTTGCTCTCCCTGAGGTTTCTCCCATGTTCCCTTTAAACTGGGGGTTTTCTTCGGAAGTTTTTCCTTGTACGATGTGAGGGTCTAAGGACAGAGGGTGTCGTATTGTCATACTGATAAAACATCAAAACTTCTTCCTCTGCTGACGAGTCCGAACTCAAATATTCAGCTATGTTTCCGTGTGTTGACAAAGTGAACGCATGGATGACGTCACGACCATCACGTGACTACTGAAAATGGCAAAAATGGCGGCGGCCAGACGGAATATAAAGGTTTTGATAAAAAAGAGCTATAAAATCATTATTTACCGGGGAATATCGCTGATTTCTTCAGGGTATGGTTTAAACATAATGTTTCACTAAATACTGAAGTTTTGATTAATTATCTAATGAGTGGACCATTCCTTTAAGTCTCTGTTATGCTAACCTCCTTGATAAAACATTTACTAAATACAGGGCCGTTTCTAGCTTTTTGGGGGCCCTATGCAAGATGCTAACTACAATGGGGGGGGGGGGTTACGAAGCCTTTAAGATGAGCTGTGGAGATGCATCAATCTGTTCAACTTTAATAGGAAAACAGGCTAATTTCACGAAAACCAAGCAATTGAAAATTACAAAAAATTATAAACAATAAGGCTCCTCTATGTCAATAAAGGCGCTGCCCGCCTCCTCACCCACACCCGCTCCAGAGACCACATCACCCCCGTCCTTCAAAACCTGCACTGGCTCCCTGTTCGTCAACGAATACACTTCAAAATCCTTCTGCTAACACACAAAGCTCTCAATAACCAGGCTCCCCCCTACCTCTCCGACCTGATCCACCACTACACCCCTTCCCGCAGCCTTCACTCATCAGAAGCGAACCTCCTCTCTATCCCCAAGAAAACCAAGCTCCGAAACCTGGGGGGATAGAGCCTTCTCCATCGCTGCCCCCACCCTCTGGAACTCCCTCCCACAACACATCAGAGACTGCACTGACCCCCCCACTTTCAAAACACTGACCAAAACACACCTCTTCAGACTGGCTTTTAATCTGTGAATTATAATGTATTGCTGTTTTAATAACTTTTAAATGTTATTTTATCTTGTTCTAATAACTTTTAAATTCTATTTTATCATGTTTTATCACCACTGTAAAGCGTCTTTGAGCACCTGGAAAAGCGCTTTGAAATGCAATGTATTATTATTATTATTAATAAATGCAAGAGATGCAGCATTTTCTCAACAATGTTTAATTTACATTTGTCATCTTCCTCAGACGTCACTCATTGGTCAGCCAATGAGTGATCGCCCAACGATGATTTGGACTTTATTACCCCAAAAACCCAACCCACAGCTTTGCTATCATTGCAGTTTAGTCGTGTTTATATTCTACATTGGATTTGTAAGCATATAATGTTTCACCGAACACACAGTGGTGACTGGTCATTAGGGGCACAGCCCCACCTAGTGTCAGCAGAAAGTATTACAAATAATGATTACAAAAATGCAAAAAATAAATAACAAAATATATAAAAATATATTTTAAGATCATGATTAATCATCTGATTCGTCTCATTGCTGTTTTAGTCTGTGTTCTTCTAATTAGTGTCTACAGTGTGTGCCTATTGAGCTGTTTAGAGCAATGTGGGACAAAACCCGATCATGCCCCTCCCTCTCACTGTCTAAGTGAACGGTGAACGGTGACTATAAAAACTACACTGGCAAAAAAATAATGACCATGGGGGTACTGAGCTGCCATCCCCACCATACTTCATCTCACATAATTCAGAGCTGATTGGCTGTAAGTACGTGTGCCGCGAAAAGTGTGGTGTGTGAAGAGGAGGAGAGAGACGCGTCCTAAAACCAGGAAGTAAGCTGCGCATGGCTTCCCTCCACAAAAAAGCAATGATATTTCTCCATGGGATTTTAGAAAATAGCTCAAAATAAGATCTGTGGGAAACGTACCTGTTAGATAAATGCACGTTTTGTTCAGCCGGATAATATCCACATGTCTACCCTACTTTTATAATTTTCTAATCATAAATCTATCGATTAGATTTATGATAGACTTTTGAAACTACAAGAAGATAAGGAGGACTTTTACAAAAAAGTAATAGAGATTTTTGTCCAGAAGGATAGGCAAATGGACTTCATCTTCAAGTCAAGGTAAGACCGCAATTTTATTGAAAATGGGATCTTACTAAGAGAGAACAATTCAATATTTAAATGATAAAATTACATTTTTTGGGTATCCTTTTGTTGAACTGTCTGTTTAAAATTAATCGAAGCATCAGACAAAAAAAGCTTTTGAAAATAATATTATATTTTGATTTAGGTCAAAATATAATATTTGTAAACCTGAAGAGTCAGTGCCAGTGCCTCACCAGCCATGAACCTCACTGCAGAAGCTTATATATAGACATCTACGTTTTTTGTGCCCCACCACTTTTGTACATATAAAAACGCCACTGCGAACACAGGAGGGGGCTTGGCTGTCTACAAATAAAGACGGCTCATTTTAATTCTCCCCAAATATATTGAGGCTGAACCTGAACTTTGAATTCTCTGCTCCCATCATAATCTTGGCGATCTTGTTAAAATTGTGAATGCAGAATTAAAAATACTATGTAACTGGTTTGCAGTTAATAAATTATCCCTTAATGTGGCCAAAACAAATTACATGTTATTCAATACAAAGTCTGAGAGTAGAAATGACTGCATTATACGGATTTGCAATACAGAGATAGAAAAAGTTGGTGCATGTACATTTTTAGGACTGCTTGTTGACGAAAAACTCAATTGGAAGCACCATATAAATTATGTACAGACTAAACTGTCAAAAACAATAGGTATTTTGTATCATACTAAGAACATTCTTGAAGAAAAGATACTCTTTATAACAGTCTATTTCTCCCTTACCTTTACTACTGCTCCGAAATATGGGGAAACACGTACTCAACAAATCTACAAAACATAATAACATCCCAAAAAAAAGTATTACGAATAGTCTGTGGTGTTGGTAAATATGAACACACAACTCCCATATTTTAAAAAAACTCAATATATTAAAATGTGTTGAAACAATAAACAGTCCGTTAACTATAAATCCCCTTCTGAGAGCAGCTACGGCCTCTCTCAAAAGGTGGATAATAAACGGGTCTGTGAAGGCACCACCGTCTCGCGCATGTGCAGTGCCGGCTAGAGCTGTAAGGGCACCACCGGCACGCGCAGGCGCAGTGCCGACTGGAGCTGTGAAGGCACCACCGTCACGCGCAGTGCCGGCCGGAGCCGTAAACGTGACATCTCAGCTGGCTCTAAGGAGCATACAGCAGGAGATACTCACAACATCTGCCTGGGCTTCTCAAAACAGTTATACTTTATCTGTTTTCACAAACCCAGAGAGAGTCAACCCATATTCTGGCGTGCGGAGAGTTTTGGTTATTATGTAATGCGTAGTGGCACTACACCCGACTTTTCTAGTGCGGGACGCGCCTACGGGTGCTGTCCTTTCACAGAAGGTGGTCACCACGGACGCAGGTCAGACAGGCTGATAGGGTATTTACGAAGGTCGCCCGGTGAGAGGTCCCTAGAGCAGAGACCTCCAGCGGGCATACGTAAACTACCCGGAGTTTTTAGCGGTGTTCCCCACCCTAAAACGCTTCCTGCTTTCTCTCAGAGGACACCATGTCCTCGTGAGGACAGACAACACGATATCGTGTATGAACCGCCAGGGGAGGTTGCGTTGTCTCCAGTCACACACACTGGCACACAAACTTATCCCTTGGAGCGGCAGACGTCTCCTCTCTCTGAGAGCGACACAGGTACCGGGAGTGATGCACCTCGAGACAGAACTACTGTCCAGAGGTGCACCACTCTATGCAGACTGGACTCCTCATCCAAGGATCGGGAGTCCGCTGTGGGTGCGTTACGGCGGAGCCGCGTTAAGTCTGTTCGCAAAAGGAGAAAATGCTCAATGACAGCTGTTCTCTTTAATGCACGATTTAAACGCACTGTTAGGCGGGGACACACTCATACACGATTGACCTCCGGGTCCTCTGTGCGTGTTCCCACCCCTGGCTCTGTTACCCCCAACTCTGGCCAGAGTGAAGGAGCAACGCCACACACTTACTCTGATGTTTCCGCCCTAGCCCGTAATGTACGGGCTGGTGGAGATATATCAGCTGTTGTGCGGGCAGCCATGGCAGCCCCCACCACGCAGGGACAGATTATCTCAGGCTGGGGGGGCGATCCTTTACCCACGCCCAGAGCGCGGGGCACTATGGGCCTGACCCGTGAGTGGTACAATCTGAATACAGTGGGACTCCCTCAGAAGGTGATAAACACTATTCAGAGTGCGAGAGCTTCCTCCACCAGGTCTCTTTACGACTGTAAGTGGAGGGTGTTTGAGGAGTGGTGCCTTCAAGAAGGACACATCTCTTTTCAATGTCCTGTCGGGGTGATTTTATCATTTCTACAGGACTTGATCGAAAAACACAGAGCTTTCTCCACGATCAAGGTGTACCTGGCTGCTGTTGCTGCATGCCAGGTGGGCTTTGAGGGTAAGACGGCTAGCCAACATTCTTTGGTTTGCCGTTTTATGAAGGGAGCGCGCAGGCTCCTCCCTGTCTCCAGGTCGCTGGTGCCCTTATGGGACCTGGCAGTGGTTTTAAATGGGCTCAAAATGACCCCATTTGAACCCCTGGAAGGAGCTGACATGAAACATCTGTCACTCAAGACAGTGCTGTTACTGGCCCTGGCATCCGCCAAACGGGTCAGCGATATCCATGCACTGTCTGTACATCCCTCATGCACTCAGTTCGCCCCAGGGCAAACGAGAGTGTTGTTGAAACCCAACCCTGCCTTTACACCAAAGGTGGTTGGTTCGTGTACCCCAATTGACATTGAGGCATTTCCTCCGCAGCTGGTTTCCTCCGGGGAGCAGCAGCAGGATCTGTTGTGTCCAGTCCGGGCTTTACACACATATATGGACAGATCAAAAGAGCTTCGTCTTAATGACCAACTCTTCGTGTCCTGGGCTAAACCTCACAAGGGTAAGCCTGTTACTAAGCAACGGCTCTCCCACTGGATCGTGGAGGCGATTGCTTTGGCCTATACGAGTCAGAATCTGCAAGCACCTTCGGGTCTGCGGACTCACTCGACTCGGGGCCTGGCTACATCCTGGGCTTTGTTCAAGGGTGTTTCCATCCAAGACATCTGTGCAGCGGCAAGCTGGTCTTCGCCGCTCACTTTTGTCCGCTTTTACAGGCTAGACGTCTCCGCTCCAAGCATGGCCCGAGCAATGCTGGGCACCTTGTTGAGTCGGGACTCCACCTGTTAAATTCTGGTTGATCGGTGATCTTCGAGATAAGCTCGTCTGGCAATACGGGAGCTACAATATCCCATAGTGAGACATCGAACGGAGTGTTATGAATGAGAACTATAGGTTACTTACGTAACCCCAGAGCTCAGAGTAACATGAAGTGAGATGTCTCACCAGACGGCCCTCCTTGCTATGGTGAAGCGAGAAGAGGTGCTTATTTTGAATGACGCATGCGTCGTGGCGCAGGCTACTTATAGGGGGTGATTTCCCCTGACGTTGACATCAAGATCACCAGCCAATCAGGATTGGCGTAATGCGATTAATGCTTCTGTTTGCTCCACGATGAGGCGCATCCCATAGTGAGACATCTCACTTCATGTTACTCTGAGCCCTGGGGTTACGTAAGTAACCTATAGTTTTCGTATATATATATGCATTTATTGTTTTTCTGCCCTAACTTTTATTTAATTTGTTCTCCTGTTTTCTTTATTTCTTTGTACTCCTTCATTTCTATACGTTTTTGACGCAATAATGCCGCTGTATTAGGAGGGCTACTTTCCACAAGCTATGCTTCAGCCCTCCCGCTTCTACTAATTTTGTTCATCTTTGTGTGTATGAATGAAACTTTTTGTTTTTTTCGGATGAATACAAAAAATAAAAAATAAATACTTTCAGCTTGGGGGCCCCCTAGTGGCCGCGGGGGCCCTATGCCCCCGCATAGTCCACCTATACAGGAAGAAACGGCCCTGACTAAATAAACCAAGGAAATACTAATTAGTGTAAATAATCCATGTATAATTACTGATGCAAACAACAGGCCTTTCATTATTGGTTGCTTTATTTTACAGGTTTACAAATCTGCCCCAAAACCCTCACACCAATACACACAAACTCAATTACATAATAATCTAAGTATGGTGGAAATCACAACAAGGAGAGATAGGAGAAATTATTTCCCCCCAAAAGTCTTTGAAAATCTATTGGTCTGTATATTGTTAGTGTTTCTTTTTGTCACGGGTCATCTGTGCAAAGATGCGGGGAAAGGTGGAGGGGAAATCACTAGAGTGAAAAGATATTTCAAATATTGGAAAGTAGTGAAAATTAAAGGCTTTGACTATTGCCAAGAAGCCTATACACTGACAGTCCCTGTGGACGCTCCAACGACAGCTGAACGCGTCTGATAAGAAGAGAGCCAAGGAACAGCCGCAGAAAGAGAGGTACTTACATAAAGAGGGTTGAGAGACAGGGAGGGAGGGGGCTGTCTATGGAGAATGATGCTGCTTATTCGATAGAACAACATTTGATTCAATATTAGCTCGAATAAGCAATCACAATACTTTTGCAATAGTGTTTTTTTCATGCACAGAGAAGACATCTAGGCTTCCCATAGCTAGGGTCAGACTGGCTTTAGATGTCTTCCACATTTGATAAACATGTTTAAGAGGAAAGTATGTTCTCTGAGAGATTGCTTTTGGACATAATGCCTTGGGACAATATCTGTGTTTTATAGACAAATCTTTGCCTATTAAAGTTTACAGTCCCTGTTCTCATATTCATATCAAATTCAGCCATCAGGGTTTTAAAAAATCCCCTCCTGTACTCACTGGTGACCTGTTAGCTACAGAATTATTATTTCTTTTTAAGATTTTGGAATTCATACAGTGCAGCTTGACAGAACTTTTAACCCCATAAAACTAAGATTGCCGCATAATGATATAAATAAGTATATTCTAATAATAACTATCAGAATTATGTCATCATGGCATCGTAGTTACTGTGATAAATGTAGTATTAATCATATTTAATTTAATTTCTCCGCCATAGAGAATAACATAAATCGTTGTGTGTGGATCACTAAATAAAAATCTTTTGTATTTTTGTTTCTGCTGGGTCTATCAAAAGTCAGGAAATAAACAAAATCCACAAAGGCCTTCAATGTGGCTGCAGAGATTAGAATGCTAATTAATTAGAAAGGTTTTTTCACTCCCTATGTTCACTTGCAAATATTTATATATATTTATTGCAAATATGCTTCATCATTTCCCAAATGCCTTCACGGCTAAACAAACAAAAACGGTTTTCATTTTAATTGACTATGTGAATTGTTAAAGTCAGCATATGACAGAGTGCAACCTTAAGTGTCAGATAATTTGAAAATGTTTCTTTTGGACTTCTATGGAAATAAAGGTGAGCACAGTTGGCTCACATTATCAAGCTGAACATCCGACTGATTCTCTCTTTTGGGCTGGCACAGCTGGCAGCTGCTTTCAATAATAACAACTCTAGCACTGCACAAAAGGAGAGCAGAGATAATGTATTTGGACTGACCACTCACATCTATGACCGAGCACATGAGGTTGCCCACTAGTGCTCAACCTGACTACGGATGTTTTGATTCATTCTCCCTGAACTGCTTTATTTTTGTTGACAATTTCCCTTTTCAAGCTTTTTTCACAGCCGTACTGCTTTCGTCCTGTTGCCTGCTGCTGTGCTGTGGACCGGCTGACATGGAAGAATGAGCGGCCTCAAAGACATTCCCTTGGATTGGCTATGTAAAGAAGCACTATAAAAGGCACATGTTTGCCTCTGAGACAAAAGGTGTTCTCCCAGTTTACACTGGATAACGTGTTTTTTACTCAACCAGATGGAAAGACACTGCTGTTGTCCCATAACTTTCCTCTTTTTGAGTAGTATGCCTGGTGGGTGTTAATGAAGGTTATACATTTCAACTCTTCAAACCTGTTTCCAAATATCTATCTGTTTATCTTGCAGTCTTTTTGTGTAACTGCCAATACCAAGTCTTGTGTTGCCACTTTAAACTTTGCACAGTGTCCTGTACACACTCAGCAATCCATGCTCATCAACCCTTCCACCTTATTGCTTTAATCTATTGTCTACCCAAATACACTAAGTGTCCTCTGAGTACAGGGCTCGTCAATAAGAACAACATTGAAGTAAAGGTCTATTTCTAGTAGTCTGGGTCTCACAAGGCCACAAATTGATTGAGAGTTGGATCCATTCTTGTACCACCTTGGGCCCATGTCAGCACAACCTAGAGGGAAGTTTGCAATTCAGCAACAATACAATGAGTTGACATTGTTTTTTTCTTAGTCAGGGTTATGATCTCATCATAAATATGACAATAGTTTTTCAAGTTGCAAATCAATCAGAGACACAAACCCTATTTCATTGTGTGCTGTAAAGTCTATGGAGAAAGTGAAAAAATAAACAATCTGTGTGTTGTAGCTTAAATATTTAAGTGCCTGTATATCTCCAGTGGCGATATGCAATCAATCCTCTGATTTGACTGTGCACTTTAATCACATTTAGATCATTATGAAAATCATTTTTGAGTACATTTTTTAAAGGAACTTGGAAATGAAAATGTGTTACACTGGATAAAGTGTGAAATTCTAACATTTGTTGTGTGGGACTGTACATTCTTAATTTAGATACTTCAAGGTTCAAGGTGTTCCCCCTAGGTGAGTCCCTCATTTAGTTTTGCCCTTGTGCATGACATGTATTTGTCTCCACACAATGAATTCAAATGGGAACATTAATCAGGCATCGTTCATGATAACGAATAACACGATGTCTCAGGTGCTTGAGAAATTCAGGCCCCACAGGTCTGATTTAGATTAAATTTGGCCAGATGATGCATTTGGGCACTGCTGTTGAGATTTAAATATTACACAAACTGGCTTAATGGGGACATTAAAACGTGTAATTTGAAAAAAGGCCCTGGCTCTTCTACTATACTTGACATAGACTGTCAATCGCTACATATTCAATCACAGAGGACTTCCTTTAGACTGATTGTATCTTAGACAATCTTTGGTGATACATGAAGGTATGCATAAATCAGTCATTGCATTCCCATTCAGATCTATGTATCATACAATGCTTTGAATAATACACAGTATGCCACTATCATATACACTGTATTTAAAGATCAATTTGATAAGAAAAGAGGTAATTTATCAAGTCAAGGTGAAACTTAGTTTTTATCATAATGTGGCCATATGTGACGACAAGTGCAGGGTTTGCCTTCGCAACAGGCAGCATACTGTAGGAAGGAAGCACTGTGAAAATAATGAATAAAACAAGGATTAATTATTTCTCACCCATATTACCAAGGGAGAATCCCCATATGGAGTTATCAGTCAATGAATTAAACTCACAGATGTTTCAGCATCTGGTTGATCCTTTTGGCATTTGCCAAGGCAGGATACATCTCCGAGGGGGGTTGGGGGGGTGCTGTACATGCTCTTTCCTCCTGTTCATGCTTGCACGATTAGTCACGTCAAAGGTCTAGCACTTACTCTTCACATACAGTAAGCAAAATAAGCGTTTGACAGGCCCGCCTTTAGCTCACTGTTGGTCTGAATTCATACTGTAGTTACTCATTTGTTGCTACGATTGTCACTCAAACAGTACGATCCACGCAGATATTTCTTACTACTCTCTGTCGCTTCTAATTTTCTTCACTGCATGCAGAAGTGTACATTTCTTCTCAGCCTTTTTCTGTTTTGTTTACAGGAAGTGCAGTCTTAGGTGAGTGAGCTTGGACAGAGCAGTTATCTTGGCCAATGGAAGAGCAGGAAATTAAAATCCTTACAAAATCATGCGAAATGAGGAGTAAACTATTTGTTTAATTGCAATTAAGAAAACTACTGAGAGTACAGATGTGCCATGAAAAAGTGGATAATCCTGCAGAAGGGGACTGGAGTCCAAATGTGTAGAAAAGGCTATGTTTAAAAATACCTGTGTAAGTGTGGACTAGCCTTAGCTGACTACAGCCTCAAGTCTTCATGAATTGACCCTCACATACACAAACAGACAGAACAACGAATATGTTGCTTGTTTCAAAGTAATTCACATGCATGTGAAAGTGTTTGGTTCAATGAGACTCCCTCAAAGAGCGGCTGTGTCATTTGATAGAAAGTAACACTTGTGTGTCAAATTTAAGGATTCAGAGCATGACAGCTGAGGTCAACTCTGGATCCAAAATTCTGTCATGCTAAGAGAAAATAATGACACAATGTATTTATCGAAACACAAATAGTTTCCTTCCTTGTCTCACTCTGGCTAGACACTCACTAATATTGCTAGTACAGTATAAGAAGCAGCAGGATTTAGTCAAACTCCCACACTGATCATTTTATTATTATTTGATAACAAAAATGAGTTTATCATTTATTTAAAATGCTATTTAAATTCAAATTAATTTCTAATAATTTCAAAGGCGTTCTACACAGAGAGAGTTGTCAACATTTTTAACTGATGAATTGAACATTTTTAAGACAGTTAAAATGACTGGAAGACAAAAGTAAAATAATGCAAATCGTATTATGTTTGTTCCTACAGAAATGCATTTGCATACTTACTGTGCATGCTTATTTTACCACATCCATACTTAGGGATTCACTGACAATAGTAAGTAAATATTTTCCTTTTCAAGTTGCTAATGGTTCTCTAAAGCATTTAACAACAGCATGTTTGTTGATATGCATCAGATAAAGATGAATAATTCCATAAAATGAACTTTTTCTTTGATTTTACTTGGGTCAGTCAATATGTGTCTAAATGAATGAACGTACTTTGAAGCAAACAAGCTATGCAGAGCCAAAGAGTTCACTCTTATCAGAGAACAAAAGTTTCAGACGTTGAAGAGTCACTGTTTTTTTATTTCTTTCAAAATCAAACATGTATCTTATATTTTTGAATTCCCAGTAGCTACATACTCTTTGAACCTGTTAATGTGCTCATACTGAAAGGACATCTATTCAGATTTTATCGGATGCTACAGTAGCTAGTGAAGCTAACAGTAGCTCCATTAGCCTGACACTCACCACCGAGTTAGATTGGCCTATTATTGTTTAGAAATATAAAGTCTATGAGTTGTCCCAGGAATATATGCATATCACCATTTTAAAAATAACTTACCCATAATAAAGAACATAGAAAATGTTTGTGTAAATAAGGATTAATTCAGAGGCAGAACAGAGACATTTGGCTAACAACATGTGTGTTACTGATTATCGTCAATGTGTAATTAAACTGAGAGATGTCATTTTAGGTGTCTGCTCTTTTGTTTGAAAAAAAAATGGTTTGCATTCAATCACAGCACAAATGACACACATACAATAAGCTTGTGTAGATGAGTTTCACGGTTTCCATCCCAACCGCCTCCCCTCAGGCATCAGTCAAATCTGCGAGGGAAACCTGGAGTTTAGCGGTCTAATGTAATGGCTGCAATTATATCGTGTAATGTTGTGTTTTTGGTCGGTTCAGCAAAATTGCTTCATCCAGCCATCTGTTTGTTCAAGCTCTTCGTCTCACTCTCTCTTTTTCCACTGAGTCACAGAGAGTGGCAAATCACAAAGCTGCAATGTGGACTGGAAAACATACAACATATAATTTAACAAAATAAACCCTGCTGGAGAATATTTTCAAAAAGAGATAAAGTATTTTTTCTGTGAAAGTGAAATGCTTAAAGACAAATTATGTTTTCTGGGAATTTCCCATCTTCAGGAAGGCTAACTGAGTAGGAGGTTCTGGCCAGCAGAGACAGGTGAAGTGAAGAAACAGTTTTGCTCAAAGGCTTTCCTTAAAATATCCACCAATTACAACATCCGGATTGTCAATTAATAAGTTTAGTTTATTGTTTCTTCATCTCATAAATGAAACACGCATTAACACCCAGACTTATTTCTGTCACTGAGGTGAACTAAACTGCTTCGGGTGATTTTACTGCGAGATAATGGTGTTATGTATTCAAAAGTGTTAAGGTTGCTGTCAAAGCTGTGCTAATTTACACTTGTGACTGATAGAATGGAGTACTAAATTACTCTACACAATTGAATAATTTTGTTATTCTCTAATTTCTCTTTTTCATTATAAGAATTACCCATACACTCCAATAGCTGAATTGAAATTGTTGTATACTTCTTACCTCCTACACCGAGAATAGACAATATTTCAGTAACTTAACCTTGTTTATGATAACTTTGGTGGAAGTCAGTAAATTGATCCGCCTAAGATCATGACCCATCCTAGTGGAAAATGGCTGCTATATCTGTGAGTTATTCATTATCTGCACAATACACTTGAGTGTGGGTTTGTGGTGTGTGCAACATCTTTAATTACAGCACTTCTGCAGGTCTGAGCGTGCATGCATCCTGCTCGAGTCGTGTGTGCGGGTGTGTGTATTTACTGATCATTCACAGTGTGTGCTGTAGAAATATAATGATTGCATGGGCAGCAGAGACATCTAGGATGTCCAAATGACCAGGCAGTGTCACTTCGGGATAAGTATGAGCCAGCAATTGAAAAGAGGTCCATTATTGCTGGCAGAGGATTCTTGATGATGTTTGTGAAAGCTATTAAAACGCAGCATTTGAAAGAGCTGAGCGCTCAATACACCGTGCTCTCTATTGGCTCTGGCTGTTTGTGTAAAGCTCTCCCCCCAAAGATAGAAAACCATCCAGCGGTGTCTGAGTTTTCCCACTACAAGGTCTCATTTGACATTAAAATAAAAAACATTCTCAAAACATGAATTTAGTTTTAGGACAAGTTATTTAATATTTCTGAAAAAACCCAAAAAATGTAATAATGGATGTCTGATGCCATTATAAAACAGCATTCAAGTAGCAAGCAAGAACAGGTCCTCGCATATCCATGCAGGTCAGGGGTACTAGTGGGCACACATTTATGCTGCAGTCCATTGCTACTGTATGACCATTACGTACCGGCAAAACGCGAGTCAAATAGAGTCAAAAGCATTTGTTTTTGAAATTATTACAGCCCTTTGTATTCTTATATCTGGCACTGGAAAATGAACATTTTGTTGCTCTTATTCTAGTAAAGACCACACAATGTCAATAATGTAAAAATTGATATGTGTTTGCCATTGCAAGGGTGTTTTCTGGAAAACAAGATTGTATCATTCATTCTCACAGTTTTTAAAAAGGGACAGACTAAATGTGAAGTCCATTGATTTTACGAAATTAAGAGGTTAAAGGGGAAAGGAAACACCAATTACAGTTATAATATTCCGGTAGTTTATTCATTTTACAATGGATATTGATCGTAATATTTATTGTATATGATATTACTCGCCAAAAGAAAATTAATTATCCGCCGGCCGGGTGGGGAATTCCGGGACCAGGCCGCCGTCATTAGGGGAGTCCCACATGGTGACGTCACTGGATGGGTCTTCGCTCCGGGTATCCATACACAACGTAGCAGATATGGCAGCGATGGAGGAATTTTGCAATGAGATCGACGTTTTGAACGATGCATTTGACTATTCGGCGGGAGATGACATTGATGTGGAAGCATCTACAGTTACCAGGCATCCCATGGCCTATGTTTATGAACCGATTCGGTCGAATAGAGTGGCATACGATCCGGGAAAAAAAAACACAATGCTAACAGTGAGCCTCTGAATTAGCCCCGAGCGAACAATGCTAACCTATTACTGCACCGAAGATCACTCCTAGCTCCCTTATTACTTATCCTAGCCGCACATCCAGGGGCGCCGTAAGGGGGTGAAAAGTTAGGACGATTCTAAGGGCCCGTGACTGACAGGGGCCCCAAAATGTTTAGAACATTAAGAATACAAATGTAAGTAACCTTTCATCAATCCTCAATAATTAACATTAATAGAACGTTATATTGATAAATTACTCACTAAACTTACGATTATTAACTTATTTTCTTCCAAAAGTTAATTACCCAAAGCCTCTGTACACCCCCTTCTATTTACATGTAATGGTTTGTTCCTGCCTCCAAACGCGTTGTGGCACCGGCACTTGCAGAGAGTGAAAGCATGTGAGGAGGGATGCTAGTACTTAGCCTACATACGTGTGTTGTACCATGTCTCAATGACCAACAAAGTCAGGCTCTAAGAAAAGAAGAGAAAGACAAGAGAGAGGGACTAAAGGGCAACAGTATTTCACCCAGTTTTTCACAAGAAAAGGTGGGTGTGGTCCATGAGTGGTGGAAATTAGTCTGTTAGCTAATGTTTTTTTGTTTACTAAGCTGACATTAAGTACTGTTAATATCTTTACAGAAAATGCACTGCTCTTCAGTGCTCTTTTAGCTGACATTTAAAGGTATGGTAGGGAATTCACTTCAGAAGCCATTTTTGTTATATATTCCATGGAACGCTCTAAACATCCCGATAGCAATGAATATATTAAATTATTTGACAACAAATACATACAAAAATGTCATCTGTGGAAGCTGTGGCGCTGTAAAAAGTACGACCAATCATCTGAGCCGGCCCAGCTAAAATGACTGGATGGCCTACCTGCCTGCCAGCCTTATATCTGTGCACAAAATCTCGTGCCCTCATTGGTCATGTGCGCGTTCGTGTGTGTTGGAGGAGGGACTCTGTAAGGAAGTCTGAAGGAAGGGGCAGATTTTTTTCGGTTGTGCACTTTCAAATTCTAGCGCACTTGAGCTGGTTTCTCCATTCTTACCTCCCTACCGTTAATAAATGCAGGCACATTTTTAGCGCCTATTCATACTAAATCAATTGTCCCTCCCCCTGGTGACAGGTCCAACAGATCCATCTCTAGGCTCAGCAGCCCTGTCCCCCCATAAGGCTGAACCTGAACCAGCTTTTCTCCAAACTGAAGGAGGTGAGCAGCATTGTGTTGAATGCCACTTAACATATCTGAAGGGAGACTGGAATACAATATATATATATATAACAAAAAGCTAACATCTCATTTAAATTTTACATTTCAAACACAGTATTTTCCCACACAGCCAATGATCTATATAAAACAAAAAACTGCTTTTAGTCTATTTAGGATGATGGACAGTTTGAAGCATTGAGTGATCAGTCTGTATTAGGTAAACAAAATGTTAATCACCGACATTTTGGTTATGATATTAATACTAATGTTATTATATTAAAGCAGGGGTGGGGAACCTCCGGCCCCCGGGCCGTATACGATCCGCTAGACCATTTGGTACGGCCCTCGAGGTAATTTATAAACAAAGTGGCCTGGGCCTGGTGGTGGGGCCCAAAATCCCTGGCGGCGCCCCTGCGCACATCCAACACATCGTTTATGATCGCAAGGAGACACAGAATCTAACGGTGCCCACCTCAACACTGAAAGATACAAACTCGCGAGGTTATCAACAAAAACGTACATCAAAACAAGTGGCGCTAGGTACTAACATACGCTAGGCTAACGGCTTACCTTCCTCATTGTCTGGTCTAAACTGGTCTTCAATGGCATTACAACGATAAAAACGATGATGTAGTTAATCCATAGGTTAATATCCAATGGGGCTGTGTCCCCTTTGAAATGTTCTGATAATCTATAAGCAATACAACTGCAATTCCGTTATCTGCTGTCCGCTCTGTGCTCCGTGCGCTCTGGGTCCTGCAATACCATCCATTGAACACCTAGTCCAGCAATACTAGCCTTTTTAGGGCTGTTTTCGACAGATGAGCGTGTGTATGCCAGTTTAATTAGTTGAGCTATAGAACACCCCCAATTCTCTATTGTACGTCATAATAATAGCTACCATTTAGTTTGGACGCGTTTGCTTTAATTAATAAGGTCACACTGTGTCAGTAAATACATGTGTGAGCTAGTAATCTGGTAGTGCTGCAATATTTACCTCTCTCTCGGCATGAAGCAACTCGTTTGGTGGCTCGAACTTCACGTTTGTGGACACCGTCATTGTCTTGCGCGGCCGACGTGCTGGGACGGTCGGTTTTCCCGACTGCATACGTTGAGAAATCGAATATTGTGGGAACAGATCCTGGCTTCAAATCCGATGTTTTGTATTGAACCAGGCATCCAGACTGGACTTTGAGCAGCTTCTCATCCTTTAGTGGCAGCCTATGGAAATGTACTTCTTCCTTCTTTGTATAAAATCCATTTGTGCAGCCTGGGGCAATACAATAAACTCCTGACGACGACCGTTTTCTTGTAATGTAAACTACTGGTGCATTGCACGCCATGTTGTTTGTTATTGAGCGTTGGCCCAGGAAGCCGTACCCACTCAGTGACGTCACTGGAAAAGTCCCGGAGCAATGGAAGCGCCCATGGTCATTAGGAACGTATTTCAAAAAGTAAATTCGCGTATCTCGATCGTTTACATTGGAAATAGACTAGATAAATACATTTCCTAATGGGAATATTGTTGCATGGAAAGCAGTTTGAAAAGTGTTTCCATTTCCCTTTAAGGTTTCTATTTTACAAATTCACCGGCATTAATAGTTTGCTTTTTCTCCTTGCACACACTTGTCTTATGAGCCAGCTTTATTGACTTAAATACACCTTTAGTTCAGATTCATTCTAAGTACATATGAACCTTCAACTTGAATAGACTATTTTTTACTCTCAAAGTGCATCAAAAGGTAATGTGACAATTGTGCATTCAGCACTTTTCAGTGTGTTCAGTTCTTTCCTTTTATCGTCACTGTACATTCCCTACATTTCAGACATTGTAGATACATTATACAGATGGCCACCGTGGTTTCTTTTATTCAGATTCTTCTATTACTTAGAAAATACACACATTCTGTTGTCATATTGACAGCACATACACATTCAACCTCTTTGGAGGAAGGGTATGTGCCACCGGGACACTGAGAAGCATGAATAAATACAGCTATTGGTGAATGGGTCGGAGGCCAGAAAAACAGACTGGCTACCGCCGATAGTTTGACATCTCTTTCACTAGGGTCAGGGTGCCATGTGGTCAATGGTGTAACTAAAGCCTGTTAGTGTAAAGCATAGTGTTATCTGTACCGGTTTGTATTTTTTGCTTCTTAACCTCTGCTGCTTTGAGAGATAACATTTTCCCGGTACCATCATCCTGCTGTGTAGGAAATAAATGAATGCCAAAGTTTAAAGCAAGTTAAAAGGCAACAGCAGGCTGTGACAACACACTCTCACTCCCTAAGCGTCCAATAGCGACGTTTGGTCAGTGTCCGTGGCGTCCAATTGTGACGCTCCTAGGCTCCTTCAGCGTCATAAAGGGACGCAAATAGCTTTCAACTGATTGCAATGTATTCCCATCTGCGTCGGGATTTGACGCTCATGGAAGCACGGCATTCGTTTATGCCGGCTGCCCTTAAAGGCAATGTGAGCGTCCATTCCCATTGGATAACGGAGAATTGTACACCCGGAAGTAAGTATTCCTCTTACTGTCGATTGATTTTACAGTGATATCTGCACTACTCATCGACTAAAAAACACCAGATTATCCTTGTTAATTACACAACATTGATTGGTTTAAATTGTGTGCAATGCTTTCGTATTTTCCCCCTTCGATTCGGAGAAACAAATATTTTTTCTGAGTAAAGGATGGCAGAAGACACGACACTACCCAGAATCCCCAGCTATCGTTTGGACTACACTATGTGCTCTGTTTGACAAACCCCGTTTTTTTCACCATTCATTCCGATGGCTGGCGTCTATGTCACATGATCTTCAAATTTCTCCCTGCAGAAAAAGAAAACATGGCCGAAATTCGTTTTATTCTCGGTAGAAAATGCCTATTTTAAAGTTAGTTTGGCCATTAAAATGCGTTTTGATGTCATTTGATGCGAGAAATATGAGTTGTTATTTCAGATGATGTGTGCAGTGGATGTACATGATCTTTAGTTTGCTAGTTATTACGAAGATTACTTCAGGAAATCGCGACGTTTTCATTGTTACCAAGGTGGTTGCTAGGGACGCTGCTATCGATATTATTTCTGTTATGTTGTGTAACTGTTTAATGGTGTTATCTTTATTGCTACCCCCTTCCCCGTCAATGTATAGTGTTGGTCCACAGCCTAAACATATTAGTTTAACAAAATCCGCATCTAAAGATAGCCTACGTTATTTTCCCCTGTGCAATTCCAGTCTCACATCTCACAGCACATCGTCATTAACAAATACCGGAAACAGACCGAAAACATTTAAAAAAAAAAATAATAATACTTTATTCCGAGTGTGCTTGCTTTTCTCTTTGAAAGTCATCACATAACGGCATTGTAATACACGGTTCGGCTGCATTACATATTACATATCTGCCGTAGTTCTGTATTTATAGAGCCCTGATGAGAAGACAAACATGAGGAACTGAAAACGTGACGTGGATCATAAATATATCAGCCATTAAACAACATCTTACATTTCTTTTCACACAATACGTCTCCTTGCAGTATCAACACTAATTCGGCTCACTTTTATATTTGATCCAATTGGTAGATAGGCTGTATTTACACCATAAAGGTGCACAGCTGATATAAAGGGACACCTGGTGGTTAAAGCATGTTATTGAATTTCATTATTTTTATTATTAGATATTAATACGATCCCTATAAAGTATATTCATTACTCGTTATTCTCTACTAATAGTTAATTAAAGACTGTATGTAATGACTATTTTGCACATCCCTTTCAAGATTTCATGATTTTCTAAGGTTTATTGACATATCATATAGGCCTACACAACTATGGTGTAGTTCTGCACTGAATGAAAAACTTGGGTGGCAGGTTCCTCAATAGTGCATTACAAGACATCTATCAATATTTGTGCATACCTCCAGCAATGTTAACTATGTTGAAGCACTTATTTTAACTGATATTATACATAATGTATTATACTCTTATAGATCTATGTAGATATTTCATCTCCGGCCTTGTCAGGTATTGAACAATCAATAAATAAAGAACACAGAATTGTTGAATATAAAACACAGAATTTGTGTGATTATACTAAATGATTTTCAAATGAACACAACTGCATATTTAACTGTTACACATGCTGATGTAACGCAAATGTTCCAACTTGGGATCAATAAAGTATATCTTATCTTAAGCTGATCGATGGCTACTGCCATATTTGCAAAATGTGCCTCTGAACCTTGACAAGTGCATGTTTCAGGCTTATCAATTAATGTTATGTAATGTTATCACAGGGGTCACAAACATAAGACTAAATAAAGCTCTTCTGACCTTAGCTGGCATGTGGGTAGGGCCTATATATATTAATACTGCCCATTATGGGCACAAGCAATTTTCACCCATTTATTAATTATATGTTTTAAATGTGAGTGTTTCCTGTCCCCTAAACCTCCAGGGATGTACACAGTTTAATACTGGCAACTTCTTATTATGGGAAATACGAAAACGTCTTTTAAAACTACAACTCCCAGTAGAGACGTGCCATAGAGAACATGTTGCGAAACAGAATAGCCAGCATGTGTAGTTCTGGGGACGGGGTGGGGGAGGGGGGGACGCGGTGGACCCGTTCAAATCCAGTTTTGGACAGTCTGCCGTGGTTCCATCCCATTTCAAGTGCTGTTCGAGAATCGGCTTAACCCTCGGAGCACACTCTCCAATCACAGAGCTTGAGGACTATCACAGGGTTTGTCAAACAGAGCACATGGTGTAGTCCAAACTCTAGCTGGGGATTCTGGGTAGTGTAGTGTCTTCTGCCATCCTTTACTCCTGGGAATGGACGTTCACATTACCTTTAAGGGCAGCCGACATAAACGAATGCCATGCTTCCATGAGCGTCAAATCCCGACGCAGATGGGAATACATTGCAATCAGTTGAAAGCTATTTGCGTCCCTTTATGACGCTGAAGGAGCCTAGGAGCGTCACAACTGGACGCCACGGACACTGACCAAACGTCGCTATTGGACGCTTAGGGAGTGAGAGTGTGTTGGCTGTGACCTAGCCAGACAATAAATAGTTGTAAAGAAAATTATTTTAAAGAGATCATGGGTGTTACATTCGGTCTGATATATCTCCAGAAAGGATTAATATCACCCTTTAAAAAGGACCACATGAAACACACTGGAAGGCCCTCTGGCATGAAGGGGCTACATACTGTACAAATGTGGATAAAGGGACACAAAACCACACTTTAACAAAGTACGCATATGGGCAGAGAACTGAGTAAAGCTCTTTTTTATGCTCATAAAGGCCATGGGTCATTGTCTCTGGGAATGTCAATTGCCAGAACATTTTATGACACTGCCGGTCAACCTCATAAAGCCCCAGGGATGACACTGAGAGGAAGAACTCATCTTTGTATTAAAGCTATAAATAAAATCATTGGAGTTGGGATATTGTTTCAGACCTCTAGGCTGCTTGCTAACCCTGCTGCTGTGAAGGACAATTTTCTGGCTGTGACAGGTGTTAGAAGATTGTTGGTACCCCCCCAGACAAAAGGGAACTCTCTGGACATGGGCTATAGACCAACAGGATGCCAGGAGTGAGACATTGGCCCCCGATCAGGTTTGTCATCTCATCTGATAGAGCACAACTTCTGTTGTACCAACATTTTACAGACGAGCAGACCCGCAGGAATGAGCCATATGCCCATAACACGGAGATAAAATACAGTATGGGCAGAGTTCTTGCTGACCAGGCAGTTTAAGGTCAGCTCCCAGCAGTTTTATAGTACTGCAGCATGTACTGTAGCACACTGGATAGGAACAGCATTATTTTAGAATATGCGAACGCTTAGAAGAATGTAGATATTTAGGGAAGTTTACAAAAGTGTTTGGTGAGAAGATTAACTCTACTACTGCAACTCTAATCTAACGCAGCACACAGCATCTACTATCTTATTGTAGCACAAAGACAGGAAACCGGAAGTGATATTGTCTTTTTCTTTTCGCATTTAGGTATATGTTGTCAGAATAATTGGACAAATTAGTTCCAGATTCAAAATGTATTTGAACGGCCCCTCAAGTCAAAACAACAATCTCCGAAAGTCGGCAAACATTTTAGTACACAGCTGTTCACATAATAAGTATAATAATTGACATCCTATCAGACAAAAACATAATGGACGACAGGAAAATGTTGGATTGGTATTGCACATCAATTAGAACACATGTCCTTTTTTATGAGGTTGTAAATCGTCAGATGTTGTCCAGATAGAGTAAACTAAATTGATTAGATTACGTTTAAATCTGGTAACAAATAATATAAACAGCACATTATCGTTTTGATGTCCTAAGCAATGAACTAGTAGCTGACATCCTCGTGGATTCATCTTCTTATTACAGACACATGCATTTCCTAACATTCGGTCTATATGCTGTCAAATGTATTATCTCTTGGATTTACACACGGCATCTATTGCACGTCAGTCCATCCTGGGAGAGGGATCCCTCCTCTGTTGCTCTCCCTGAGGTTTCTCCCATTTTTTCCCCTTAAACTGTGGGTTTTCTCTGGAAGTTTTTCCTTGTACGATGTGAGGGTCTAAGGACAGAGGGTGTCGTTTTTCTCATACTGATATTCTGAACAAACTGTGCTGTTGTATTTGCTGTAAAGTGTCTCTACTGTAGGCTATTTTTATTATATGTACAGCACTTTGGCTCGACCAAAAATCGTTTATAAATGTGCTATATAAATAAAACTTGATTTGATTTGATTTGAACTATGGCACATCTTCCTAGCAGCTATGTTGATTCGAATACTGAAATGAATAAAAGCACATGACAATGGGACCCTCAAAGGACCACGTTAATGCAGCAATGTGTACAGATTAAACAGACATACAGGTAGTATCCAGTCTTAATGTTCTATATAAGCTAACAGGCTGTGGGCGGTATGTTTTATCACAAATGTTAAAGTTTGTCTACATAAAGCCATGACTTCATTTGACCATAATCATAATCTCATGGTCTAGAACAGTGGTTCTCAACTGGTCAGGCCTCGGGACACACTTTTTACTTTGGCAATAAATCGCAACCCACCATTTTGAACCACTCAAATCTATTCAACAAAAAATCGTGCTGTAATACGTATATACGCCTTTCAGCAGACAATATTAATTAAAGTGAAATCCAGTGCATATATCCCTTATATCCCTTCCCAGAACCAAAGTATGCTTTTAAAAAGGTTTAATGAGATGATGGAATCAAAGCTGAACTGTATAACATAAAAAGGCACACATGCTGAAAACACCAGAAAGGGGTTCTGGGGGGATTGTCCACCAGGAGATTTTTAGAAATACTAACATATAAACATATTCCATTCTGGTACACTCTGAGAAGAAAATAAATACATCTATTACTACCTGACATATTAATAATATTTTCTGCCATTGTTTGTTTTTCACGGGCCTTCAAAATAAAAGTAAAAAAAAAGTAAAACTTTTTTTTTTCTTCACTCACACATCCGCGACTCACTCGAAACGGATCCGCGACCCACTTTTGGGTCACAACCCACCAGTTGAGAACCACTGGTCTAGAAGATAGTATAATGGCAGATGATACAATAGTTTTCACTTAATTATTTAGTTTCCACTCTTCTGCAGCTATAAAGGAACGAGTCGGGGGATGGTTTAATAATGTAGGCTACCGCTAAACATTCACATTGGTGCATGGTATAAATGTCACAAAATGCTTCTCAGTGATTACAAATCCAAGGATTTAGTGAGACTGATTCTATTGTTAATAAAGGTTTTGCTGTGTTGGATGATTTATTCACCCAAAAATTGGGGTTTTAAAAGCATTACGGATTTTGAATGCATGCAAATATGGTAACCTGTCGAAACCGCTGACCCTTTCAAAGAGCCTTTTAGTGATTCAGTGACAGCTAAAAAAACACTTCAGTGATTTAAAAAAAAATTCCTCAAAAAAAAATTCCTCAAAAAGTTTTTATATAAATTGGTATGATTTCAGCTATATGCTTAAAATGCAAAAATCCTCTAAAAGACTATATTTCAACACACCCATGAAGTCCATTACAGCAGCTAAAATATACAGTCAGTTATGGATTTGAGCATGTGCCGGCTGGATCAGGGTTCATTTTATGCGACATCATTCCTCTTTCACCTAGCAGAGAACCAGACAAGATTACAGGGGTTGTCTGTCTCACACACCACTCTTCCCACTAAACTACTCCCCATTTCCATAACAGGTCTTCTTAAAAGAGCCTGTCTTTCAGGTTAGATGAGATTTTTGCAACACATTGAGGAGAAGTGAGCATATGCCTCAGTTCAGTATATTGTCTGTAGTCCGTACTTGGAGCCACTTTTCCTTTTTAAAGTATATGAAACACCTGGGTACTCGACACCAGAATATACCTGACTGCTTGAGGATGATAAAACTCAGATTCAACAGATGGATAGTCTCTCTTCCCACTTCCCAGCAGATGGTGCGGCAATATCGACTCAAGGACTTCAACTTCAGTTCAGGTGGAAAACAAAAGGGGCTGGATTTCATGTGATTACTTCTTTTCCCTGTATGGAAAGTTTTCCTTCCTTTTTGTTATGTTTCAAGCTTGTCCTTCTAACAATTTCCTGACATACTGTAACCATGCTTCGATTTGCTTTACAGAGCCTTTGAATTGATATTTTTCTATGATGCTCTACTCATAAGACTAATGGCTTCAGCGTACAGGGTACACAAGAGCAGCCAGCTGTGGGTGGTTAAACGGGAAGATCAATGGATTTTAACATTTATGCTATTCCTGTTAATTATACCGCAATCTTGATGGAGATTTAGTTGGCAAGGTGATAACGAGAGTTGTTTATGTCTTTGGTGAAGGGTCATTATAGAAGCCCTAGTTGGAGATCTACCCCGTTTTAATTATGTCTCCATTTGTAAAGTCCTCTGGTCACATAACCACTGCATCATGCTGTCAGCTGCACTGCTGAGCTACTGTATGAGGATAGAGCAAGGTTGATTATATTGTTAGTGCAAGGTTGTAAAGTACTGAAATAAATCGTAACACAACCCCGAGTCATAATACCTAATGAACTTTAACCACCAAAAAACCTACAATGAAAATATATTTTATTTTAATGAGCTCAACTTATAACAAGATGGATATAAATGGAAGCTGTTCCTCTTGTTTTTCGGCTGTCAATTTTTGCTAGACAGGATATAGAGTATCTAAGACACTACATCTTCATACTGGCTTTGCACAAAGGATGCAGGTGGTTTCAATAGCCTGTGCGAACATAATATTAGATGTGTTGTTAGACTCTGCTTTTGGAGCAATCTATATTCATCTGTCCATGATGGACTTGGACTAAACAATGCCAGAGCTTTTTTTTTAGTGTGTCTGTCCGTCTGCGTAAAAAACAGAGCAGGATTTTTTGTATAGACTATAATAGGAACTGCTCATTACTTTCCAGGATTCGCTAATGGGATTTGATTTGGAGGCCTCGACAACTTCAATCCAAACACGTACGTATCTTGCAAAAATAAATTGAATCTTTGTCACATGAATGGCCAATTAAATCTGTGAGATCAAAATAATAGATCTTCGTAGCTGGGAAAAAATGAAAGCATTAATGTTAATTTCCTTTTAGATTTCCAAAGAATACAAATGAGCATTTACCAGTCCTGCTGAGAGATAATGCTCGAGTGAAGCTAAAAGCTCCCCTGTCAGTAGCATGCAGCGCCTTGTGGTGCCTCTGATGCCCCTTTCACGCCAACGCCTTTTCAGCTCCGGCTCGGAGCTAGAGCCTGAAAAGCGCCGGGTTTTCCTGTTCACACCGCAGCGGCGCCGGCTCTTAGCTCCGGAATCCGCTAAAATTTCCATCTCCAAAAAATTGTCGGTCCAGAGGCAAGAGCTTTGGAGCTAAGAGGCGACGTCGCTTACGTCTCTCTTACGTCGAGGCGTGCAGGAAACTAAACCCACCTCCCATGGGTCGACTGTTATGCCTGCCTACAAGCAGTAGTGCCTATAAACACACTTTATAAAGTCAGGCAACACTAACCAGGCTTCGTGTGATTCTTTTTATTTGTACCTTACTTTGACCATCCGTTCACTGTTATCGATCATTGTGGAGAGAGGCAGACGTGTTGTTTTGTATTATTGCAGCTATCGGATGCAAGTAGTCAGTTTAGCTTCGGTTGCTATGCCAACATCACCCGTTTTATACCAGAGAAACTTTCATAACAGCGTTGTGATGCCAAACAGTGTCAATTCAGACTGACACACATTCACTTAGGCTAAGGGAACTGGGGATATGCATCAGCTGCTTGTGTGAGTCGGACAGTGAATACTTTAGAGCGGCCGCTGCAGTGTGAGCTAACCGGGAGCTAACGGGAGAATACACTCCGTGGAAGAGCAGCACTGCAGCGGTCGGTAAATGCTGCAGAAACACATTAATAAACAATGAACCACGGCACTCTGGAGCAAAGTATAAGGTTGGAGAAGTCGTTATTCAATTTATTCTGGCTTCGTGTGATTAAAAGCAACACGATCATCTACCCGACGCAGTTGTTGTTGTTGTTGTTGTTGTGAGCGCCGTTCGGGAGCAAATCAGCGATGTAAACGGTGACGTCATGACGCAGCAAGGGCAGCTCTGGGGCGCCAGTGGGCCGTGTGCACAGAGCGGGTGCTGAAAAGGGAAACCGGAGCTGAACCAGAAAAGCTCCCGCTCGGAGCTAGAAACTGAAAAGCGCTGGTGTGAAAGCCGCATGACTGAGATCATTTAAAGCATTTGAGCTTTAATTATCAGGGCAAAGAATATGCAGTTAATTTTGTATCTGAGAAAAAAACATTGCACAGTTTTAGTTTTTTACTTTGCTTTCACTATTGTATCACGCTGATACCAAAACGAAACTTACAAGAATTGCATTGTATAATATTATTTGTATTATGTTTAATGTATTTTCTTTCATTGTATCTTTTTTTAATTCTAAAATCGAGCAACTGATGTATGGAAAAGGTCTATTGGCGACAACCACACTCTGTATGGGGGTCATGAGGGTTGGTGGAAGGTTGTGACGGCTAAGGAAATTCGTAAAAAGTAATATACGTCTTTCATTTAATATCTCCTGTACCGTAAGAAATGTTTTTTTAACAGACAGCGAGTCAAAAGTGCAAACATGTCACCTTGCACGATACCGCAGTACTTTGGTAAGTACTGAGATATCTTGCAGTCACATTTTACCAACAGTCTGTTTTAAAACACCTCTAACCTCTCAGTTTTTGCTCTGTTCAATGATGGAAGAAGCTGCTACTAGTGACCAACAATGCTAATGCAACTGAAAAGATTACAGCTTGTTTCATCATGCTATAACCTCCTAACTAGACCTTTCAGTAGGATCTGGGATTTCATTACATGCCATCATTGGCAGTTACAGGCCATCCACTTTTCCAGAGACCAATGGCTGTTATTTCGGTCCGCTCGCAGCGGTGTTGCTGTGTCAACCCAACTCATTAAAAGTACAAGTGTTAAGTGACTGGGCCCACCGCTTGCCTTGGAACAGAATCCTTTTGCCTTGTGTTTTTTGAGCACTCCGGAAGGTTATGTACTACACTTATTTTTTGAGGACACATTGGTCCACTCTGCTTGCCACTCTCCTGTCAAATGTAATCTGAAATTACAAACAAGGTAGTAATAATAGCTAGGGTTTCCTGTTGTTCATTTCTCTCCCGGGGATGACAGTGTAGCAGTGTAGCAATGCCATGATTGTACAACGTTTCTTTCTCCTGGGCTGTGTGAAGGCTCTTCTTTTCTACAGCGCAGATTGAGTTAAAGTCCTCTGACTACAAGCAACGATTCAGGCCATCTCTTTATATTTTTCTCAGAAACGAGGAGTCTGTGTGATGGACAAGGGGTGTTAATAGTAAATGGATCTAACCAGAGATGTTGTCTGTTCACAGAAGCTGTACCCATATATCCTGACAGCAGTAACACACCTAGTCTTTGGCCTTCAACATATGCTCATAACTTTAGCTGCTGTGCAGGTTTACTCATCTAGTAAAGTTAAAGGGTGGCAGATAATAAGCTATTTAATAATAGTTATATGCTGAGCTGTGCACTTGGCATAAGAAATGTATAATACGGTTATCATGTGAAAGTTGTGACTTTTTTCATATAATTTGTTATTAAATATCTCAATATGTTTTTTGTTAAAGGAATAGAGAATAACTTATTTCTTGATTTTAACAAAAAGTTTGATTATAACGACTTTTAAGACCTCTCTACACATGCAAGTCCATAAATGCTGATGCAGTTGCATGTCCAAAGTTGCTTAAAATATCAACCAGACCTAATATGAGATTGACAGAATCAGGTGAATGAACCTGAAAATATATTTAGGATCAATGTGTAAAAGGGCTTAAGATTACAATATCAAATGTCATTAAAGTCATGAAGAATTGTGCTCACCAGTACTTCACCCTGAGGAGACACTGGTGCTGTCACACCTCACAGTGAGATTTATGGGCAGCAATATGAGAGGCTGTATGATTCCCTCATACCTCTCTACTCACTCCGGGGGTCATTGACAATGACTTATGCGAGAGGAGAATGAAGTGTCATAGGGAAAATATGTGTGTCAGCTCACATCAGGTCTGTTCTGCACCCATGGAACCCAATCACATTTGAAAAAGTAAGAAATCCCTGACAGTGGAGCTATGATACCTCCAAATCCTGCAGGGAAATGATGGTAGAAGTCTAGGTATGTCATTTAGACCATAACATGTATATGGGTATAGTTACGTATGTAGATGTGGAGTATAGTATATCATAGAGATTTTCGGTTATTTACACAAGCAGTAATTGCATAAAACTGTGCACATCACAGAGATATGGCTGTGAATAGTAATATAGAATTGTATATTTTTCTCAGGCATTTTTCAACAGCTCTGACATTAGAAGCATCATGTACTCAGTTGACCTTACCCAGTTACAATTATCATGCTTTCCATACGGCACACAATGCAGTTTACAATAATAATGGTAGCATTGACCTGTTAAAATTGAAAGTTATTGTCCTTGATTTTAGAAAAACTTAGATAAAGGCAGACTCTTCATTTCCAGCCGGCCTCAATTTGTCTGGCTGTATGTAAACTGTTACTATCATTGCAGCTAGCTGGTTAATGCTAGCTGCATGAGTTGGTTGAAAAAACTACAACCGACCTTTAAATGTTTTCCAGCTGGAGGCTTTCCTTTTTCGCACTTTTTCATTCTCCTTCATCGTAGAGCATGTGATAAAGAATGTTCCTTGCTTCATGTCAGAAGATGTAATTTTGGACATATATCATCTGAGATGGCAGATATACAAGTGGAAATAAAAATGGTGGCCTTGTGATTCCAATGTGCCTTATATCGATCTCTCAGTATGAGGATATCCAGACATGCTATGCTGGTTTACCCCACTGTGTGTAACAGACCGAGACAGGAATATTATTGCTGCGTACAGACATATATCCAGTTTACCACTTTATATGCCAATGTACACATTAGTATTGTGGTTATGCTCACCTTGTAGCGTTGACCGCAGACCGCACTAGAGATCTGCAGTGCATCTAAAAAGCCATGTGTGTCTCTACGTGGCTTTTCCATTATTTCAAAGGCTATTATCGTTGGTATTTCGCAGCAGGATAGTCTGTTTGTGTTGACAAAGGAAAATGGAATGGTACAATTTCTGGAGAAAACATCAGCTCACATCAGGGGGGGGGGTTGACTTTGGATCAGCGTATGCATTGTTTTGGCGGAAAATGCAAAAATGACCTTAACGTGATCTTTGTGCACTTTGCATTTATATTTGTTGCCCTACCAACACTGCTGACATGGACAATAATAGGCAATGATGATGTTATCTTTCAATGTCTATGTTTGTCTAAAAGCTTATACAATGTTCACAACACAACCTGTGAAACCAACCCACCACTTTGGTCCTCTATAAATGCATCCAGCACAAGAAAGCTACCCAGACACTAGGCCAGAGATAAATCCTACTCATTTCCTGTGTTGACAGTCTGAGGCTACTTCCTTGACTCGGTAAAATTAACGGTCCAGAACGTTATTTTCCCATCCAATATGCTGCCATCAATCATTCTGTGTGCCTTCATCACTTTCGAAAATGATGTGTCCCTGTTTTCTACAAAGGCAAAGCAGCCACTTTAGTCTCTAGGAATTGGAGTGATGACACCATGTAAGAGTTTGAAGGTAAAATGAGCAGGAAGTTAAACTTTGTGATGAGTTCTAATTTCCGCCCACACATTGATAAAGATGAAATACAGAAATCAGTTTTCTGGTATAAGTTAAAATGCTTTGATACGGGTTACCAGGATAAATGTAGCTCTAAAATAAACTTGCTGGAGCTGACCTGGTGAGAGAGGTTACATTTACAAGTTCCCTCTGATCAACACAATGACACGAGTTAAGTGCAAGAAAATGAAAAGGACTGCAGCTAAAAGCTTTCTTTGACACGCAAGCTTATTAACAAAAGACCTTAACGTTGACCTAATCAAATTGAAACTTGAACTTGTATGGAGAGTGCATACATAATACATCATCTGTGAAGTAAAGTATAAATAGTTTTGCAAAACAGAATATTGGCGAAAGAATCCAAAAGCGGCTCATCTCTCAAAAGACCGACATGAGACTTAATAGGCAAACACCAATGTATTAATTCTTCAAGCATGCTTTTACACAATTGTTATTGCAATATGCAACAAATACTGGTTCAGTTAAATACTGTATTACCAGGATTTGCACTAGTAAATAAACAGTCAAGATGATAAAGTTTGAATCAAGTGTATTTATCATAGAATGACTAGCCTTGGTTGATAGACAGAGGAGGGGTGTATCATAACTGTAGGCTGTGACTACTCCTGCGTGAAGTACGGAGTTTCATTGCAAAGCAGGAAATTGCAAGTGCCAGGGAACAGAAGTAAATGACATCAAGGAGGAGGGTATGGTAAGGGAGCATGTAAAGCACATCCTCATTTCACTCATAGGCTGATGCTCTCTCACTGCGATCACAGAACAGCAAGAGCTGATGGGAGAGTGGATGGGCGGGGGAATGTGATTTGAGGGCATCAAGAAGCGGAACTGACAGAGACGGATTCACTGTGGCCGAAGCATGGAATTGCTTTTCCTTTCCCCTGGAACTGAGCTGGAAATGCCTGCGGCTGCAAACAATCTCTAAGCAGCAGCTTTCACAAAGCCCAAGAGCCAGAACCATGAAAGCTCAGAGGCAGGTGAGAAAACGCTGAAGTTTTTAGAACAAGAAAACCCAGGTGGTGAGGAATAACTGAAAATTAGCTAGCTTAGAAACTGTTGTGTCACACTTAACACAATCACTCTATCAGTTGAGAAGTCTGTATGTGTAGAACAGGGGTGCCCAACCTTTTTTGAACCGAGAGCTACTTTTAAAGTTGCCAGTCTGCCGAGATCTACCAGTCCAAATAGAGAGGCGTAGCCATTACTGACAGCCTACTACCAGGTAAATACACACTTCTACTTGTATAAAACTGACCTTTGTACGATTAATACTTCATAAAATACTGCAGATCCTTTATCTTACCTCTTTCTAATCTACACACATACAAGTATTTTACTGAAGTTACACAACAGTGTTGTTGATACAGAGTTGGAGTTTATTCACACGTCACTACAGTGGGTAATGTTTTCAAGAAACATTGAACAGTGCTGCCACATACAGTATGACACAGGAAAAAAAGAAAAGACGCTGAACCCTTTCTTTGCCATTATATAAAAATAGTGTTGCTACAAAAGTATAAATTAGGCTTACTAATAAGACAACTCAGATCTGAAGCTACACAGGAATCTGCTGCCAAAGTGCAATAAAAAAGACCAAATTAATAGAATCAAACCCTTTTTTTGTTGCATTTTAGTAGATTATAAAAATAAATGCCTTTAAAATAGGATGCAAGCAACACTAGTTTCTTAACCTGAATTGATAATAGACTCGAATCAATTTAAGTTTGCATTCTTATACCATTTTGTATAATAATTATAATGAATAAGTTCAAACAAACTCAAACTCACAGTTGATTAATAACGGTATCTAACTTGAGTTTTTATCATATCAAAAACCTGTTGAAATGCTTCTGTTATTTTTATTACGCAACGGCAGCCTCCAGGAATGCTTCTTTCACAACTTCGCCGTCTTTGAAAGACTTCATGTGTTTCTCAAGAACGTGACACGATAAGATGCTCTGGAGCAGCCTTGCTCTTGTTGTTGGGCCTGGTGAAAATGGACTGCTGTGCATTTAGCTGTCCTTTCAGGCCCCTCCCCTTTTGGAGCGGAGGGCCGAATTAGGAGGGAATTCTGTCTCGTAGCGTTTGTGCACTGTTTGGAAATGCCGCTCCTAAATTACCCTTCTTCGATAAAGCCACGCTCACATTGCAGATGAGACAGATGGACTTTGAATTGGAATAGATACAAAAATAATCATCCTCCCACTCGGAGTGAAATTATATATGTTTAGCTTCTGCCATGATTGCGGTCTTGTGTGTGTGCGGACTGTCACTCCTGGTGTTGACACGGACGACGTTAGCGAACTAGTGCACTGCCCACTGCCCACCAGCCACGCCCCGACACATGGGGTCACGCCTGGCCAATCACAAAGCTTTGATGCGTTCATGTGCATGATTCTGGCACAGGAAGATTATGTTATAGGACATTAACGGTAAAACAGAATATTGTTGTTCTATTTTTAGACACATCTCGCGATCGACTGGGAATCTCCCCGCGATCGACCAGTCGTTGGGCACCCCTGGTGTAGAAGCTTGACAATTACTTTACATGTGTAACTTCCTCCATGTCTGCAAGCTCAAATCACTTATTAGGGGTGTGTGAATGCAACAGAGGGTTTGTGTGTGTCAGGCTGTCGTCAAGTTGCACACCTAATTACGCAGGTGTTACAGAACTCCAGGATGGAAACCAAAAACGAATGGAAGTTTCTCTTTCTAAGTTTGAGACAGGAATGGAGGTGTATAGTTCAATTGACTTTCTTTATGTCTGATTTGAAACTCCTTGGGTGAAGTACACCTTCACCCAGACATAAAGAAAGTCAATTGTCAGATACATTTCAATTTGCAGCGACATACAAAGGGCCTCATGCAAGAACATACTTTGCAAAAAAACCCTGATTTCTTTTTTGATGAATCCCAGAATTAACGAGTAACAACAAAAAAATGTATTGGTTATACATAATTATTAAGAGCAAAAATAGGATTTATTTCCCTGGATGAAGCCCAGTCACTGCTATCAACATAATTATACAGATAGTAAACTAACATCCCATCAATGCACTCCACGCCCGGGTGAGCTACGAGAGAGGGATCTTACAATGCAAAACATCATTACAACATATATAGATTAGTTGAAAAAGACTCATATTGGTATTCAATGTGACAAACAGCACATATTAATGGTCCAAACTCTTGGATTTAACATTTGTTCTTTGGAAATCAGACGAGATCCCCTGTTGTTTCACCCCTAGTGGTCCATGTCTGTGAGGAGACGGGGCATTGTTTGTCAAGCTCAGAGAACATAACCAGATATTTATATTCAAAATGAATTGTTCTTTTTCTGTCCATCTAGTGCACAGTCTCACACATTTGACAAGGTCAAGGCAGGTTCGGGTAACTGATACACGGTCTGTCTGTACCTCTGAACATGTCATAGACATTTAGCCGACATAAACTGAACCAAGTTCGCCCAGAGAGGGAGCTGAGGACAGGCATTCATGTGAGAGAAAGAGGGAGAGACACACAGGGAGCATTATCCTGTGCCGCTGCCTCTGTTGTCTAACACGATTTTGCAGCGTTTGTGTAGAGTGAACCCTCCTCATTTGTGTGTGTTAATTTAATCTGCATCTAAAGCAGCCCCAATGGTGAGGGCTATTACAGCCAGCTGACAAGAGCAGAATTGAAACTGAGATAGTCTAGTGCTAAAAAAATGCCAACGGACCTAAAGACCTGGCATATTCTTAACAAGTAAATGTACTTGAGAAGTAGAATAGATTCCAAGAGAAGTAGAATAGATTCCATATGGGAGAAGTGATAAAAGGATCACTTAACCAACTATTCTTCCATCCATAATGCAAGCATGAATTTGGCCATTCATGGTAATTATGGACAGTCGTTAGAGACACACGTCAAGCTCAATGCAATATGCAGCACAGTTCAATGTGTTCCTATTTTTCTACTCATTCCAGCACATTAACGTCAAACACGCAGTTAGGAATGCCACAATGCATCACTGAACTCCTTAAATAACAATGTCTTAGCATAGAGTCGTAGTCAAGTTATTCTTCACACCTAGGAGAGGGCAACTTTCCTTTCTTTGTTTATTGTGAGTGAACTGTGGTGTTTTCTTCACTCTGTACCTTCTCTGGCTCTTTTCAAACACAAGCAAGGGTAAAATCAAAGTTAGAAGTGAAGCAGCTGCTCTCCAAACCATAGTGACAACTCAAAACAAAAGTCCATTACACTGCCAATATGACTGATTTGTGCGATATTGCTGATGGTAAATTGGAGTCCTCTACATTGCTGTTTAAGTCTAATGTGATGCTGAGGCAGGTTGGGCCAGTCGGCATTCTGAGCACGGCACAGGTGCACAAGCTCATTTAGGGCCAGGCTCAAGCACTTTATATTAACAAAGTATAACAAGCCAGGACATGACACCATATTACCAACTAGAAAATGCATTTCCTGCAGAAAATGCGTGTGAATGCTGTAAACTGTGAACATTTATGGCTGAAAATGCAGAAAAAGCTGAATATGTTATTAGCTGAATGGTAGCTGCTTTTAGCTAAACAAATGCAGAAAAAGCTTAATATTTAAAAGAAAAGGTTTAAAAAAGGTATAAACAACAACATGTATAGCCTTGATGTCCTGAAATAGCTGAATAATGTAATAGTTGAATGGGTTCTGCAGCTGAAAATAGGCTGAAGGAGTTAAATATCAGATGTAAGTAGTAGTGAATGAATTTGTATTAAGATGAGAAAAGAAAGTAAAAAGGCTTGGGAAACTTTTGAACTAACTTGATGGTGAATGATCTGTCGCCATGGCAACGGCATTTGATGACATCCCATAATACTCTTAGATGTGTTGATGGCTGCATTGTTACCAAACCTGTGAAGTTTTGGGCCATTTCGAGTATCTTCACTGAAGTTATGAGAAAACCGTGTTTCATGGTGAGCATTGTGTTGCCATAGCAACGGCATTTGAAGAAATCTCAAAACTGTCCTGGAGATGTCTTCACGGCTGGACTGTTAGAACACATGTGAAGTTTGAGCACTCTTTGAACATTTGCATAGGAGTTATAGTGACATCATATTTTATGGCGAGGGATGCGTTTCCATGGAAACGGCATATGGTGAGATCTCAGATTTGGCGTAGAGCTGTTGAGGCATGGACCGGTGATATACAAGCAGTGTTGTGCTAGTTACTGAAAACCAGTAACTAGTTACCATTACTAGTTACTTCATTTCAAAAGTAACTCAGTTACTTTACTGATTACTTACACCAAAAAGTAATGCGTTACTGTGAAAAGTAACGTTTTAGTTACTTAAAAAAGGGCTCCCATTATATTAATGCCCTTATAGCCTTCATTTCAGTACTGTTATTGCATTGGAGAATAATACAATCTGTTGATCAACTTGACATGCATTATATGCAATCAATAGCATCGATATTAGCTGGCTTTACATTTTTGTATATTCTTTCTCCAGGTAGTTGGAAAAAGTTTTGCGTTTCATATGCCGTGTGCCGCCCGGACATGCTATCATGCTAACTAGCTCCCTGAAAGCGGGTGACTCCACTGTAGCAATAGCCTGCATGTGTTCTACAACATACCGTGCAATGGCTTTATGGACTTTTCCCTGGCTAGCAGTCCCTTGGTTAAAATCCAGCCGCTGTTGCTTAGGTGCAGGTGGAGGTGGAGTGGCGTCGGCTGAGTCTCTGTGGTCTTAGCTACTAGCTTCGTCCCAGCATGTTGTTTGTGCAGATGTTTTAAGAGATTTGAATGACTGGTTTGGGCAGTAGATAGGCTCTTTGACCCGCCAGGACACAACTTACATTTAATTAAAACGTTATTTTCTTTGTGCTCGACAAAAGTGAAATAGTGAGAATATCTCCAGGTGGAGAAACTAGACTTGAGCTCCGCCGCCGCCATGATAGTCTTGTTAGTAAACAACACAAACACGCCCACAGCCCGTCTCCGCATGTGACACAGGAAGTATTTAAGTACATTTACTCAAGTACTGTACTTAAGTACAGTTCTCATCTCTGTTCACCTGGCTGTTGACTATATAAAAAAACTAACGCAGCAACGGAGTAACGCACCATGTAGTAACGGTAACTGAGTTACTGAATTTAAAAAGTAATGCGTTAGAGTACTAGTTACTGCCAAAAATAACGGCGTTACAGTAAGTTAGTCCCAACACTGTATACAAGTGAAGATTGGGGGACGATTGGACAGTGTCGATTGGATTTACAGCCTCATCGTGTTTCATGGCGAGTGGTCTGTCGCCATGGCAACGACATTTGATGACACCCCATACTACGCTTAGATGCATTTATGGCTGCATCGTTATCAAACCTGTGAAGTTCTGGGCTGTTTGGAGTATTTTCACTGAAGCTATGAGAAAACCGTGTTTCAAGGCGAGCATTGTGTTGCCATGGCAACGGCATTTGAAGAAATCTCAAGATTGTCCCGAAGATGTCTTCACGGCTGGACTGTTGAAGACTGCTGCATGTCAGTTGGAGTGATGACATCATCGTGTCCCATTACACAGGTGTTTATATTTGAGCTAACGAGCTCTGTAGAGATCACAGGTGTCCATTGTTCTGAATGAGAGATAAACCTCTTACATGTGAACGTTTTGTGGAAGAACCGTAACAGATATCTGTGAAATTTCAAAACGTGAAGCATGTCAAGGAAGTTGAGTATCTGAAGTGTAATTTTTGTGTAGTTTCGGGTTAATAATGTGGCCTTTTTGGCAGTTTAACTAAAGGTGTGCGGCTGCTACCGTGAGGAAATATCTGCCTGAAATTACAATGGGCTTCAATGGAGGAATGTTGAACGTTTTTGTCACTTCATGCCCTCAAGAGGCATTTTGTCTAATATTTTTTCTTATTTTATTTTTTATTTTCCAACCTAGGAGAGGTTTTCCTACGTTTTCCATGAGAAAATATGTCTGAGGAGTGTAGGGTTTGGGAAGTATGGCAAGTTTAAAACATTTTTGGGGGAGAATTTTGAGCTGTCCTGCACTCTGTTTTGAGATCAAAGCACTCTAGAGTTAACGAGCTGCTCCCATCCACTCTAATGTAAAAATCTGAAAAAGGCCTCTCTACCAAGCTCCAAACTAAATTCAATATCTCAGAATGTTTAAAAGATATCAAAAGTAAAAGTCAAGTTTGAATAGCTGAAGGTCTTGTGGTCATTTGAAAGTTGGAATGAAGGGTCTGGCTGAAATTATGTGGAAGGAGATGCATTTGGCGCAAAGTGTAGGAAAACAGGATTTGAAGGCATCTCCCATTGACTTCAATGTTAAAAAAATAGTTTAAAAAGCTGAATATTTCAAAAAGTATGAAATATTTTTGAAAAAGTTGAAGGTTTCTTATCAATTGCTGAAAAGGTTGAATAGTTTAATATTTGAATGGTTTATGTAGCTGAAAGTAAGCTGAAGTTATGGAGTGCCAAAGTATTGGCTGAAATAATAAGTTTAAGGGGAAGAATAAAGTTTTGAAGTACTATAGTGGAATGCTGTAAACAGCATTCGCACTAATAAAGATTTGAAGTACTATAGTGGAATGCTGTAAACAGCATTCGCACTAATTACAAACACACTGCACTTGTTTTACCTAAACAGAATGATTTTATTGGTAAAACAGTGAGGAAGTATAGTCTGTGTTTTAACTTCTGCTCGATGTCTGGCTGGGCCATCAGCTTAATATTGAGACTACAGAAGCTCTAAAACGAACAAAATAAGCAGAAGTGGGTGCAGCATACAAAAGAGAAATGAAGAAAAAAGATTACTTAAATGTGTGCAATCATTTGACACATTTCATGTTTAACAAAATCAATGTTTGAAATAAAAGGTGAGGGAGGTTTTAAATAAACAATTAAACAATTACAAATTAAAGAACAGTACTCTCCATAACAGATTAGAACTACTCTGGACATGTGTGTTATGTCAGATTATATTAACAAAGAAAAAAATGCCTAAATTGTCTGGGGGCCCCTTAATTTGTGGTCTATAACTTAATGATTCAGCCCTGGTGGCCGGTGTAGAGTAAGCTGGATCTAACATTATATAGTGTGTAGGCGGACTCCACTGAGGATGTTGTTCTCTCCACTGTGAGTGACACAACGGACAACATCAAAAACATGTATCCGCGAGGCAGGTCATGACCCCGTCACCCCGGCCACATGGTGGAGCAGGCAATTGACAAGAGAGCAGAAAAAGCTCCTCACTCCAGCAGCTGTCAGAGACTTCCACCTCCGCCATCTTCTCACCTGACACAGAACCAGTAGAATGAGAGAAAAGAAAAGGACAAGGGGGCTTAAAACATTGTTATCCTGTCTGACAGCAGTCTCTGAAGACTTTTTTGTATTTTGACAAGAAGGTATTCTTCCGTTACAGACGACCAGTGCAATAAAATATTAAAGAGTTCATATCTGCATGCGTGTAGGGACGAGGGCTCGGCCTACATGACACGATGGCATAATCCCCAATGGTCCAGGCGCAGTATTAGACGGAAAAGCCATGGAGACAGATGAAGAGAAATGGTTCTTTCCTCCTCTAATTACGTTTGAAGGTGGTGAAAGACCAGAACATGACACTGACAGTTGCTCTCTCTAGGCAAGAGACAAGACTCTTAAGCCCAAAGACCAATTTACTGTCTGGCTGACCTGCAGGCTAATGGGTAAAAGTAAAAGCAGTATGTTTCGCAGATCTAGATGCAATCAGAGAAAGCAAAAGGACTTGCCAAATGTTGATAAATGAGCAGATGCTAAATTAAATTAACAGATGAACATAGAAAAAGCTCACAGAAAACGATGTTACTATAAAGTATAACCCAGTGAAAAAATAAAATAGTAAAAGTTAGATTTTGTAGGTGATTTATTTAACAGTATGAGATAAACAAGACAACTCATTTATGTCAATATGAATAGTTTAACATAAAGACTTGAAGTCATGTTATCCCTGTGAGGTTGTCAGGTTTCCAAGCAGTTAAAAAATAGTCTTGAACCTAACACCTGCTTACACTGCAACATGATGTTTTCTACTTAAAGATCAAATGCAAAGATGTTTTTATAATTGCCAGTAAAATCGAAATCATATAGCTACAACACTATCTAAGATATTGCAGTATTAAAATCGGAGATAATATGCGTCTGGCAATGCGCAATATTTATTTTGTTCAACCCCCAACACCAAGTCCGACGATTTATTTCTCAGCCGCTCGTCTCCGCAAGATGGCGTCGCGTGACGTCAGAGTGGCCAAACATATTTCCACCTGGCTTATCGCTCACAGCTGCTTCCGCCGATAGTCGATCGTTATCATGTCTGATTCTGAGTAGACTATAGACTAAAAGCTTTAGGAATCCAAACTATAACATATAATAAGTACCCTGTATCAAGATTGATGCAAAACAAGTGAAATTTGACCTTTTTAGAGAGGTTTAGAAAAATAAAGTCCAGGCGACCTCTGGGTAATTTGGGAACCATCAGTTCCATTTGAACTTTTTCACTGTAAAAATCATTTTATTACTTTGAATTATCACTATAGGTATTCATTCCATCCAAATACAACTGTTGTGAAAAAAAATAAAACATACTCTGTTATCCTCTTAGCCCCACGGACCCGAAATCGCGTCATTTGCAGGAAACGACGTCTAAGGAACCTTAATATTTAATAAACTATGAATATTTTATATCCATATAACGGGAAAAAACTCATTTAACTGATCTTTTTCATTTATTTAAAAAAAAAAAACACAATGCTAACAGTGAGCCTCTGAATTAGCCCAGAGCGAAAAATGCTAACCTATTACTGCACCAAAAATCACTCCTAGCTCCCTTATCCTAGCTCCACATCCAACACATTGTTTATGATCGTAAAGACACAGAATCTAACGGTGCCCACCTCAACACTGACAGATACAAACTCGCAAAGGTTATCCACAAAAACGTACATCAAAACATGTGGCGCTAGGTACTAACATGAGCTAGGCTTACCTTCCTCTTTGTCTGGTCTAAAATGGCATTAAAACGATAAAAACGATGATGTAGTTAATCCATAGGTTAATATCCAATGGGGCTGTGTCCCCTTTGAAATGTTCTGATAATCTATAAGCAATAAAACTGCAATTCCGTTATCTGCTGTCCGCTCTGTGCTCCGTGCGCTTTGAAATCAAATCAAAATTTGTTTACCTCAATTCTTTGGCGTTTCTGCATTGCCCGGCTCTTTCGTTCTTTCGGTTGTTTTTTGTGCTCAAATATGGAGGGGACGGCTCCGGGTTTCAGCCTCCGATGTACTTTAAATGCTTCTCCACCAACAGACTTGACGATGGCAGGATCAACATCGTATGCATCAGACGCGAAGTGGTCAGAGCACAACTTGCTCCATTTTGTCGGCTGCCAGCCAACACGATTCACTAAAATAATCCAGTTTCGGCGGATGATTTTGTCTTGGGGAAATGAATGAAAAATTCTCCCAGATCCCGCACCGTTCGTACATCCGAAAGCACAACAATAACCCATGTTTTGCGTGATTTCGCGGATATACTTCAGAGTTTTCTGCACCAGTCATGAGCAGAAAACACCACTGACATGTGAACAGCGCACGAGACTGCCGAGTCCGGATATTTGACCCAGAGACTGTTTGGCCACAATGACGTCACGCGCGGAGGCTGCTGGGAATGACATGTCAGAAATTCAGACGGCTTTGGGTCGAGTTTTGTATCAATAAAAAGCTTTTTTTCGGGTGTATTATCTCGATTTAAATTAAATAAAAAACACAGGCAGTCTTAAAAACAACATTTCTATAAAAATGTAGCATATTTGGAAGCTTTGCATTTGATCTTTAAGAATATGTACTGACTACTAAACCAAGCGTATAACCGTGTTGATTTGTAAACTTCATAGGTGCTAGAAGGTCGATTTTGTTGATCGTCGGCTGGTTCCGACTGCATGGAGGTAACACTGTATATATATACTGTATATTTAATTTAGCCTCATACATTTGTCATGCAACTTTCTTCACAAATTAGTATTGCTTCTGTCCACCTGAAGTACTATATTCACTTTCCTTTTAGCTCGGTTTGTGCTGCACCAACGAGGGAAATACCTGGCTTTTCAGCTTCTAAATGCTTTACTTTGTGCACCAGGTACTCTCAGACTTTATCTGTTAACCGTTGGGACTGGAGAGGTGGTGTACAATGATTTTTAAATATTTGTTTAGCTGGAAATAGCTGCTTGCTGGAAACAAGGTTGATGAAAGCAGTAAGACTGAAAACAAAACATACAGTTACAGGCCAGAATAGCAATGCCAAAATACACTCAAAAGCACTGTAGAGCTTTGGGGAATGGCTGGGGAGGGGGATAATTCTCAGTGGGTTAGTATTAAAGACAGCGCTAGAAGTATTATTTTATAGTGTCTTTTTTTCACATTGGCAGTTGCTTTATCTTAAATTAAAGTTGCTGCAAGCGTTGATTGAGCTGTATTTGGGGAATTTGTATGCCAGAAACTGAATCAAACTGAATCATTGTAGACATTTCGTTTGAGTGTTTGCTTGAAATGCATGTGTTCGCCATTTGAGAAAAGAGCTGCCCTCCCTCCATAAAACAAATGTAATAATAATAATAATAATAATAATAACTGAGATTTCTATAGCGCCTTTCAAGGAACCCAAGGTCGATTTACAGGAATAGGGCAAGCACAAACAAAACAAAACAAAGGTCAGACAGACAAAACAACAGATCGATTTAAGGGCCGAAAGCCTTGATGAACAGATGGGACTTGAGGGCCCTTTTGAAGGCGTCCAGTGTGGGGATGTTGCGAATCTCCGCAGGGAGAGCGTTCCAGAGGGTGGGGGCTGCCACACTGAAGGCTCTGTCCCCGAAGGTTCTCAGTTTAGACTGTCATTTGCTATATACTGTAAACAAATGAGATTGATTGCAGGCATGTTAGGAGTATGACTCTTCTCCATAAGGTGGGACACTAAATGAAATGAGGGAATTTTAAATAACTCTTGGTAAGTGACAAAAACAAAGTGTTGAGAAGGAGTTGTGGCCCACATTTTCATTCAGGATGCAGAGAAGCACACTCTCAAGCTTAACATTACTCAGCCATGGCAGAAGTAAGATAGCTACAGGGCTGCATGAACCGGAGGACACAGGGCTCCAGGGGTGTGGTGGGATGGAGGGGTGCTGGGGTTACAGCATCCTGCACTGGAGGGTGCCTGGTGTAGAAGAGAGATGAGGCAGTAGAGGACGCCTGTTGTCCTCCCCGAGGTTAATGTAGTACTATCAGTTGCACAACTGTCTTCCTGTGGTTGCATTTATTTCAACAAGTGCTGGAGGAGAATAAGAGAAAGAAGACAGAGAGCACGAGGGAGATAAAGACGAGAGGGAGGAAGGACAAGAGAGAGGTGGATGAAATAAATACTTAAAGAGTAAAAACCTATGTGCACTTGAAGAAGAAGTCTATACTTTGTTGTTTTTTAGTGCCTTAACAGGTTTCATTTAACCAGAGTCTTGTCTTTGAAATAATATTTAAAAGAACATAACCTGTGCGATCAGTTGCCACAAAAACAAAGGCAGCAATTAACACTTATAGCACTCATCTTGTAATTGTCACCGTCTCTGACACAAGTGCTTACAGCAGCAAGAAAGGCAATTGTAGTGTAAGTGTATTTACAATTTCTTTATACTCTATTTTTAAATCACTTAAAAGGAACATGTAACAGTGTATTCATGACAGTAAACATTCCCAGTTATTGTTCTTTGACTTTAAAGGAAATCAGAAAGACTTCTGTTTTTGTTGAAGTTTTGTAAAGGATCACAATGAAGTATGACTGATATTACTTGTCGCTTGCAGCCCAATTTGTTCTGCTCTAAATAAACGGTTGGACAAATCCAGTTGCTAAGCCAGTCCCTCAAAGGACTGACCTTTTGATAAGCCCATCCCTCAAATTGATGGCAGCTTGGAGATGCTTTATTGCCACAGCCTAGAAATGGTTCATGTTGACATAAGATCATTTACAAGCGTTTCCCGAGAACCCCCAAGGCCCAACATTTCTCAATGTGTACTAACAACAAGAGATTATCCTTGGGGAAAAACAACTTCAGTCTCTGCCTCACCTGAGATTGTATTTTTATCAAGAGATGTTGGTAGAGACTGATTTTCTGTGTAAATCCTTGATATTTCAGCACTATACCTTCCCAAACTTTTACAGCTCCCCTTTGCCTCGTTTTATTTTACGGTGGCCATGTCATGCCACACATTAAGTCTCCCTCCACTGGCTTGATTCAACTATGCGTGCAAGGCCTTGAAATGATACAGGTCAAAGCATCCTAAATTAAAGGTGGCTTGTGTCCATGGTAGAGGCAACGTACTGCAAGGGTTTGTGACAGCAAAAGGTAAGTGTGATAAAGAGGAGGGGGACGGTAGAGTCATTCGTGTGTGCTGTGATTCTGGTTATCTGTCTCGAGCTTCTTGTTTGCCTGAGCATTCGGGGCTGGAACCATAGGGAGCTCCCTCTCTTGAACCATAACTTTCACTGAACTGGGAGCACACTGCTGAGATAAGGGCTCCAGTCTGGCCGAGCGTGGCAGTGGAACCAGTGAGGAAACATGGTGGAAAGAGCCATCTGGCCAGCTCCTCTCCGTCCTCGCTCTGATGAACACAGAGCTGGAGCTACCTGTCTTGTCTGCTGCTCTATTCAGCAGAAGTTGAGCACCACCATGTTGGTAAGACAAGATACTGTATGTGTTCACATTTCACATTTATTAGGAAAATGGAGAAGAATTTCTCATCAGAGAAAAGCGGCCTGTTTACAAATCTGTATTGTTTCCAAGAAAGCACATTGATCTCTCTTCCTTTTTAAAAAGCCTCTAACACTGTTTCCATGCCATGTTAAAGGATGCCATGCATCTCTGCTTTCTTCTTATCGACTGAGGCTTGGGCAAGGTCACCCGCAAAAGCTTTTGTGACAATTTTCTCCACAAGAATATTGGATTTTATCGGCATGAAATAAGAAACGCTTAATATTGAGTCAGAAACACCACTGTGCTTTGAGACAGAACATTTAGCCAAAGCTAAAACCTTCCAGGAGATATTCAACCTGTCTCTGTAGATATTTGGAACAAAGCGAGCACAGTTTTCAGAGCAGTTATTTTCAACCTGAGGTACTTTTCCCCCAGACACAAAAATCGAGATTTTTTTTTTATCATAATACAAATATCTATCCAAATACAAATCTTCCACTAATTTAACGAAGTTCAAACACATTAAATGCTTTTTTTTGTTAGTGCTAATGAATGAAATCTAATAAGAAAGATACACTGAACAAAAATATAAACGCAACACTTTTGTTTTTGCTCCCATTTTTCATGAGATGAACTCAAAGATCTAAAACATTTTCTATACACAAAATAACCATTTCTTAACACGTGCAATAATCATGCTGTCTAATCAGCATCTTGATATGCCACACCTGTGAGGTGGGATGGATTATCTCGGCAAAGGAGAAGTGCTCACTATCACAGATTTTTTCAGATTTGTGAACAATATTTGAGAGAAATGGTTATTTTGTGTATATAGAAGATGTTTTAGATCTTTGAGTTCATCATGAAAAATGGGAGCAAAAACAAAAGTGTTGCGTTTATATTTTTGTTCAGTGTAGTAAGCCAGCAGAGAGTTAGCTAGAAGAGATATTTTGTGGCTTAATTATCTTTTTTGTAACACTTTAATTATCTTCACCTGTCCTGTAATTACTTAATCACTGATTCAAATACATTGAACAAAATATAAAAATAACTATCTGCAAGTTATGGTTAATTATATGAAATAATTGTCTATTATTCATGAATAAAAAGGAGAAATAGTTAACTTTAAGTCATTTGTTCAAGCAGTAAAATGAATGGATAAAATTGGTCAAAGTTAAAAAGCTTATACTTAGCGTAATTAAATGGTGAAGTGAAGGAATGGTTTAAATATTTAGATAAAAGTTTGTTAATTAATGAATGGAGAAGTAGTTGTTGACAAACAGTTGAAAAAGTTGGTTAAATATATTTGATAAATGGTCAGACAAATAAAGGTGGAAAACGAATATTCAAGGCGGTTATCACGATACTGTACCTTGCCCTCTTTCTTTATATCAGCTGAAGTGGTGGCCCTTTCACAGAAACACCAGATGAGAGTGTATCTACTGTGAAGCTCACCAGAGAGACCAGGAGAGACATCCATCAGGCCTGTCAGTGGAGGAATATTAGACAGGAAGCCCAGAGAAAAAAGACAAAACCCAGTTGGATCTCGGCCCCATGATAAATTACCTTACACATGGCTGTCATTACACCCTCAGAATTAAATGATAAGATTCCAATTACCTTCTAATTTAAACCACCGGTCACATTTGAGACGAGGATGATGGAGCCTGCCGCTAAGGATTTCAGGTTGTATTACTTTTCTGCAGGTGAAAAAGGAAATTGAGAAAATCTTTTAGATTAAAATAGGATAGTCTAAATGACCTGCCTCCATGAAAAAGCTCCTTATCCATGTCATGTTAAATGTATAATGCATTTTTTCTCCTGCTCACTGTCATGACAAATGACAAATCTTATCAAAGGAACTTTTTACATTAACAATATCTGAACTTGTTTTTAAGGTTTATCAATCTCCAAATGTGTTAAATGCAAATCCACAGGGCCTGCATTGTCTTCATCCCAACTAATTAATCCGGCTTGTCCCCCTGCTAAACACTGGATCAGTTTGCAGGACTGCTGCATTATTCAACGTAGCCGTGGGTGAGAGGAAGTCTGTGGTCTGGAGTCACCTTACTCTGGGCCGAGCGGCAAAGCGAGACAGATGGAGAAGGATGAGAGGGAGAAATGAAAGTAATGGAAGAGGAGTTGAGGAAGGGGGAAGGTGAGAGGAGGAGGGTGATGAAAGGGGGGAAAGGGGAAATAAATAAAGAGAGAGCTTAAAAAGAAGAGAGAGATCAAATGGTCGATGTGGTTCAAAGCGAAGGGTAACAACTAAAAGACCACATCCGTATATGAGAAACCGCAGAAGGGTCAGAGGTTCGTAGACAGGAAGTCCATGTCCAGCTTTCAATTCTTTGCTTCTGCTGACAAACCGTCAAAAAAACCACACTGGCTTTTTTTGTTGCCGTGTATGCTTTTCTGACAGAACACCCAATGATGAGTTGACAACAATATGTCTCTTTCTCCCTTCTTTTATTGTTGATCACTGTTATTCTTCGGAACCAACCCTTTTTCCCCGACCTCAAAATACATCCATCTCCTCCGTCTCTCTCTTTAAATATACACACTGCGCCCACAAATACAAGGTTCATTTCATGTACCATCGCTTCATACAGAAACACACATGTGAAATCAGCGGCAATCGTCGTTTAGCGAGCCGTCATAATAGAAAGCTTTGGAATGGCAAAAGTACATTGCGCTCACACAGTCTGAAAGCAAAGCTGTTTAAATAAACTATGTGGATCAGGATATACTGAAAGTAACTAAATGAAATACAAAGCAGACAATAGATCCATACATGCTTTGACAGACCTGTTTTACTCAGAGAGGAATGAACCATCAGGGAGACTCAGTTCACACTCGGCTGTTAAAAGTTCTGGCAATAAACTCACAAAATGGTCATTTACACTTACAGCACATTCACCTTGGTGGCTATGTAATGGTTACTTACTGTACGTCTTTACTCTTGGCAAACATATAGTATATTATTCACATAGTATTCACATAACATAATATACATCTGTATGTACACATTCCTTCTACCCTCGAGAAAAAGTGTCCAGGCACTTCCTGCAGTGATCCTGGGTCAGATCGCTGACCACAATGTAGCTACCCCATTCTTCATCCTCATCAAAAAACAAGCTGCTCTATCAGTGAGCTGTGATGTTTGAACATTGTTAGATTCCTCACATACCCTGGCACTCCCATCTGAACCAGACTGTGAGCTGCGAACTAGCAACAGAGTTCGCATAGCTGCCATTTCTCAGTTTCTGTGGGCTTCAAGGTGTCTCTCCTTGTTTATAAGGGCAGGTCCTGGAGTGATACCTTTAATGCCTGTCTTGAAATCCTGCACTTGTAAAAATGTCAGGAGATATGGTGGTGCATAACATATTTATAAGGGCAATAACGAAGTGAGAAATAGATACTTTCTTGAACATACTGTAATGTTAAAAATACAAAGGAAATAGCTTCCTGGTTCATTTCACTAGCTGACCATTATGTGGATAATACTGCCTGATGTTCTTCAATTGATCCGGGCATTTACAACACTAAAGGTCTGCATGCCTTGTCTGCTAGGTGAAAAAAATGGATTTAATTTGGTCAGACCAGTGGTATCTTAACAGTAGGGTCTGTGGGCAGTATTTCTTATTGTTGCTCTTGTATACCATTGTTATTGTAGGATAGGTAAGATGGCCACTATTGGGAGAACACCAGCGGTCATGCAGTAGCATTTTTCCCTCTGCAAAATGTAAATGCCCCTTTTTATTTATATATATTTGATTTATTTATTTTACACCACTAGGAACAACAACTGAAATTCATGTCAAAACGTATCAAAATTAACCCCCTTCCTGAAAGGGTGGTGATACAATTCAAACTGATTACGCTTGCTTTACAGTACAACCAAATGCCTCAGACAACAAGAGTAAAAGGAGCCACAGACTCAAACCTGAAACGCAGCACTGGTTGAGACACTTCACCATGGCATTAATGGAACATCATTTTTCATCACGATGGCATGTCAGTACATTTCCAGCAGATTCCCCCCCTGTCTCTCCTCGTCCTTTTTTCCTTCCCGCTGGGTATAAAATACAAACAATCACTTTGGAGCGAGAACAATAGCTGATGCAGTACATAGTGTATGTTCGTAGGCATACATCAAGATGAAGCAGTGGAGCAAAGTAAAGAGAGGATTCAAGTCAGTCGATGGGATTGGCACTGTGACAGTAATGAGACAGGAATCTTCAGTGGTGGCACCAGGCCCGGTGCTGTGGTCCCTGGAAACATCCACCAATAGCACACATGGTAATCCAGCACAAACATTATGGCAAAATACAACACATTGCACTACTGTACAGCTTCTGCATCAACACTGTTGAGGGCTGGGCTATCCTAATGCTGTAGGTCCTTGTTAAAATATCTTGTTGCTGTTTGTTCACCAATAGGAAAACCTTTTAGATGTATTCAATGATTTGAATAATCTGTCCTATCAATAGAGATTAAGGCAGTTTATGGTATGGTCGATAAGTCATGCCACAACCGCAGAGCACTGCTGTTGTATGTAGCTCTTGAAAGAGAATAGAATGCTTCCACATTTAGATAATTCTGCTGTGACTCTGCACTTTCATCCAGCCCCCATCGCTTTTTAAACACGATGAAACAAAGCCAAGGTGGCCCCTCTTCAGAATAGACGGGTCCATTTTGTTGCTCAAAATATTGTTTGGCTGCTACAGAGACTCTCCGCACAAAAGAGCTTTATTCCGGAGGCAAAGAGGACCAAGAAAAGCACAAAAAATATCAAAAGAGATAAACATCACCAACAAGGAGGAAATCACAGCTGTACATTAAAGGTTAAAAGTTAGAACCTTGATCTTGTTTTTTTTTCTTCTCTCTTTCTTTGCAGTCCGTTCAAACCAGAGGTCCAAACACTAAAGTAGAGGGGTCTCTGGGGGGCTTTCAGTTGAATCTCCAGCTGACGGGATGTCTTCGCTGTGGTGAACATTTGGTTGCTATCTCCCTTCAAAGCAGTCCAAGTACTCCAGGACAAGGTCATAGCAGAATCGATACTGGTCCTGAGGAAAAATACAATATTCTTCAATTCAAAATAATAAAATAACATAATCATAGGCATATTCTTGCCAATTGAAAACACAGTTTATTTATTTACAGACGCTCTCACCAGGGACTCCACCATATTGGGTTTGCAGTTGCGTAGAGTTTTGACTGCATAGAAGATGTCCACCATGTTCTGGTACTGGATCATCTCAAGGAGAATGTTGCTGGCACAGAGGGTCCCACTGCGACCACCACCATTACTGCAGATGAGAAGATAAGTTTGAGAAAATAAAAACAAAATACAAATCTTCAAGAAAAGCCTTTTTTTTTAGATCAAACCAAATCAAATCAAAATGTATTATAGCCCCAAATCACAATAAATGCCTCAAAAGGCCTGTACAAAGCAAACAAAAGCAAAGACAAAAACAAAATACAAACGTCATAGCATAAAAATCATGAAAACATTATTCAACTTTATACAACAACATAAGTATTGCCATGTGATAAAAGCATGTGACTGAAGTGATGCTAATGTAGATGGAAACTAGGTGATGGAAATTAGTTGACAAGGAAGACAGATGCGAAGAGAAGGGTTTTGAGTTTGCTTTTAAAGGAGTCAACGGAAATAGCTTTGCGGATCTAAAATGGAAGACGATTCCAAAGGTGAGGTGCTCGGAATGAAAAAGCTCTGCCACCTACAGATGATGTGTGAATTCTGGGAATGGAAAGGAGACTTGCATTATGTGATCGTGGGAGCCTGGTAGATATTTGCGGGGTAATTAATGATGATAGATATGGAGGTGCTAGTCCATGTAAGATTTTAAAGGTTAACAGTAAAATCTTGAAGTCTGATCTTATGTGAATCGGGAGCCAATGCAATGAAATGAGAACAGGGGTGATATGATCAAATGTTCTGGTTCTGGTTAATATCCTGGCAGCTGTGTTTTGAACCAGTTGTAGTTAGGCGGTTGTTGATTTTGGTAGCCCGGAGAAAAGTGAATTGCAGTAGTCCAACCGAGATGAAACAAAAGCATGGATTAAAGTTTCAGCATCGGCTACGGAAAGCATGGGACGAATCTTTTAAATGTTCCGAAGGTGGAAAAAAGCTGTTTTTGTGATGTCTTTAACCTGTTAAGCCCCAAGCATGTTTTCCAGGTCTCAGGTTCCCAAATGACATTCCCAGAACAAATGACTATATCTTCACTTCTAAAAGGGGTACATTCTAATATTTTTTCTCAAAGCAATGATACACCTGTGAGTTGGATGTAGAAAAGTCAGAATCAATATAGATGTTTTTATTTTAATGTGATTTTTTAAACACCAGATCTGGATCGAATTTAACTCCAAGATTTTTGGTGAACGGACTTTGGTGGATGGTTGAACCAGATATGTTGTGGACGAAGAAGTAACATTTTCATTTTTTCTTTGTTTAATTGGAGGAATTTTGATGACATCCATAGTTTGATTTCTTTTATGCAATTTTCGAGTTATGTCAGTTGATGAGAGTTGTCCGGCTTAATGGAAATGTAGAGCTGAGTGTCATCTGCATGAAAATGGGAACCTAATTTATATTTATTAATTAGTAAACCGAGAGGAAGCATATAGATGGAAAAAAGGATGGGGCCAAGCACTGAGCCTTGGGGGACACCATAGTTCACGGTTTTTATTTTCTGAAGAGCAGTTTTTGTAGAGAACAAAGTGAGATCTCCTGGTTAAGTAAGATTTCAACCAGGAAAGAGCAGGGTCAGTGAGTCCTACATGTTTTTCCAAGCGATGGAGTAGAATGTGTGTGGTAACTGTCGAACGCTGCACTAAGGTCAAGCAGCACCAATATGGATGCAGAGTCATGGTCTGATGCAAGGAGTAGATCATTGACAACTTTCGTTAGGGCAGTTTATGTACTGTGGAGTTTCCTGAAGCCGTATTGATATGGATTGTGTAGATTATTGACGGAGAGGTGATCAGTGAGTTGTTGGGCCATTGCCTTTTCCAGAATTTTGGAAAGGAATGGCCGGTTTGTAATTGGCCTATAGTTGCTGATAACATTAGAGTCCATGTTGTTTTTCTTGAGTAGTGTTTGTATTACCCCTGTTTTAAATAATACATGTACAAATCCAGTACTGAGAGAGTTATTTATTATCTGCAATAGTGGTGCGCTGAGAATCGGGAGAAGGTCCTTTATGTACTTTGAGGGAATAGGATAGAGTACAGAGGTCTGCATTTGGAGGAAAGCACCAGTTCAGAGAGAGTTTCATGGGTAATTGTCTCGAAGTGGGTGAGAATGCATGGCGGAGGCAGGTCATACGAGATTTCTATGTCCTGGGTGGGAGAAGATGGAGTGGAGGATATTTATTTCTGATCTCCACAATTTTAGCTGTGAAGAACTCTATGAAGTCAGAGGCAGTAAGTGAGGTGTTAAGTGGTTGACGGTTTACAGGTTAGATGGGCAACCATATCAAAGAGTCCTCTTCACACTGTACACAAACAACTGTACGAGAATCCACCCTGTGGAAATTGATGTGAGATATTGTACCAAAGAACTGTGATACATGTAAAAGGGCAAAAAGTCTTGTTGCACTTTCCAGACATTAAAAGAGGTCTGTTGAGTTCCCTGGTAATTATCAAATAGTAGCAGTTAAGTGAATACTGTTCAAGCAATACCTGTGTTTGTGTTTTATAGTGATTTCTCTGTTTTGATCCTTTCATAAATGTGAGGACTAAAATGGCGAGAGACAAAGGGCTGTAAAAAATGAGTTTTATTGCAGTGGGGGAGGTCGAGGTATGCAGCACAGGGTGAGTGGGCCAGGGGAGAGGAAATTCTGTTTGAGATCTCTGGCAGGCCAGGTTTTAAGGAAATCTATGTATCTTGAATAAGTATGTGTGAGTTTATACATTCCTGTGTGTTAATAGTTGAAGGAACAAAAGGTACATTTTTCCTCTCCAATATAGAGAGGTTTTTTTATAGATTTCTGAAACAATGTTCCCTTTTTTTGTTAGAAATAGATGAGCACAATAGTTTTTTCTTTGACTTTTTACCTGTTTATCAAAAGAGTGTTTTAAGCTATTTGTGAAGAAGGAAGATGCAGAATTAAGGGTGATTTCTGTTTGGAGTGTAAAGATTATCCCTGATAATGTTTTCTGGGTTAAACCATCGATAAGTTTTACAAATGGGGAGGGACATTTTCCTTGAGTTTTAATGGGGTGCCTTCCCAACACCTGTGGCTTTCAAAGCTGCCAGACGCTGATTTCCCTGTGAGATAGCGTTTTGGTATCTCCCCAATGAAACGCCACCCCTTCTTTACACTAGGGAAATGTTTTTCTGGTGGTTAGTCCTCTCTTCATGCGTTGACAAGACGAATAGGATGTCCGCAGGGCGTGAATAAGGGCGGGAGTACTCCACACATTGCTTATATGACTCTTTGAATTGTATAAGTAATGTATTATATTATATCGTATTGCATTATACTACTTTGTTTAATTAAAACGGATTATTGTTTAACTGGTATCCTGGTGTCTTCTAATTCCTTCCCTGTTATGATTTCAAGCAGGACTCGTCAAAACAACACGCGGTGAGGAGTTGGGTTGTAAAAACCCCTACCTCGCAACAACCCCGAGAATTATATCATCAAATTCTCAGATGATACAGCCATCCTTGGCTTAATGCACAAAGGCAGCAGTTCATCGGCTTACCACTCTGAAATAGAGAGATTTGTGCAATGGTGTGATTTTAACCATCTTGTGCTGAATGTGAAGAAAACTGAGAAGATGGTGTGCGACCCAAAGGCAGTGGGTGACCTTAGGCCGGTGGTTATCCACAATGAACCCATAGCTCAGGTCAGCTCCTATAAGTACCTTGGTGTCCATCTAGATCAGGGGTCTCCAACACGTCGATCGCGAGCTACCGGTAGCTCGCGGGCAGCTTTTCAGTAGCTCGCCGCTCGATTATCGATTATAGCGTAGTAACGTTGCTTCTTGATTTTTCGGCCGCGGCCGGACAATAAAGTGTTTTTATTTTAGAATTGTTTCTGTCACACAAATATAAAATTGGTCCGTGACGCAGAGATCAAGGAGCAGACGTGACAGCGGCACAGCGACACCACACACGGAGCAGTCTGCTTTCTCCAGCAGCACCAGTCAGAACCAACGGCAGAATGACCCGCTCTGAATCAGGCCGCGTCGCTGCGGCTCAGAGACACACAGGGAGGGATTTGTGTTTTTGAAAAACACTCGTTATCGTAATGTCAGGTTTTTGGTGGATTTAATCAAGTCTTGGATTGCAGAGTATGAATGTCCTCTCGCTATTTTCAGTTGATAAATACGTGTGTAAAGTTTGTGAAGGCAGGAGGAAAGCTTCCGCAATCACCGTCTCCTCTCGGTTCCTCCAAACCCCGCCCCCTCCTGAAAAATAACTACTAATAAGAGTGACAGGCTGATAGAAACTTTATTATTCACTTAATCACTGATTGAGATGATGAAGCTAACTTAATCTCATACATTCATGGGATTCATGTAACAGTAAGACAGAGAATAAGTGTGCACCCACATGCACTATTTTTGTTTTTATAATGCTGTTGTAAATACTCCTGTTGTCTGCTGTGTTCAGACTCAAGTCCTGTGTGTGATGCCTCATTCAGGACATTCAGTGTCCTTTCTTTAACAGAAGACCGTTGCTAGAAGCTGCAGCTAGACTGCAGAAGTATTAGTTTTTTGTTTTCGAGGATGGAAAAATGTCACACACAGATATAGGGAGGCTAGACCTATACAATTGATTAATTATGGTTTATAATTTAATGTCAACACGAAGAAGAAGAAAATATGGCTGCACTGTTCAGTGTCAATCCTGTGGAGATGGAGGTTATAAATCTCCAAAATCATGTTCAGCTGAAGTCTCAGCAAAACTCACAACATTTCTGGAGCCTTGTAGACCCAGAAAACTATAAGAACATTCACCAAGCAGTCTGCTTTATTAGGCTCTACATCCCTTTGTGAAGCAGCTTTTTCTGGCATGAATGTCATGAAATCTAACTACAGAACAAGACCGACTGATGAACATGTAAATGACTCTATTAGAGTGAACCTAAGTGGGTACACTCCAGCATACACCTCTATGGTGGACTCCATGCAGCGCCAGTCATCTCACTAACTGTAAAAAAGAGTGAATGCACTTATTTTACACGTGCCATAAGATGCTTGCAAGGTGGTGATTAAGGCGATGTATTTACTATGTGGGCCATAATAAGAAGTGAAAACATTGTATTTTTCTCTTGGACATTTATGTGAATCTTCAGTGAAGTACTTACTATGTTGTCCATATTAATATGTGAGAAATTGTCGTTTTCTTGGACCTTGATGTGAAGTTAAGATTTTAGATAAGCTTTAGGTATTGCAATTTCACACAAAAGTAGCTTAATTCAACTGATGAGTGCTATGTGAATAAATGTAAGCGATGCGATGCAAGTAGCTCTTGGCCACTTTCATTTTTTCAAAGTAGCTCTCAGGTGGAGAAAGGTTGGAGACCCCTGATCTAGATAATATACTCAGCTGGAAGGTGCATGTTGAAGGTCTGTGCTCTAGACTTCAACAACGATTGTATTTTTTTGCGTAGACCCCGGGCTTACAGAGTCGAGCAGAAGTTCATGTTACTGTTTCATCATGCAGTATGGTATCAGTATGGTATCACTGCCTGGTATGGTAATTGACAGTGTAGTCAAAGTCACAGATCACTCGCCTGGTACAGACTGCTACTGAATGAAAATTATGGGGGTCAAAAAACATCCATCTCTCCAAAACATATATGAGCAGTCCATTATTAGATCCCACCCACATACTCCACCCGGAATTCCAGCTCCTACCTTCTGGTAGAAGATTCAGGGTTCCCAAGAGCAGGCTGAACCGCTATAACCATTACGCTTCTTAACATTCACATGTAATGAAATGTGCTTTTTAAATGTTGGCCATGAGGGTTGTGCAATAGGTCACCATTGTCAGTATGTGCGTCTGTGTATTGTGTTTGTTCAAACGCTGTATGAGTGATGATATTTGTATGTATTTTAATGTTTAATATGTTTGTATATGTACATGTATAAGGAACTGCAGGACGGAGTCCAGAACAAATGTCCTTACGGGGACAATAAAGTGTATCGTATCGTAAAGAGACATTTTGAGTTATTTTTGTTGTTTTGGATGAGTTCAGAGAAATACTTTGTTCTAGCCGAGCGAAGAGTGCGTTTATTTTCACAGAGGCAGTTGGACCACTCGAGTGGAAAAATGTTGAGTTTGGTTGTTCTCCATTTGTGTTCCAGTTTTCTGCATTTCCGTTTCATAGACCTTGGTTGTACCAGGGTGATGGTTTTGGTCTGGTTTTCCTTTTATAAAAAGGGGTACAAAAGAGTTAAAGGCATCCAGCAAAACATGATTGAGAGTGTCAAGTGAGCTCGGTGATCGATGGTGATGAAGATTTGAGTTTATCAGCAAGTTTATGAACAGTTGTCAAGTCAGTACGACGGGTAGTATAGGTTTCAGAATGGCTATTAATACGACTAAAAGGTAGTGTGCTCCCAAAAATAAAGACATAATGATCTGAAAGTGCAGGTAGATGTGGTGACATAGTCATGTCTGAGAGGGCCATGCGTTAAAACTAAGTCAAGTGTGTGACCATGGACATGAGTGGGTACATTGACATGCTATGTGAAATCAGTAGAGTCTATGAGATCTACTGTAAGAAAGCTTTCCTGAGTGGATCAGAATTATCCTCGATACGAATAATGAAATATCCCATGATTATAGATAGATAGATCTTTAATTTGTCATTGTACAGGTACAACACAATTACAATGAACTCAAGGTGCCAACACGCAACAACAAGACAATATAAAAACAAGAAATGGGACTTAAATAGACATGATAGGGAATATGTACATAAATAAATAATAAATTAAATTGCACGGAAGACTTATATAATTTAAATATTAGCAGCGTTTAGTGCACATATGGCCCTGGGAAAAAAACTGAATTTGAGTCTGTTTGTCCGGGAAGACATGGTACAGAAGCGCCTGCCTGAGCGCAGCCGTACAAAGTAGGGGTGTAACGGTTCACAGAAGTCACGGTTCGGTTCGTACCTCGGTTTCGGGGTCACGGTTCGGTACGGTTTGGTACAACAAGAAAAAGCAAAAAAAAGTCCCAAATGCATAATTCCAGCACCACACACTCAGATGGCCATATTATCTATAATGGCTGATGTAAAACTAAAAGGTTTCATCAAGCTGTAAAACTAAAAAGAATGTCTTGAAAATATTACATCATAAATAATAAGAAAGTGTTTCCAGAGCGCAAAGTCGTTGAAAAACATTATGCCAAAAGCGTCCGTTATTTATTTTGGTTTCACGGCTTTCATGCCTATTGGCTTCTTAAAAACAGCGGGGATCAGCTGTTGAACTGCTGTTGTCTTTTGCCGGGCTCCGGTGATTGGCAAATCTGGGTGATGCCTTCTGATGTGATTTAGCATGTTTGGCGTGTGTTACCATTAGCATACCGCACCGCTATCGAACAACGCCGACACACCGTCCTCTTCCGATCCACCACTCGCACACTTCATCGTTATTGTAGTCCACAGGGAACCCGAAATGTTCCCACACAGCTGATTTAAAAGAAGCAGGTGGGTTCTAGCAATGGATGTATAATAAGAACTAGCTCCTGTGTGTTATCTGAAATCGCCATACAAACTTTTCTTCTTCTTGTATTTAGTTCGTTTTGTTGTTGTTTCTTCTTGTTCTTCATTTGTTGTTTAAGGGCGGCTGGCAAACAGCTTTTAGGCGCAATACCGCCCCCTGGATTATAAATAGTGTAGTGGATACTGCCCTGAATGACAGACTTTTTTCCCACTCGTAAAAAAAAGGCGTATTCGCCGTGTGACTGCATGTGCCGAACCGTGACGTCCGAACCGTGACGGTACGGGACGAATACGGATACCGTTACACCCCTAGTACAAAGTGCTTGTTACCCGGGTGGTGTGGATCCTTGAGGACTGCCTTCTTAAGGCAACGAGAGCTGTACAGTACCTCCATGGAGGGGAGGGGGCAACCGATGATCTTCTGGGCCGAGTTGATGACCCTTTGGAGCGCACCCCTCTCTGCGGCTGTGCAGCTGAGAAACCACGCGCAGATGCAGTAGGTGAGGATGCTTTCCACGGCGCAGCGATAGAAGGACACAAGCAGGTCCTGTCTGAGGTGGTATCTCTTGAGTATTCTCAGGAAGTAGAGACTCTGCGGTGCCTTCTTGACGGTTGCCGTGGTGTTGGTCCTCCAGGACAGGTCCTCCGCCAGGTGAACGCCCAGGAATTTGATCACTGAGACTCTCTCCACACAGCCTTCATCAATGTACAGGGGCTGCATGTCGGTCTTCTTCCTCCTAAAGTCAATGATCATTTCCTGGGTTTTCAGCTTGTTCAGCTGCAGGTTGTTTACTTTGCACAACGCTAACAGTTGCTCCACCTCGTCCATGTACACGGTCTCGTCACCCCCTGAGATGCAGCCCACCACGGTGGTATCATCAGCAAACTTTATGATGGAGTTGCTGGTGTGGGCGGGGACGAGATCATAGGTGTAGAGGGCGTATAGTAGGGGGCGAACTGGTGGGGGTCCAGACCGGGAAGGAGGGATGAGACGATGTGGGGACGGACCACCTTCTCAAAAACTTTAGCGGGGGTGGAGGTGAGTGCCACTGGACGGTAGTCATTTAGGCAGCCGATGTTGTTCTTTTTCGGCACCGGGATGATTGTGGATATTTTCAGGCAGAATGGGACGATTGCCTGGGACAGGGACTGGTTGAAGATCTTGGTGAAGATCCCCGCCAGCTGGTCAGTGCAGTCTCTCAGCACCCGTCCCGAGACTCCGTCCGGCCCCGCTGCTTTCCTCGGGTTCACTGCCTTCAGTGTGCGTCTCACCTCGTGCTCCGTGAGGATGAGGCTGCTGAGGGCAGGTGGGTGTGTAATGGTATTAGACCCGGCGGCAGACATACGTCTCTGGGCGGGCATTTGATTTACCAGGGCGGGCCCACCACGACACTTACATTTCCCGGGAAATCTGAATTGTCAACGGGGGGGGGGGGGGGTTGTGGTGCTTGTTAGACGCTCGAGATTTGTCAACGGGGGGGCTAGGGAGGCGCTCGTGAATTGTTGTTACGGAAACAGAGGGGTTTTAGGTTGCCATAAGGCTGTTGCTGGTCTTATTAGGCTACATCCATTGGTTGGTTTTGTGGCATATTTGTAACGATGTGCCAACTTGGGCAAGCACGCAGGCAAACTTGAGCGCACACAGGGTGGAGAGGTGGAGTAAGGTTGAGCAATGGAGAGAAAGGGGGAGAGAGAGATTGAGCGAGGCAGAGAGGATGTGCTGCGGTCTGCTTGCGCACAGAGCAGGAGTTTGTGAGAGAGCCGGCTTGAGAGTCAATTTCTCTTCAAATTAAATATATATCAATTATATAATTGATTGCCAGCCTCCCTTGTCCCTGGCTGGCTTGCTCGCTCGTTGGTAACGTAACTGATGTCTTTTAATGTGCCTGCATCTGGCGCTGAGTTGCCATCTTCCTTTCATTAACCACTTCCTGATATCCATTGTTGCAGATAAATATAAATGATAATAGCCAAACTAACCTAGCAAGAGTAAACTGACAGGCTGCTGTGCCGCATCTCACTCAAAAACCCACACGACTCAACCCAGCGAAAAACCAGTCTCGCGCGCAGCCTTTCATTCTGAATTTCATTCAGAATTTCATAGCAAAATAAAAAAATTATATTAAACTAATCTTTCAACATAGTTTAAAACAAAAATAAATATTAGGACAAAGCCCTACAAATAACAACAATAAACATAATCAGTGGCAGCTCCAGAGTATTTTTGTTGGGTAATCTATGGTAGGGCTAACTCATACAGTGGTGGGCTCAAGTCAGTATTTGCAATGTAATTACATACACGCTCCCCTTGACAGTGAAACGCCACGCGTGAGGTTTAGATTATTTCCTTGTCTCAATCCAAATTGAACTGTCTGAAATTTGATTTCTATCAACACGTAATGTTGTATCGATGTATATAGAGATGTACTCATAGACTGTATATATAAAGGATGTACTACAGCAAAAGTATTCTCCGTCGGGACTTCCTGCAACAACACCACGCCGTTATCTTGATTCTGATTGGCCAGAAGACATTATCAAAGATGTTCTATTGAGAGGACGATCACTACGTGACAAAACCTTCAAAACCGTTTCTAGTCTTTCGGTATTTCCAGACAAGTGACTGCTGAAATCAATCTTACCAACTGCTGTCTGTGCAATTTATGCGAGTTGGCAGACTTTATTTTGCTTACTTTAACATAATTTGTTATGGTGGGGCTAAGCCATTTATTGGTATGGCTGTAGTAGCCTACCCCAGTATACCCTGGCGCCGCCACTGAACATAAAAATAAAACAATTAAAATGTTGTATTCAGCCCTGATTAAAACAGCGGGCCCAAATCCTGGATGGGCGGGCCCGGCCCCATGGGGCCCGCCCATGACGACGGGTCTGAATGGTGTGGCTGCTTCTGATAGCCCCGTCTCGTAGCAGGCGTAGAAGGAGTTCAGCTCCTCCGCCAGCTGAGGGTCACCCCCGTCGGCCGAGGCCCGCCTGGAGTCGTTGCCCCGGAAGCAGTCCTCAATCTTCCCCTTGTAGTCCGTCTTGGCCCGCTTGATCCCCCGCTTCAGGTCGGCTCTGGCAGTGCTGTACAGCTCCCTCTCACCAGTCCTGAAGGCGATGTCCCTCTCCCTGACCAGGCGCTGCACCTCTCCAGTCATCCACGGCTTCTTGTTGGGATGAACCCGGATGCGCTTATCCACAGTGACGGAGTCTGAACAGTGCCTGATGTATCCCAGGACCGCTGATGTGTACTGTTCCAGGTCCTCATGTTCGAAAAACACCCAGTCGGTGTTCTCAAAACAGTGTTGCAGCTGTGGAGTGGCGTCTAAAGGCCAGGTTTTAATTGTCTTTATAGTGGTGGAAACACTTTTCCTGATGGGGGAGTAGGCCGGAATTAGGAGAAGGGAAACATGATCTGACTGGCCTAGGTGCGCTAGCGCTTTAGCTCTGTAGCCCCCCTTAATATTCGTGAAGACCTTGTCCAGTGTTTTATCCCCCCTCGTGGCACATTTAACATGCTGGTATAGTCTGGGAAGCACTACCTTTAAGTTGGCATGGTTAAAGTCCCCCGCAATTATGTGGACAGCCTCAGGATACATGCTTTGTTGACTGCTAATGGTATCATGTAGCTGACTTAGCGCCACGCTAGCATTGGCATCTGGTGGAATATATAGCCTACTGCAGTTATCAATACAACATTGAACTCCCTCGGAAGGTATCTAGGTCGGCATTTAACTGTCATAAATTCTAGGTTCGGGGAACAGTGGTTACTCAGTGATTTAGTCTAGGGGATTGCAGAAAAATCGTGCAAATGATGATACAAGCATCACATTTGGCACACTTGTTCTCCAAGTGGTACTAATCAAATCTGCCTGATTGGCCAATTGAAAATCCAAGATGGCGGCCATTTTCCAAGATGGCCGCCAGATTAGCCGCCCGAAAACCGTAATAATTCGGCACAGAAAGGGTTAATCAAATTTTAAAGGTCATAAATGGATGCGATAATTTAAGACCTTTAATTTGATACCTAATTTATGGGTCTACGACCACAGGAAATACTTTAACCCATTGGGAACCATTGTCGACTTTTGTCACCATGAGTACTATTTGCACTTTGGGTCTCAAAGGGTTTTAATAAAGCACACTGACACATTTTTCAAGATGGCCACCAGATTGCCTGTTTTTTATTACGTAAGCTTTACCCCGGCTAGCAAATGTTCAAAGTTATTTATACCATGCCACTGGTCCTCCAGCTGCTACTGTTCACATATGCAGCTGCAGAGTGATGTGCAGGGGAGCTCTGACTGAAAGCATTTGCATCTTCCTGTGCAACCTTTCTTACAGGAACACTTCGTCAGTTCCCGACAGCTCGCTGCAATAGGGGGTAGTGTTGTCCAACATATCTGCCATGTCTCTCCTTTCTGTGTCCATCCCCATTCAGCGGGACTGCTCGTGTCTGGATTGGAGATGGTTGCCTGGCCCCAGATGATCCCAGCCTGATAAGCCGCACGCTTTGCATGTTCTCTGAGCGCTGCCTGTGTTGGTGGAATTGAGTTGTACGGCCTCTGCTTGCGGGCAAAGAGATCTAGTCTTGCTTCATCCACACCAGTGGTTGCGCTTGATCTGTCGTACATGAGGACAACGAATCTCTCCAGCTTCTGCAGGTCAAGATCACAAATCAATGTTGGATGCTGGCTGAGATTAGTGAATGTTTCAGAAACATCATCGAATACGTTCCAAGTCTGCCATGCAGATTTCTTCCCTTTCCCACGGAAGGCAGACACGACATCACATCCAGTGAACGCATGAAAGTATGGGATCCCTCTAGCTTTCTCAAGCCCTATTGCAGAAACTACCTCATGGACTGGAATCCATCGCATCTTGGCTCCTTGGCCAAAGGCAATCCACATTTTCTCAAGACCTAGTTCCTGTAAGGATGGCAGTACAGATATTGCTATGACTAGCACGTCCGTGTCATTAGCCTTAATGATAATAGACTTGCTCCCATCAGTCGTTGCATCCCTGGCGTGCACAAATATTCGACTGTCAGCTTCTTCATGAGAACATGGGGACACAGCATCCAGCAACTTCCCTGTGTTGCTAATGGCTTCTTCTCCTTTTGTGACAATTACTGTGCTTGTCGTCTCTGCTTCACACATCTTTTCCGCAAGGAAGTGAAACAGCTCAGTCTTGTTGCTGGCGTCACGAAGGAAGCTTTGCCAGTTACCTGGTGTCTTACTCGTCCCTGTCACTCTTCTTCTGATTCCTTGCCCTCTTTTCGAC